>NC_090940.1:469505484-469814805 GCF_040938575.1 Ambystoma mexicanum | reverse complement strand
TTCCAATAGCATGATATGTGATATCTCAATGCTTCTACCAAACCTGAGACCCTTCCTATAGCATGAGATGTGATATCCGACTCCTTCCCATTCCAATCCTCAGACACGTCCTATAGCATGAGATGTGATATCTCAATGCATCTAATACCAAACCTGAGACCCTTCCTATGGCATGAGATTTGATAGCAAACTCCTTCCCATTCCAATCCTGAGACCCTTCCTATAGCATGAGATATGATATCCAACTCCTTCCCATTCCAATCCTGAAACCCTTCCTATACCATGAGATATGATATCTTAATGCTTCTAATACCAAACCTGAGACCCGTCCTATAACATGAGATGTGATATCCAAATCCTTCCCATTCCAACCTGAGACCCTTCCTTTAGCATGAGATGTGATATCCAGCTCCTTCCCATTCCAATCCTGAGACCCTTCCGATAGCATGAGATGTGATATCTAAGTCCTTCCCATTCCAATCCTGAGACCCTTCCGATAGCAGAGATGTGATATCTCAATGCTTATATCAAACCTGAGACCCTTGCTATGGCATGAGATGTCATGTACAACTCCTTCCCATTCCAATCCTGAGACCCTTCCTATAGCATGAGATGTGATATCTCAATGCTTATACCAAACCTGAGACCCTTCCTATTGCATGAGATGTGATATCCAACTCCTTCCCATTCCAATCCTGAGACCCTTCCTATAGCATGAGATGTGATGTCTCAATGCTTCTAATACCAAACCTGAGATCCTTCCTATAACATGAGATGTGATATCCAACTCCTTCACCTTCAAAGCCTGAGACCCTTCCTATAGCATGAGATGTGATATCTCAATGCTTATACCAAACCTGAGACCCTTCCTATAGCATGAGATGTGATATCCAACTCCTTCCCATTCCAATCCTGAGACCCTTCCTATAGCATCAGATGTGATATCTCAATGCTTCTAATACCAAACCTGAGACCCTTCCTACAGAATGAGATGGGATATCCAACTTCTTCCCAATCCAATCCTGAGACCCTTCCGATAGCATGAGATGTGATATCAAACTCCTTCCCATTCCAATCCTGAGACCTTTCCTATACCATGAGATGTGATATCTCAATGCTTCTAATACTAAACCTGAGACCCTTCCTATAACATGAGACGTGATATCCAACTCCTTCCAATTCCAATCCTCAGACACTTCCTATAGCATGAGATGTGATATCTCAATGCATCTAATACCAAACCTGAGACCCTTCCTATGGCATGAGATTTGATAGCAAACTCCTTCCCATTCCAATCCTGAGACCCTTCCTATAGCATGAGATATGATATCCAACTCCTTCCCATTCCAATCCTGAAACCCTTCCTATACCATGAGATATGATATCTTAATGCTTCTAATACCAAACCTGAGACGCGTCCTATAACATGAGATGTGATATCCAAATCCTTCCCCTTCCAAACCTGAAACCCTTCCTTTAGCATGAGATGTGATATCCAGCTCCTTCCCATTCCAATCCTGAGACCCTTCCGATAGCATGAGATGTGATATCTCAATGCTTCTAATATCAAAACTGAGATCCTTCCTATAACATGAGATGTGATATCCAAAAGCTTCCCCTTCCAAACCTGAGACCCTCCCTATAGCATGACATGTGATATCCAACTCCTTCCCATTCCAATCCTGAGACCCTTCTGATTGCATGAGATGTGATATCTCAATGCCTCTATACCAAACCTGAGATCCTTCCTCTAACATGAAATGTGATATCCAACTCCTTCCCTTTCCAAACCTGAGAGCCTTCCTATAGCATGAGATGTGATATCCAAGTCCTTCCCATACCAATCCTGAGACCCTTCCTATAACATGAGATGTGATATATAACTCCTTCCCATTCCAACCTGAGACCCTTCCTATAGCATGAGATGGGATATCCAACTCCATCCAAATCCAATCCTGAGACCCTTCCGATAGCATGAGATGTGATATCTCAATGCTTCTACCAAACCTGAGACCGATACTATGGCATGAGATCTGATATCAAACTCCTTCCCATTCCAATCCTGCGACCCTTCCTATAGCTTGAGATGTGATATCCAACTCCTTCCCATTCCAATTCTGAGACCCTTCCTATACCATGAGACTTGATGTCTCAATGCTTCTAATACCAAACCTGAGACCCTTCCTATAACATGATATGTGATATCCAACTCCTTCCCATTCCAATCCTGAGACCCTTCCTATAGCATGAGATGTGATATCTCAATGCTTCTAATACCAAACCTGAGACCCTTCCTATAGCATTTGATGGGATATCCAACTCCTTCCCAATCCAATCCTGAGACCCTTCCGATAGCATGAGATGTGATATCTCAGTGCTTCCAATAACAAACCTGAGACCCTTCCTATGACATGAGATGTGATATCCAAATCCTTCCCCTTCCAAGCCTGAGACCCTTCCTATAGCATGAGATGTGATATCCAACTCCTTCCCATTCCAATCCTGAGACCCTTCCGATAGCATGAGATGTGATATCTCAATGCTTCTAATATCAAACCTGAGACCCTCCCTATAGCATGAGATGAGATATCCAAGTCCTTCCCATTCCAATCCTGAGACCCTTCCTATAACATGAGATGTGATTTCTCAGTGCTTCTAATACCAAACCTGAGACCCGTCCTATGACATGAGATGTGATATCCAAATCCTTCCCCTTCCAAACCTGAGACCCTCCCATTAGCATGAGATGTGATATCCAACTCCTTCCCTTTCCAATCCTGAGACCCTTCGGATTGCATGAGATGTGATATCTCAATGCCTCTAATACCAAACCTGAGATCCTTCCGATAGCATGAGATGTGATATCTCAATGCTTCTAATACCAAACCTGAGATCCTTCCTATAACATGAGATGTGATATCCAAATCCTTCCCCTTCCAAACCTGAGACCCTCCCTTTAGCATGAGATGTGATATCCAACTCCTTCCCATTCCAATCCTGAGACCCTTCTGATAGCATAGATGTGATATCTCAATGCCTCTAATACCAAACCTGAGATCCTACCTCTAACATGAAATGTGATATCCAACTCCTTCCCTTTCCAAACCTGATACCCTTCCGATAGCATGAGATGTGATATCCCAATGCTTCTACCAAACCTGAGACCCATACTATGGCATGAGATGTGATATCAAACTCCTTCCCATTCCAATCCTGAGACCCTTCCTATAGCTTGAGATGTGATATCCAACTCCTTCCCATTCCAATTCTGAGACCCTTCCTATACCATGAGACTTGATATCTCAATGCTTCTAATACCAAACCTGAGACCCATCCTATAACATGAGATGATATCCAAATCCTTCCCCTTCCAAACCTTAGACCCTTCCTATGGCATGAGATTTGATATCAAACTCCTTCCCATTCCAATCCTGAGACCCTTCCGATATCATGAGATGTGATATCTCAATGCTTCTAATATCAAACTTGAGACCCTCCCTATAGCATGAGATGTGATATCCAAGTCCTTCCCATTCCAATCCTGAGACCCTTCCTATAGCATGAGATGTGATATCTCAATGCTTCTAATACCAAACCTGAGACCCTTCCTATAACATGAGATGGGATATCCAAGTCCTTCCCATTCCAATCCTGAGACCCTTCCGATAGCAGAGATGTAATATCTCAATGCTTATACCAAACCTGAGACCCTTCCTATGGCATGAGATGTCATATACAACTCCTTACCATTCCAATCCTGAGACCCTTCCTATAGCATGAGATGTGATATCTCAATGCTTATACCAAACCTGAGACCCTTCCTATAGCATGAGATGTGATATCCAACTCCTTCCCATTCCAATCCTGAGACCCTTCCTATAGCATGAGATGTGATGTCTCAATGCTTCTAATACCAAACCTGAGATCCTTCCTATAATATGAGATGTGATATCCACCTCCTTCCCATTCCAATCCTGAGACCCTTCCTATAGCATGAGATGTGATATCTCAATGCTTATACCAAACCTGAGACCCTTCCTATAGCATGAGATGTGATATCCAACTCCTTCCCATTCCAATCCTGAGACCCTTCCTATAGCATGAGATGTGATATCTCAATGCGATTGGGAAGGAGTTGGATATCACATCTCATCCAATAGGAAGGATCTCAGGATTGGAATGGGAAGGATTTGGATATCACATCTCTTGCTATAGGAAGGGTCTCAGGTTTTTTTATTAGAAACATTGAGATATCACATCTCATGCTATAGGAAGGGTTTCAGGATTGGAATGGGAAGGAGTTGGATATCACATCTCATGTTATAGGAAGGGTCTCAGGATTGGAATGGGAAGGATTTGGATATCACATCTCTTGCTATAGGAAGGGTCTCAGGTTTTTTATTAGAAACATTGAGATATCACATCTCATGCTAAAGGAAGGGTTTCAGATTGGAATGGGAAGGATTTGGATATCATATCTCATGTTATAGGACGGGTCCCAGGTTTGGTATTAGAAGCATTGAGGTATCACATCTCATGGTATAGGAAGGGTCTCAGGATTGGAATGGGAAGGAGATGGATATCCCTTCTCATGCTATAGGAAGGGTCTCAGGTTGGAATGGGAAGGAGTTGGATATCACATCTCATGTTATAAGAAGGGTCTCAGGATTGAATTGGGAAGGATTTGGATATCATATCTCTTGCTATAGGAAGGGTCTCATGTTTTTTATTAGAAACATTGAGATATCACATCTCATGGTATAGGAAGGGTTTCAGGATTGGAATGGGAAGGATTTGGATATCACATCTCATGCTAAAGGAAGGGTCTCAGGTTTGGAAGGGGAAGGTGTTGGATATCACATCTCATGCTAAAGGAAGGGTCTCAGGTTTGACAGAATCATTGAGATATTACATCTCATGCTATAGGAAGGGTCTCAGGTTTGGTATACGCATTGAGATATCACATCTCTGCTATCGGAAGGGTCTCAGGATTGGAATGGGAAGGAGTTGGATATCACATCTCATGCTAAAGGAAGGGTCTCAGGTTTAGTATTAGAAGCATTGAGATATCACATCTCATGGTATAGGAAGGGACGCAGGATTGGAATGGGAAGGAGTTGGATATCACATCTCATGCCATAGGAAGGGTCTCAGGTTTGGTAGAAGCATTGAGATATCACATCTCATGCTATCGGAAGGGTCTCAGGATTGGAATGGGAAGGAGTTGGATATCACATCTCATGCCATAGGACGGGTCTCAGGTTTGGTATTAGAAGCATTGAGATATCACATCGCATGCTGTAGGAAGGGTTTCAGGTTTGGAATGGGAAGGAATTGGATATCACATCTCATGTCATAGCAAGGATCTCAGGTTTGGTATTGGAAGCATTGAGATATCACATCTCATGCTATAGGCATGGTCTCAGGATTGGAATGGGAAGGAGTTGGATATTACATTCTTGCTATAGGAAGGGTCTCATGTTTGGAATGGGAAGGAGTTGGATACCACATATGCTATAGGAAGGGTCTCAGGTTTGGAACGGGAAGGAGTTGGATATCACATCTCATGTTATAGGAAGGGTCTCAGGTTTGGTATAAGCATTGAGATATCACATCTCTGCTATCGGAAGTGTCTCAGGATTGGAATGGGAAGGAGTTGGATATCCCATCTCAGGCTATAGGAAGGGTCTCAGGTTTGGTATTAGAAGCATTGAGATGTCACATCTCATGCTATAGGAAGGGTCTCAGATTGGAATGGGAAGGAGTTGGATATCACATCTCATGCTATATGAAGGGACTCAGGATTCGAATGGGAAGGAGTTTGATATCACATCTCATGCCATAGGAAGGGTCTCAGGTTTGGTAGAAGCATTGAGATATCACATCTCATGCTATCAGAAGGGTCTCAGGATTGGATTGGGAAGGAGTTGGATATCCCATATCATGCTAGAGGAAGGGTCTCAGGTTTGGTATTAGAAGCATTGAGATATCACGTCTCATGCTATAGGAAGGGTCTCAGGATTGGAATGGGAAGGAGTTGGATATCACATCTCATGCCAAAGGGAGGGTCTCAGGTTTGGAAGGGGAAGGATTTGGATATCACATCTTGTGTTATAGGAAGGATCTCAGGTTTGGTATTAGAAGAATTGAGATATCACATCTCATGCTATCAGAAGGATCTCAGGTTTGGTATTAGAAGCATTGAGATATCACATCTCATGCTCTCAGAAGGGTCTCAGGATTGGAATGGGAAGGAGTTGGATATCACATCTCATGCTATAGGAAGGGTTTCAGGATTGGAATGGGAAGGAGTTTTATATGACATCACATGCCATAGGAAGGATCTCAGGTTTGGTATTAGAAGCATTGAGACATCACATCTCATGTTATAGGAAGGGTCTCAGGATTGGAATGGGAAGGAGTTGGATATCACATCTCATGCTATAGGAAGGGTCTCAGGTTTGGTATAAGCATTGAGATATCACATCTCATGCTATAGGAAGTGTCTCAGGATTGGAATGGGAAGGAGTTGGATATCACATCTCATGCTATAGGGAGGGTCTCACGTTTGGAAAGGGAAGGAGTAGGATATCACATTTCATGTTAGAGGTAGGATCTCAGGTTTGGTATTAGAGGCATTGAGATATCACATCTCATGCTATCAGAGGGGTCTCAGGATTGGAATGGGAAGGAGTTGGATATCACATCTCATGCTAAAGGGAGGGTCTCAGGTTTGGAAGGGGAAGGATTTGGATATCACATCTCATGTTATAGGAAGGATCTCAGGTTTGGTATTAGAAGCATTGAGATATCACATCTCATGCTATCGGAAGGGTATCAGGATTGGATTTGGAAGTAGTTGGATATCCCATCTCATGCTATAGGAAGGGTCTCAGGTTGGAATGGGAAGGTGTTGGGTATCACATCTCATGTTATAGGAAGGGTCTCAGGATTGGAATGGGAAGGAGTTGGATATCACATCTCATGCCAAAGGGAGGGTCTCAGGTTTGGAAGGGGAAGGATTTGGATATCACATCTTGTGTTATAGGAAGGATCTCAGGTTTGGTATTAGAAGAATTGAGATATCACATCTCATGCTATCAGAAGGATCTCAGGTTTGGTATTAGAAGCATTGAGATATCACATCTCATGCTCTCAGAAGGGTCTCAGGATTGGAATGGGAAGGAGTTGGATATCACATCTCATGCTATAGGAAGGGTTTCAGGATTGGAATGGGAAGGAGTTTTATATGACATCACATGCCATAGGAAGGATCTCAGGTTTGGTATTAGAAGCATTGAGACATCACATCTCATGTTATAGGAAGGGTCTCAGGATTGGAATGGGAAGGAGTTGGATATCACATCTCATGCTATAGGAAGGGTCTCAGGTTTGGTATAAGCATTGAGATATCACATCTCATGCTATAGGAAGTGTCTCAGGATTGGAATGGGAAGGAGTTGGATATCACATCTCATGCTATAGGGAGGGTCTCACGTTTGGAAAGGGAAGGAGTAGGATATCACATTTCATGTTAGAGGTAGGATCTCAGGTTTGGTATTAGAGGCATTGAGATATCACATCTCATGCTATCAGAGGGGTCTCAGGATTGGAATGGGAAGGAGTTGGATATCACATCTCATGCTAAAGGGAGGGTCTCAGGTTTGGAAGGGGAAGGATTTGGATATCACATCTCATGTTATAGGAAGGATCTCAGGTTTGGTATTAGAAGCATTGAGATATCACATCTCATGCTATCGGAAGGGTATCAGGATTGGATTTGGAAGTAGTTGGATATCCCATCTCATGCTATAGGAAGGGTCTCAGGTTGGAATGGGAAGGTGTTGGGTATCACATCTCATGTTATAGGAAGGGTCTCAGGATTGGAATGGGAAGGACTTCGATATCACATCTCATGTTATAGGAAGGCTCTCAGGTTTGGAAGGGGAAGGAGTTGGATATCACATTTCATGTTAGAGGTAGGATCTCAGGTTTGGTATTAGAGGCATTGAGATATCACATCTCATGATATCAGAAGGCTCTAAGGATTGGAATGGGAAGGAGTTGGATATCACATCTCATGCCAAAGGGAGGGTCTCAGGTTTGGAAGGGGAAGTATTTGGATATCACATCTCGAGTTATAGGAAGGATCTCAGGTTTGGTATTAGAAGAATTGAGATATCACATCTCATGCTATCAGAAGGGTCTCAGGATTGGAATGGGAAGGAGTTGGATATCCCATCTCATGCTATAGGAAGGGTTTCAGGTTGGAATGGGAAGGAGTTGGATATCACATCTCATGCCATAGGAAGGATCTCAGGTTTGGTATTAGAAGCATTGAGACATCACATCTCATGTTATAGGAAGGGTCTCAGGATTGGAATGGGAAGGAGTTGGATATCACATCTCATGCTATAGGAAGGGTCTCAGGTTTGGTATAAGCATTGAGATATCACATCTCATGCTATAGGAAGGGTCTCAGGATTGGAATGGGAAGTATTTGGATATCACATCTCATGCTATAGGGAGGGTCTCACGTTTGGAAAGGGAAGGAGTAGGATATCACATTTCATGTTAGAGGAAGGATCTCAGGTTTGGTATTAGAGGCATTGAGATATCACATCTCATGCTATCAGAAGGGTCTCAGGATTGGAATGGGAAGGAGTTGGATATCACATCTCATGCTAAAGGGAGGGTCTCAGCTTTGGAAGGGGGAGGATTTTGATATCACATCTCATGTTATAGGAAGGAAATCAGGTTTGGTATTAGAAGCATTGAGATATCACATCTCATGCTAAAGGGAGGGTCTCAGGTTTGGAAGGGGAAGGATTTGGATATCACATCTCATGTTATAGGAAGGATCTCAGGTTTGGTATTAGAAGCTTTGAGATATCACATCTCATGCTATAGGAAGGCTCTCAGGATTGGAATGGGAAGAAGTTGGATATCACATCTCATGCTATAGGAAGGCTCTCAGGATTGGAATGGGAAGGAGTTGGATATCACATCTCATGCCATAGGAAGGATCTCAGGTCTGGTATTAGAAGCATTGAGACATCACATCTCATGTTATAGGAAGGGTCTCAGGATTGGAATGGGAAGGAGTTGGATATCACATCTCATGCTATAGGAAGGGTCTCAGGTTTGGTATAAGCATTGAGATATCACATCTCATGCTATAGGAAGGGTCTCAGGATTGGAATGGGAAGTAGTTGGATATCGCATCTCATGCTATAGGAAGGGTTTCAGGTTGGAATGGGAAGGAGTTGGATATCACATCTCATGCAATAGGAAGGATCTCAGGTTTGGTATTAGAGGCATTGAGATATCACATCTCATGCTATCAGAAGGGTCTTCGGATTGGAATGGGAAGGAGTTGGATATCACATCTCATGCTAAAGGGAGGGTCTCAGGTTTGGAAGGGGAAGGATTTTGATATCACATCTCATGTTATAGGAAGGAAATCAGGTTTGGTATTAGAAGCATTGAGATATCGCATCTCATGCTATCGGAAGGATCTCAGGTTTGGTATTAGAGGCATTGAGATATCACATCTCATTCTATCGAAAGGGTATCAGGATTGGATTTGGAAGTAGTTGGATATCCCATCTCATGCTATAGGAAGGGTCTCAGGTTGGAATGGGAAGGAGTTGGATATCACATCTCATGTTATAGGAAGGGTCTCAGGATTGGAATGGGAAATACTTCGATATCACGTCTCATGCTATAGGAAGGCTCTCAAGTTTGGAAGGGGAAGGAGTTGGATATCACATTTCATGTTAGAGGTAGGATCTCAGGTTTGTTAGAGGCATTGAGATATCACATCTCATGCTATCAGAAGGGTCTCAGGATTGGAATGGGAAGGAGTTGGATATCTCATCTCATGCCAAAGGGAGGGTCTCAGGTTTGGAAGGGGAAGGATTTGGATATCACATCTCGTGTTATAGGAAGGATCGCAGGTTTGGTATTAGAAGAATTGAGATATCACATCTCATGCTATCGGAAGGATCTCAGGTTTGGTATTAGAAGCATTGAGATATCACATCTCATGCTCTCAGAAGGGTCTCAGGATTGGAATGGGAAGGAGTTGGATATCACATCTCATGTTATAGGAAGGGTCTCAGGATTGGAATGGGAAGGAGTTGGATATCACATCTCATGCTATAGGAAGGTTCTCAGGTTTGGTATAAGCATTGAGATATCACATCTCATGCTATAGGAAGGGTCTCAGGATTGGAATGGGAAGGAGTTGGATATCACATCTCATGCTATAGGGAGGGTCTCACGTTTGGAAAAAGGAAGGAGTAGGATATCACATTTCATGTTAGAGGTAGGAACTCAGGTTTGGTATTAGAAGCATTGAGATATCACATCTCATGCTCTCAGAAGGGTCTCAGGATTGGAATGGGAAGGAGTTGGATATCACATCTCATGCTATAGGAAGGGTCTCAGGATTGGAATGGGAAGGAGTTTTATATGACATCACATGCCATAGGAAGGATCTCAGGTTTGGTATTAGACGCATTGAGACATCACATCTCATGTTATAGGAAGGGTCTCAGGATTGGAATGGGAAGGAGTTGGATATCACATCTCATGCTATAGGAAGGGTCTCAGGTTTGGTATAAGCATTGAGATATCACATCTCATGCTATAGGAAGGGTCTCAGGATTGGAATGGGAAGGAGTTGGATATCACATCTCATGCTATAGGGAGGGTCTCACGTTTGGAAAGGGAAGGAGTAGGATATCACATTTCATGTTAGAGGTAGGATCTCAGGTTTTGTATTAGAGGCATTGAGATATCACATCTCATGCTATCAGAAGGGTCTCAGGATTGGAATGGGAAGGAGTTGGATATCACATCTCATGCTACAGGGAGGGTCTCAGGTTTGGAAGGGGAAGGATTTGGATATCACATCTCATGTTATAGGAAGGATCTCAGGTTTGGTATTAGAAGCATTGAGATATCACATCTCATGCTATCGGAAGGGTATCAGGATTGGATTTGGAAGTAGTTGGATATCCCATCTCATGCTCTAGGAAGGGTCTCAGGTTGGAATGGGAAGGTGTTGGGTATCACATCTCATGTTATAGGAAGGGTCTCAGGATTGGAATGGGAAGGACTTCGGTATCACATCTCATGTTATACGAAGGCTCTCAGGTTTGGAAGGGGAAGGAGTTGGATATCACATTTCATGTTAGAGGTAGGATCTCAGGTTTGGTATTAGAGGCATTGAGATATCACATCTCATGCTATCAGAAGGCTCTAAGGATTGGAATGGGAAGGAGTTGGATATCACATCTCATGCCAAAGGGAGGGTCTCAGGTTTGGAAGGGGAAGTATTTGGATATCACATCTCGAGTTATAGGAAGGATCTCAGGTTTGGTATTAGAAGAATTGAGATATCACATCTCATGTTATCGGAAGGATCTCAGGTTTGGTATTAGAAGCATTGAGATATCACATCTCATGCTATCAGAAGGGTCTCAGGATTGGAATGGGAAGGAGTTGGATATCCCATCTCATGCTATAGGAAGGGTCTCAGGTTGGAATGGGAAGGAGTTGGATATCACATCTCATGCCATAGGAAGGATCTCAGGTTTGGTATTAGAAGCATTGAGACATCACATCTCATGTTATAGGAAGGGTCTCAGGATTGGAATGGGAAGGAGTTGGATATCACATCTCATGCTATAGGAAGGGTCTCAGGTTTGGTATAAGCATTGAGATATCACATCTCATGCTATAGGAAGTGTCTCAGGATTGGAATGGGAAGGAGTTGGATATCACATCTCATGCTATAGGGAGGGTCTCACGTTTGGAAAGGGAAGGAGTAGGATATCACATTTCATGTTAGAGGTAGGATCTCAGGTTTGGTATTAGAGGCATTGAGATATCACATCTCATGCTATCAGAGGGGTCTCAGGATTGGAATGGGAAGGAGTTGGATATCACATCTCATGCTAAAGGGAGGGTCTCAGGTTTGGAAGGGGAAGGATTTGGATATCACATCTCATGTTATAGGAAGGATCTCAGGTTTGGTATTAGAAGCATTGAGATATCACATCTCATGCTATCGGAAGGGTATCAGGATTGGATTTGGAAGTAGTTGGATATCCCATCTCATGCTATAGGAAGGGTCTCAGGTTGGAATGGGAAGGTGTTGGGTATCACATCTCATGTTATAGGAAGGGTCTCAGGATTGGAATGGGAAGGAGTTGGATATCACATCTCATGCCAAAGGGAGGGTCTCAGGTTTGGAAGGGGAAGGATTTGGATATCACATCTTGTGTTATAGGAAGGATCTCAGGTTTGGTATTAGAAGAATTGAGATATCACATCTCATGCTATCAGAAGGATCTCAGGTTTGGTATTAGAAGCATTGAGATATCACATCTCATGCTCTCAGAAGGGTCTCAGGATTGGAATGGGAAGGAGTTGGATATCACATCTCATGCTATAGGAAGGGTTTCAGGATTGGAATGGGAAGGAGTTTTATATGACATCACATGCCATAGGAAGGATCTCAGGTTTGGTATTAGAAGCATTGAGACATCACATCTCATGTTATAGGAAGGGTCTCAGGATTGGAATGGGAAGGAGTTGGATATCACATCTCATGCTATAGGAAGGGTCTCAGGTTTGGTATAAGCATTGAGATATCACATCTCATGCTATAGGAAGTGTCTCAGGATTGGAATGGGAAGGAGTTGGATATCACATCTCATGCTATAGGGAGGGTCTCACGTTTGGAAAGGGAAGGAGTAGGATATCACATTTCATGTTAGAGGTAGGATCTCAGGTTTGGTATTAGAGGCATTGAGATATCACATCTCATGCTATCAGAGGGGTCTCAGGATTGGAATGGGAAGGAGTTGGATATCACATCTCATGCTAAAGGGAGGGTCTCAGGTTTGGAAGGGGAAGGATTTGGATATCACATCTCATGTTATAGGAAGGATCTCAGGTTTGGTATTAGAAGCATTGAGATATCACATCTCATGCTATCGGAAGGGTATCAGGATTGGATTTGGAAGTAGTTGGATATCCCATCTCATGCTATAGGAAGGGTCTCAGGTTGGAATGGGAAGGTGTTGGGTATCACATCTCATGTTATAGGAAGGGTCTCAGGATTGGAATGGGAAGGACTTCGATATCACATCTCATGTTATAGGAAGGCTCTCAGGTTTGGAAGGGGAAGGAGTTGGATATCACATTTCATGTTAGAGGTAGGATCTCAGGTTTGGTATTAGAGGCATTGAGATATCACATCTCATGATATCAGAAGGCTCTAAGGATTGGAATGGGAAGGAGTTGGATATCACATCTCATGCCAAAGGGAGGGTCTCAGGTTTGGAAGGGGAAGTATTTGGATATCACATCTCGAGTTATAGGAAGGATCTCAGGTTTGGTATTAGAAGAATTGAGATATCACATCTCATGCTATCAGAAGGGTCTCAGGATTGGAATGGGAAGGAGTTGGATATCCCATCTCATGCTATAGGAAGGGTTTCAGGTTGGAATGGGAAGGAGTTGGATATCACATCTCATGCCATAGGAAGGATCTCAGGTTTGGTATTAGAAGCATTGAGACATCACATCTCATGTTATAGGAAGGGTCTCAGGATTGGAATGGGAAGGAGTTGGATATCACATCTCATGCTATAGGAAGGGTCTCAGGTTTGGTATAAGCATTGAGATATCACATCTCATGCTATAGGAAGGGTCTCAGGATTGGAATGGGAAGTATTTGGATATCACATCTCATGCTATAGGGAGGGTCTCACGTTTGGAAAGGGAAGGAGTAGGATATCACATTTCATGTTAGAGGAAGGATCTCAGGTTTGGTATTAGAGGCATTGAGATATCACATCTCATGCTATCAGAAGGGTCTCAGGATTGGAATGGGAAGGAGTTGGATATCACATCTCATGCTAAAGGGAGGGTCTCAGCTTTGGAAGGGGGAGGATTTTGATATCACATCTCATGTTATAGGAAGGAAATCAGGTTTGGTATTAGAAGCATTGAGATATCACATCTCATGCTAAAGGGAGGGTCTCAGGTTTGGAAGGGGAAGGATTTGGATATCACATCTCATGTTATAGGAAGGATCTCAGGTTTGGTATTAGAAGCTTTGAGATATCACATCTCATGCTATAGGAAGGCTCTCAGGATTGGAATGGGAAGAAGTTGGATATCACATCTCATGCTATAGGAAGGCTCTCAGGATTGGAATGGGAAGGAGTTGGATATCACATCTCATGCCATAGGAAGGATCTCAGGTCTGGTATTAGAAGCATTGAGACATCACATCTCATGTTATAGGAAGGGTCTCAGGATTGGAATGGGAAGGAGTTGGATATCACATCTCATGCTATAGGAAGGGTCTCAGGTTTGGTATAAGCATTGAGATATCACATCTCATGCTATAGGAAGGGTCTCAGGATTGGAATGGGAAGTAGTTGGATATCGCATCTCATGCTATAGGAAGGGTTTCAGGTTGGAATGGGAAGGAGTTGGATATCACATCTCATGCAATAGGAAGGATCTCAGGTTTGGTATTAGAGGCATTGAGATATCACATCTCATGCTATCAGAAGGGTCTTCGGATTGGAATGGGAAGGAGTTGGATATCACATCTCATGCTAAAGGGAGGGTCTCAGGTTTGGAAGGGGAAGGATTTTGATATCACATCTCATGTTATAGGAAGGAAATCAGGTTTGGTATTAGAAGCATTGAGATATCGCATCTCATGCTATCGGAAGGATCTCAGGTTTGGTATTAGAGGCATTGAGATATCACATCTCATTCTATCGAAAGGGTATCAGGATTGGATTTGGAAGTAGTTGGATATCCCATCTCATGCTATAGGAAGGGTCTCAGGTTGGAATGGGAAGGAGTTGGATATCACATCTCATGTTATAGGAAGGGTCTCAGGATTGGAATGGGAAATACTTCGATATCACGTCTCATGCTATAGGAAGGCTCTCAAGTTTGGAAGGGGAAGGAGTTGGATATCACATTTCATGTTAGAGGTAGGATCTCAGGTTTGTTAGAGGCATTGAGATATCACATCTCATGCTATCAGAAGGGTCTCAGGATTGGAATGGGAAGGAGTTGGATATCTCATCTCATGCCAAAGGGAGGGTCTCAGGTTTGGAAGGGGAAGGATTTGGATATCACATCTCGTGTTATAGGAAGGATCGCAGGTTTGGTATTAGAAGAATTGAGATATCACATCTCATGCTATCGGAAGGATCTCAGGTTTGGTATTAGAAGCATTGAGATATCACATCTCATGCTCTCAGAAGGGTCTCAGGATTGGAATGGGAAGGAGTTGGATATCACATCTCATGTTATAGGAAGGGTCTCAGGATTGGAATGGGAAGGAGTTGGATATCACATCTCATGCTATAGGAAGGTTCTCAGGTTTGGTATAAGCATTGAGATATCACATCTCATGCTATAGGAAGGGTCTCAGGATTGGAATGGGAAGGAGTTGGATATCACATCTCATGCTATAGGGAGGGTCTCACGTTTGGAAAAAGGAAGGAGTAGGATATCACATTTCATGTTAGAGGTAGGAACTCAGGTTTGGTATTAGAAGCATTGAGATATCACATCTCATGCTCTCAGAAGGGTCTCAGGATTGGAATGGGAAGGAGTTGGATATCACATCTCATGCTATAGGAAGGGTCTCAGGATTGGAATGGGAAGGAGTTTTATATGACATCACATGCCATAGGAAGGATCTCAGGTTTGGTATTAGACGCATTGAGACATCACATCTCATGTTATAGGAAGGGTCTCAGGATTGGAATGGGAAGGAGTTGGATATCACATCTCATGCTATAGGAAGGGTCTCAGGTTTGGTATAAGCATTGAGATATCACATCTCATGCTATAGGAAGGGTCTCAGGATTGGAATGGGAAGGAGTTGGATATCACATCTCATGCTATAGGGAGGGTCTCACGTTTGGAAAGGGAAGGAGTAGGATATCACATTTCATGTTAGAGGTAGGATCTCAGGTTTTGTATTAGAGGCATTGAGATATCACATCTCATGCTATCAGAAGGGTCTCAGGATTGGAATGGGAAGGAGTTGGATATCACATCTCATGCTACAGGGAGGGTCTCAGGTTTGGAAGGGGAAGGATTTGGATATCACATCTCATGTTATAGGAAGGATCTCAGGTTTGGTATTAGAAGCATTGAGATATCACATCTCATGCTATCGGAAGGGTATCAGGATTGGATTTGGAAGTAGTTGGATATCCCATCTCATGCTCTAGGAAGGGTCTCAGGTTGGAATGGGAAGGTGTTGGGTATCACATCTCATGTTATAGGAAGGGTCTCAGGATTGGAATGGGAAGGACTTCGGTATCACATCTCATGTTATACGAAGGCTCTCAGGTTTGGAAGGGGAAGGAGTTGGATATCACATTTCATGTTAGAGGTAGGATCTCAGGTTTGGTATTAGAGGCATTGAGATATCACATCTCATGCTATCAGAAGGCTCTAAGGATTGGAATGGGAAGGAGTTGGATATCACATCTCATGCCAAAGGGAGGGTCTCAGGTTTGGAAGGGGAAGTATTTGGATATCACATCTCGAGTTATAGGAAGGATCTCAGGTTTGGTATTAGAAGAATTGAGATATCACATCTCATGTTATCGGAAGGATCTCAGGTTTGGTATTAGAAGCATTGAGATATCACATCTCATGCTATCAGAAGGGTCTCAGGATTGGAATGGGAAGGAGTTGGATATCCCATCTCATGCTATAGGAAGGGTCTCAGGTTGGAATGGGAAGGAGTTGGATATCACATCTCATGCCATAGGAAGGATCTCAGGTTTGGTATTAGAAGCATTGAGACATCACATCTCATGGTATAGGAAGGGTCTCAGGATTGGAATGGGAAGGAGTTGGATATCACATCTCATGCTATAGGAAGGGTCTCAGGTTTGGTATAAGCATTGAGATATCACATCTCATGCTATAGGAAGGATCTCAGGATTGGAATGGGAAGTATTTGGATATCACATCTCATGCTATAGGGAGGGTCTCACGTTTGGAAAGGGAAGGAGTAGGATATCACATTTCATGTTAGAGGTAGGATCTCAGGTTTGGTATTAGAGGCATTGAGATATCACATCTCATGCTATCAGAAGGGTCTCAGGATTGGAATGGGAAGGAGTTGGATATCACATCTCATGCTAAAGGGAGGGTCTCAGGTTTGGAAGGGGAAGGATTTTGATATCACATCTCATGTTATAGGAAGGAAATCAGGTTTGGTATTAGAAGCATTGAGATATCACATCTCATGCTAAAGTGAGGGTCTCAGGTTTGGAAGGGGAAGGATTTGGATATCACATCTCATGTTATAGGAAGGATCTCAGGTTTGGTATTAGAAGCTTTGAGATATCACATCTCATGCTATAGGAAGACTCTCAGGATTGGAATGGGAAGGAGTTGGATATCACATCTCATGCTATAGGAAGGCTCTCAGGATTGGAATGGGAAGGAGTTGGATATCACATCTCATGCCATAGGAAGGATCTCAGGTCTGGTATTAGAAGCATTGAGACATCACATCTCATGTTATAGGAAGGGTCTCAGGATTGGAATGGGAAGGAGTTGGATATCACATCTCATGCTATAGGAAGGGTCTCAGGTTTGGTATAAGCATTGAGATATCACATCTCATGCTATAGGAAGGGTCTCAGGATTGGAATGGGAAGTAGTTGGATATCACATCTCATGCTATAGGGAGGGTCTCACGTTTGGAAAGGGAGAGAGTAGGATATCACATTTCATGTTAGAGGTAGGATCTCAGGTTTGGTATTAGAGGCATTGAGATATCACATCTCATGCTATCAGAAGGGTCTTCGGATTGGAATGGGAAGGAGTTGGATATCACATCTCATGCTAAAGGGAGGGTCTCAGGTTTGGAAGGGGAAGGATTTTGATATCACATCTCATGTTATAGGAAGGAAATCAGGTTTGGTATTAGAAGCATTGAGATATCGCATCTCATGCTATCGGAAGGATCTCAGGTTTGGTATTAGAGGCATTGAGATATCCCATCTCATGCTATAGGAAGGGTCTCAGGTTGGAATGGGAAGGAGTTGGATATCACATCTCATGTTATAGGAAGGGTCTCAGGATTGGAATGGGAAATACTTCAATATCACGTCTCATGCTATAGGAAGGCTCTCAGGTTTGGAAGGGGAAGGAGTTGGATATCACATTTCATGTTAGAGGTAGGATCTCAGGTTTGTTAGAGGCATTGAGATATCACATCTCATGCTATCAGAAGGTTCTCAGGATTGGAATGGGAAGGAGTTGGATATCACATCTCATGCCAAAGGGAGGGTCTCAGGTTTGGAAGGGGAAGGATTTGGATATCACATCTCGTGTTATAGGAAGGATCGCAGGTTTGGTATTAGAAGAATTGAGATATCACATCTCATGCTATCGGAAGGATCTCAGGTTTGGTATTAGAAGCATTGAGATATCACATCTCATGCTCTCAGAAGGGTCTCAGGATTGGAATGGGAAGGAGTTGGATATCACATCTCATGCCATAGGAAGGGTCTCAGGTTTGGTATAAGCATTGAGATATCACATCTCTGCTATCCGAAGGGTCTCAGGATTGGAATGGGAATGACTTAGATATCACATCTCATGCTATAGGGAGGGTCTCAGTTTTGATATTAGAAGCATTGAGATATCACATCTCATGCTATCGGAAGGGTCTCGGGATTGGAATGAGAAGGAGCTGGATATCACATCTCATGCTAAAGGAAGGGTCTCAGGTTTGGAAGGGGAAGGATTTGGATATCACATCTCATGTTAATGGACGGGTCACACGTTTGGTATTAGAAGCATTAAGATATCACATCTCATGGTATAGGAAGGGTTTCAGGATTGGATTGGGAAGGAGTTTGATATCAAATCTCATGCCATAGGAAGGGTCTCAGGTTTGGTATTAGAAGCATTGAGATATCACATCTCATGCTATAGGAAGTGTCTGAGGATTGGAATGGGAAGGAGTCGGATATCACATCTCATGCTATAGGAAGGGTCTCAGGTTTGGTAGAAGCATTGAGATATCACATCTCATGCTATAGGAAGAGTCTCAGGATTGGAATGGGAAGGAGTTGGATATCACATCTCATGCTAAAGGAAGGGTCTCAGGTTTGGAAGGGGAAGGATTTGGATATCACATCTCATGTTATAGGACGGGTCTCAGGTTTGGTATTAGAAGCATTAAGATATCACATCTCATGGTGTAGGAAGGGTTTCAGGATTGGAATGGGAAGGAGTTGGATATCATATCTCATGCTATAGGAAGGGTCTCAGGATTGGATTGGGAAGGAGTTTGATATCAAATCTCATGCCATAGGAAGGGTCTCAGGTTTGGTATTAGAAGCATTGAGATATCACATCTCATGCTATAGGAAGTGTCTGAGGATTGGAATGGGAAGGAGTCGGATATCACATCTCATGCTATAGGAAGGGTCTCAGGTTTGGTAGAAGCATTGAGATATCACATCTCATGCTATAGGAAGAGTCTCAGGATTGGAATGGGAAGGAGTTGGATATCACGTCTCATGTTATAGGAAGGGTCTCAGGTTTGGTAGTAGAAGCATTGAGATATCACATCGCATGCTGTAGGAAGGGTTTCAGGTTTGGAATGGGAAGGAATTGGATATCACATCTCATGTCATAGCAAGGATCTCAGGTTTGGTATTGGAAGCATTGAGATATCACATCTCATGCTATAGGAAGGGATGCAGGATTGGAATGGGACGGAGTTTGATATCACATCTCATGCTATAGGAAGGGTCCAGGTTTGGTATTAGAAGCATTGAGATATCGCATCTCATGCTATAGGAAGGGTCTCAGGATTGGAATGGGAAGGAGTTGGATATCACATCTCATGCCATAGGACGGGTCTCAGGTTTGGTATTAGAAGCATTGAGATATCACATCGCATGCTGTAGGAAGGGTTTCAGGTTTGGAATGGGAAGGAATTGGATATCGCATCTCATGTCATAGCAAGGATCTCAGGTTTGGTATTGGAAGCATTGAGATATCACATCTCATGCTATAGGCATGGTCTCAGGATTGGAATGGGAAGGAGTTGGATATTACATTCTTGCTATAGGAAGGGTCTCATGTTTGGAATTGGAAGGAGTTGGATACCACATATGCTATAGGAAGGGTCTCAGGTTTGGAACGGGAAGGAGTTGGATATCACATCTCATGTTATAGGAAGGGTCTCAGGTTTGGTATAAGCATTGAGATATCACATCTCTGCTATCGGAAGTGTCTCAGGATTGGAATGGGAAGGAGTTGGATATCCCATCTCAGGCTATAGGAAGGGTCTCAGGTTTGGTATTAGAAGCATTGAGATGTCACATCTCATGCTATAGGAAGGGTCTCAGATTGGAATGGGAAGGAGTTGGATATCACATCTCATGCTATATGAAGGGACTCAGGATTCGAATGGGAAGGAGTTTGATATCACATCTCATGCCATAGGAAGGGTCTCAGGTTTGGTAGAAGCATTGAGATATCACATCTCATGCTATCAGAAGGGTCTCAGGATTGGATTGGGAAGGAGTTGGATATCCCATATCATGCTATAGGAAGGGTCTCAGGTTTGGTATTAGAAGCATTGAGATATCACGTCTCATGCTATAGGAAGGGTCTCAGGATTGGAATGGGAAGGAGTTGGATATCACATTTCATGTTAGAGGTAGGATCTCAGGTTTGTTAGAGGCATTGAGATATCACATCTCATGCTATCAGAAGGGTCTCAGGGTTGGAATGGGAAGGAGTTGGATATCACATCTCATGCCAAAGGGAGGGTCTCAGGTTTGGAAGGGGAAGGATTTGGATATCACATCTCGTGTTATAGGAAGGATCTCAGGTTTGGTATTAGAAGAATTGAGATATCACATCTCATGCTATCAGAAGGATCTCAGGTTTGGTATTAGAAGCATTGAGATATCGCATCTCATGCTATAGGAAGAGTCTCAGGATTGGAATGGGAAGGAGTTGGATATCACATCTCATGCTAAAGGAAGGGTCTCAGGTTTGGAAGGGGAAGGATTTGGATATCACATCTCATGTTATAGGACGGGTCTCAGGTTTGGTATTAGAAGCATTAAGATATCACATCTCATGGTGTAGGAAGGGTTTCAGGATTGGAATGGGAAGGAGTTGGATATCATATCTCATGCTATAGGAAGGGTCTCAGGATTGGATTGGGAAGGAGTTTGATATCAAATCTCATGCCATAGGAAGGGTCTCAGGTTTGGTATTAGAAGCATTGAGATATCACATCTCATGCTATAGGAAGTGTCTGAGGATTGGAATGGGAAGGAGTCGGATATCACATCTCATGCTATAGGAAGGGTCTCAGGTTTGGTAGAAGCATTGAGATATCACATCTCATGCTATAGGAAGAGTCTCAGGATTGGAATGGGAAGGAGTTGGATATCACGTCTCATGTTATAGGAAGGGTCTCAGGTTTGGTAGTAGAAACATTGAGATATCAAATCTCATGCTATAGGAAGGGACGCAGGATTGGAATGGGACGGAGTTTGATATCACATCTCATGCTATAGGAAGGGTCCAGGTTTGGTATTAGAAGCATTGAGATATCGCATCTCATGCTATAGGAAGGGTCTCAGGATTGGAATGGGAAGGAGTTGGATATCACATCTCATGCCATAGGACGGGTCTCAGGTTTGGTATTAGAAGCATTGAGATATCACATCGCATGCTGTAGGAAGGGTTTCAGGTTTGGAATGGGAAGGAATTGGATATCACATCTCATGTCATAGCAAGGATCTCAGGTTTGGTATTGGAAGCATTGAGATATCACATCTCATGCTATAGGCATGGTCTCAGGATTGGAATGGGAAGGAGTTGGATATTACATTCTTGCTATAGGAAGGGTCTCATGTTTGGAATGGGAAGGAGTTGGATACCACATATGCTATAGGAAGGGTCTCAGGTTTGGAACGGGAAGGAGTTGGATATCACATCTCATGTTATAGGAAGGGTCTCAGGTTTGGTATAAGCATTGAGATATCACATCTCTGCTATCGGAAGTGTCTCAGGATTGGAATGGGAAGGAGTTGGATATCCCATCTCAGGCTATAGGAAGGGTCTCAGGTTTGGTATTAGAAGCATTGAGATGTCACATCTCATGCTATAGGAAGGGTCTCAGATTGGAATGGGAAGGAGTTGGATATCACATCTCATGCTATATGAAGGGACTCAGGATTCGAATGGGAAGGAGTTTGATATCACATCTCATGCCATAGGAAGGGTCTCAGGTTTGGTAGAAGCATTGAGATATCACATCTCATGCTATCAGAAGGGTCTCAGGATTGGATTGGGAAGGAGTTGGATATCCCATATCATGCTAGAGGAAGGGTCTCAGGTTTGGTATTAGAAGCATTGAGATATCACGTCTCATGCTATAGGAAGGGTCTCAGGATTGGAATGGGAAGGAGTTGGATATCACATCTCATGCCAAAGGGAGGGTCTCAGGTTTGGAAGGGGAAGGATTTGGATATCACATCTCGTGTTATAGGAAGGATCTCAGGTTTGGTATTAGAAGAATTGAGATATCACATCTCATGCTATCAGAAGGATCTCAGGTTTGGTATTAGAAGCATTGAGATATCACATCTCATGCTCTCAGAAGGGTCTCAGGATTGGAATGGGAAGGAGTTGGATATCACATCTCATGCTATAGGAAGGGTTTCAGGATTGGAATGGGAAGGAGTTTTATATGACATCACATGCCATAGGAAGGATCTCAGGTTTGGTATTAGAAGCATTGAGACATCACATCTCATGTTATAGGAAGGGTCTCAGGATTGGAATGGGAAGGAGTTGGATATCACATCTCATGCTATAGGAAGGGTCTCAGGTTTGGTATAAGCATTGAGATATCACATCTCATGCTATAGGAAGGGTCTCAGGATTGGAATGGGAAGGAGTTGGATATCACATCTCATGCTATAGGGAGGGTCTCACGTTTGGAAAGGGAAGGAGTAGGATATCACATTTCATGTTAGAGGTAGGATCTCAGGTTTGGTATTAGAGGCATTGAGATATCACATCTCATGCTATCAGAGGGGTCTCAGGATTGGAATGGGAAGGAGTTGGATATCACATCTCATGCTAAAGGGAGGGTCTCAGGTTTGGAAGGGGAAGGATTTGGATATCACATCTCATGTTATAGGAAGGATCTCAGGTTTGGTATTAGAAGCATTGAGATATCACATCTCATGCTATCGGAAGGGTATCAGGATTGGATTTGGAAGTAGTTGGATATCCCATCTCATGCTATAGGAAGGGTCTCAGGTTGGAATGGGAAGGTGTTGGGTATCACATCTCATGTTATAGGAAGGGTCTCAGGATTGGAATGGGAAGGACTTCGATATCACATCTCATGTTATAGGAAGGCTCTCAGGTTTGGAAGGGGAAGGAGTTGGATATCACATTTCATGTTAGAGGTAGGATCTCAGGTTTGGTATTAGAGGCATTGAGATATCACATCTCATGATATCAGAAGGCTCTAAGGATTGGAATGGGAAGGAGTTGGATATCACATCTCATGCCAAAGGGAGGGTCTCAGGTTTGGAAGGGGAAGTATTTGGATATCACATCTCGAGTTATAGGAAGGATCTCAGGTTTGGTATTAGAAGAATTGAGATATCACATCTCATGCTATCAGAAGGGTCTCAGGATTGGAATGGGAAGGAGTTGGATATCCCATCTCATGCTATAGGAAGGGTTTCAGGTTGGAATGGGAAGGAGTTGGATATCACATCTCATGCCATAGGAAGGATCTCAGGTTTGGTATTAGAAGCATTGAGACATCACATCTCATGTTATAGGAAGGGTCTCAGGATTGGAATGGGAAGGAGTTGGATATCACATCTCATGCTATAGGAAGGGTCTCAGGTTTGGTATAAGCATTGAGATATCACATCTCATGCTATAGGAAGGGTCTCAGGATTGGAATGGGAAGTATTTGGATATCACATCTCATGCTATAGGGAGGGTCTCACGTTTGGAAAGGGAAGGAGTAGGATATCACATTTCATGTTAGAGGAAGGATCTCAGGTTTGGTATTAGAGGCATTGAGATATCACATCTCATGCTATCAGAAGGGTCTCAGGATTGGAATGGGAAGGAGTTGGATATCACATCTCATGCTAAAGGGAGGGTCTCAGCTTTGGAAGGGGAAGGATTTTGATATCACATCTCATGTTATAGGAAGGAAATCAGGTTTGGTATTAGAAGCATTGAGATATCACATCTCATGCTAAAGGGAGGGTCTCAGGTTTGGAAGGGGAAGGATTTGGATATCACATCTCATGTTATAGGAAGGATCTCAGGTTTGGTATTAGAAGCTTTGAGATATCACATCTCATGCTATAGGAAGGCTCTCAGGATTGGAATGGGAAGGAGTTGGATATCACATCTCATGCTATAGGAAGGCTCTCAGGATTGGAATGGGAAGGAGTTGGATATCACATCTCATGCCATAGGAAGGATCTCAGGTCTGGTATTAGAAGCATTGAGACATCACATCTCATGTTATAGGAAGGGTCTCAGGATTGGAATGGGAAGGAGTTGGATATCACATCTCATGCTATAGGAAGGGTCTCAGGTTTGGTATAAGCATTGAGATATCACATCTCATGCTATAGGAAGGGTCTCAGGATTGGAATGGGAAGTAGTTGGATATCGCATCTCATGCTATAGGAAGGGTTTCAGGTTGGAATGGGAAGGAGTTGGATATCACATCTCATGCAATAGGAAGGATCTCAGGTTTGGTATTAGAGGCATTGAGATATCACATCTCATGCTATCAGAAGGGTCTTCGGATTGGAATGGGAAGGAGTTGGATATCACATCTCATGCTAAAGGGAGGGTCTCAGGTTTGGAAGGGGAAGGATTTTGATATCACATCTCATGTTATAGGAAGGAAATCAGGTTTGGTATTAGAAGCATTGAGATATCGCATCTCATGCTATCGGAAGGATCTCAGGTTTGGTATTAGAGGCATTGAGATATCACATCTCATGCTATCGAAAGGGTATCAGGATTGGATTTGGAAGTAGTTGGATATCCCATCTCATGCTATAGGAAGGGTCTCAGGTTGGAATGGGAAGGAATTGGATATCACATCTCATGTTATAGGAAGGGTCTCAGGATTGGAATGGGAAATACTTCGATATCACGTCTCATGCTATAGGAAGGCTCTCAGGTTTGGAAGGGGAAGGAGTTGGATATCACATTTCATGTTAGAGGTAGGATCTCAGGTTTGTTAGAGGCATTGAGATATCACATCTCATGCTATCAGAAGGGTCTCAGGATTGGAATGGGAAGGAGTTGGATATCACATCTCATGCCAAAGGGAGGGTCTCAGGTTTGGAAGGGGAAGGATTTGGATATCACATCTCGTGTTATAGGAAGGATCGCAGGTTTGGTATTAGAAGAATTGAGATATCACATCTCATGCTATCGGAAGGATCTCAGGTTTGGTATTAGAAGCATTGAGATATCACATCTCATGCTCTCAGAAGGGTCTCAGGATTGGAATGGGAAGGAGTTGGATATCACATCTCATGTTATAGGAAGGGTCTCAGGATTGGAATGGGAAGGAGTTGGATATCACATCTCATGCTATAGGAAGGTTCTCAGGTTTGGTATAAGCATTGAGATATCACATCTCATGCTATAGGAAGGGTCTCAGGATTGGAATGGGAAGGAGTTGGATATCACATCTCATGCTATAGGGAGGGTCTCACGTTTGGAAAAAGGAAGGAGTAGGATATCACATTTCATGTTAGAGGTAGGAACTCAGGTTTGGTATTAGAAGCATTGAGATATCACATCTCATGCTCTCAGAAGGGTCTCAGGATTGGAATGGGAAGGAGTTGGATATCACATCTCATGCTATAGGAAGGGTCTCAGGATTGGAATGGGAAGGAGTTTTATATGACATCACATGCCATAGGAAGGATCTCAGGTTTGGTATTAGACGCATTGAGACATCACATCTCATGTTATAGGAAGGGTCTCAGGATTGGAATGGGAAGGAGTTGGATATCACTTCTCATGCTATAGGAAGGGTCTCAGGTTTGGTATAAGCATTGAGATATCACATCTCATGCTATAGGAAGGGTCTCAGGATTGGAATGGGAAGGAGTTGGATATCACATCTCATGCTATAGGGAGGGTCTCACGTTTGGAAAGGGAAGGAGTAGGATATCACATTTCATGTTAGAGGTAGGATCTCAGGTTTTGTATTAGAGGCATTGAGATATCACATCTCATGCTATCAGAAGGGTCTCAGGATTGGAATGGGAAGGAGTTGGATATCACATCTCATGCTACAGGGAGGGTCTCAGGTTTGGAAGGGGAAGGATTTGGATATCACATCTCATGTTATAGGAAGGATCTCAGGTTTGGTATTAGAAGCATTGAGATATCACATCTCATGCTATTGGAAGGGTATCAGGATTGGATTTGGAAGTAGTTGGATATCCCATCTCATGCTATAGGAAGGGTCTCAGGTTGGAATGGGAAGGTGTTGGGTATCACATCTCATGTTATAGGAAGGGTCTCAGGATTGGAATGGGAAGGACTTCGGTATCACATCTCATGTTATACGAAGGCTCTCAGGTTTGGAAGGGGAAGGAGTTGGATATCACATTTCATGTTAGAGGTAGGATCTCAGGTTTGGTATTAGAGGCATTGAGATATCACATCTCATGCTATCAGAAGGCTCTAAGGATTGGAATGAGAAGGAGTTGGATATCACATCTCATGCCAAAGGGAGGGTCTCAGGTTTGGAAGGGGAAGTATTTGGATATCACATCTCGAGTTATAGGAAGGATCTCAGGTTTGGTATTAGAAGAATTGAGATATCACATCTCATGTTATCGGAAGGATCTCAGGTTTGGTATTAGAAGCATTGAGATATCACATCTCATGCTATCAGAAGGGTCTCCGGATTGGAATGGGAAGGAGTTGGATATCCCATCTCATGCTATAGGAAGGGTCTCAGGTTGGAATGGGAAGGAGTTGGATATCACATCTCATGCCATAGGAAGGATCTCAGGTTTGGTATTAGAAGCATTGAGACATCACATCTCATGGTATAGGAAGGGTCTCAGGATTGGAATGGGAAGGAGTTGGATATCACATCTCATGCTATAGGAAGGGTCTCAGGTTTGGTATAAGCATTGAGATATCACATCTCATGCTATAGGAAGGATCTCAGGATTGGAATGGGAAGTATTTGGATATCACATCTCATGCTATAGGGAGGGTCTCACGTTTGGAAAGGGAAGGAGTAGGATATCACATTTCATGTTAGAGGTAGGATCTCAGGTTTGGTATTAGAGGCATTGAGATATCACATCTCATGCTATCAGAAGGGTCTCAGGATTGGAATGGGAAGGAGTTGGATATCACATCTCATGCTAAAGGGAGGGTCTCAGGTTTGGAAGGGGAAGGATTTTGATATCACATCTCATGTTATAGGAAGGAAATCAGGTTTGGTATTAGAAGCATTGAGATATCACATCTCATGCTAAAGTGAGGGTCTCAGGTTTGGAAGGGGAAGGATTTGGATATCACATCTCATGTTATAGGAAGGATCTCAGGTTTGGTATTAGAAGCTTTGAGATATCACATCTCATGCTATAGGAAGGCTCTCAGGATTGGAATGGGAAGGAGTTGGATATCACATCTCATGCTATAGGAAGGCTCTCAGGATTGGAATGGGAAGGAGTTGGATATCACATCTCATGCCATAGGAAGGATCTCAGGTCTGGTATTAGAAGCATTGAGACATCACATCTCATGTTATAGGAAGGGTCTCAGGATTGGAATGGGAAGGAGTTGGATATCACATCTCATGCTATAGGAAGGGTCTCAGGTTTGGTATAAGCATTGAGATATCACATCTCATGCTATAGGAAGGGTCTCAGGATTGGAATGGGAAGTAGTTGGATATCACATCTCATGCTATAGGGAGGGTCTCACGTTTGGAAAGGGAGAGAGTAGGATATCACATTTCATGTTAGAGGTAGGATCTCAGGTTTGGTATTAGAGGCATTGAGATATCACATCTCATGCTATCAGAAGGGTCTTCGGATTGGAATGGGAAGGAGTTGGATATCACATCTCATGCTAAAGGGAGGGTCTCAGGTTTGGAAGGGGAAGGATTTTGATATCACATCTCATGTTATAGGAAGGAAATCAGGTTTGGTATTAGAAGCATTGAGATATCGCATCTCATGCTATCGGAAGGATCTCAGGTTTGGTATTAGAGGCATTGAGATATCCCATCTCATGCTATAGGAAGGGTCTCAGGTTGGAATGGGAAGGAGTTGGATATCACATCTCATGTTATAGGAAGGGTCTCAGGATTGGAATGGGAAATACTTCAATATCACGTCTCATGCTATAGGAAGGCTCTCAGGTTTGGAAGGGGAAGGAGTTGGATATCACATTTCATGTTAGAGGTAGGATCTCAGGTTTGTTAGAGGCATTGAGATATCACATCTCATGCTATCAGAAGGTTCTCAGGATTGGAATGGGAAGGAGTTGGATATCACATCTCATGCCAAAGGGAGGGTCTCAGGTTTGGAAGGGGAAGGATTTGGATATCACATCTCGTGTTATAGGAAGGATCGCAGGTTTGGTATTAGAAGAATTGAGATATCACATCTCATGCTATCGGAAGGATCTCAGGTTTGGTATTAGAAGCATTGAGATATCACATCTCATGCTCTCAGAAGGGTCTCAGGATTGGAATGGGAAGGAGTTGGATATCACATCTCATGCCATAGGAAGGGTCTCAGGTTTGGTATAAGCATTGAGATATCACATCTCTGCTATCCGAAGGGTCTCAGGATTGGAATGGGAATGACTTAGATATCACATCTCATGCTATAGGGAGGGTCTCAGTTTTGATATTAGAAGCATTGAGATATCACATCTCATGCTATCGGAAGGGTCTCGGGATTGGAATGAGAAGGAGCTGGATATCACATCTCATGCTAAAGGAAGGGTCTCAGGTTTGGAAGGGGAAGGATTTGGATATCACATCTCATGTTAATGGACGGGTCACACGTTTGGTATTAGAAGCATTAAGATATCACATCTCATGGTATAGGAAGGGTTTCAGGATTGGATTGGGAAGGAGTTTGATATCAAATCTCATGCCATAGGAAGGGTCTCAGGTTTGGTATTAGAAGCATTGAGATATCACATCTCATGCTATAGGAAGTGTCTGAGGATTGGAATGGGAAGGAGTCGGATATCACATCTCATGCTATAGGAAGGGTCTCAGGTTTGGTAGAAGCATTGAGATATCACATCTCATGCTATAGGAAGAGTCTCAGGATTGGAATGGGAAGGAGTTGGATATCACATCTCATGCTAAAGGAAGGGTCTCAGGTTTGGAAGGGGAAGGATTTGGATATCACATCTCATGTTATAGGACGGGTCTCAGGTTTGGTATTAGAAGCATTAAGATATCACATCTCATGCTGTAGGAAGGGTTTCAGGATTGGAATGGGAAGGAGTTGGATATCATATCTCATGCTATAGGAAGGGTCTCAGGATTGGATTGGGAAGGAGTTTGATATCAAATCTCATGCCATAGGAAGGGTCTCAGGTTTGGTATTAGAAGCATTGAGATATCACATCTCATGCTATAGGAAGTGTCTGAGGATTGGAATGGGAAGGAGTCGGATATCACATCTCATGCTATAGGAAGGGTCTCAGGTTTGGTAGAAGCATTGAGATATCACATCTCATGCTATAGGAAGAGTCTCAGGATTGGAATGGGAAGGAGTTGGATATCACGTCTCATGTTATAGGAAGGGTCTCAGGTTTGGTAGTAGAAGCATTGAGATATCACATCGCATGCTGTAGGAAGGGTTTCAGGTTTGGAATGGGAAGGAATTGGATATCACATCTCATGTCATAGCAAGGATCTCAGGTTTGGTATTGGAAGCATTGAGATATCACATCTCATGCTATAGGAAGGGACGCAGGATTGGAATGGGACGGAGTTTGATATCACATCTCATGCTATAGGAAGGGTCCAGGTTTGGTATTAGAAGCATTGAGATATCGCATCTCATGCTATAGGAAGGGTCTCAGGATTGGAATGGGAAGGAGTTGGATATCACATCTCATGCCATAGGACGGGTCTCAGGTTTGGTATTAGAAGCATTGAGATATCACATCGCATGCTGTAGGAAGGGTTTCAGGTTTGGAATGGGAAGGAATTGGATATCACATCTCATGTCATAGCAAGGATCTCAGGTTTGGTATTGGAAGCATTGAGATATCACATCTCATGCTATAGGCATGGTCTCAGGATTGGAATGGGAAGGAGTTGGATATTACATTCTTGCTATAGGAAGGGTCTCATGTTTGGAATGGGAAGGAGTTGGATACCACATATGCTATAGGAAGGGTCTCAGGTTTGGAACGGGAAGGAGTTGGATATCACATCTCATGTTATAGGAAGGGTCTCAGGTTTGGTATAAGCATTGAGATATCACATCTCTGCTATCGGAAGTGTCTCAGGATTGGAATGGGAAGGAGTTGGATATCCCATCTCAGGCTATAGGAAGGGTCTCAGGTTTGGTATTAGAAGCATTGAGATGTCACATCTCATGCTATAGGAAGGGTCTCAGATTGGAATGGGAAGGAGTTGGATATCACATCTCATGCTATATGAAGGGACACAGGATTCGAATGGGAAGGAGTTTGATATCACATCTCATGCCATAGGAAGGGTCTCAGGTTTGGTAGAAGCATTGAGATATCACATCTCATGCTATCAGAAGGGTCTCAGGATTGGATTGGGAAGGAGTTGGATATCCCATATCATGCTATAGGAAGGGTCTCAGGTTTGGTATTAGAAGCATTGAGATATCACGTCTCATGCTATAGGAAGGGTCTCAGGATTGGAATGGGAAGGAGTTGGATATCACATTTCATGTTAGAGGTAGGATCTCAGGTTTGTTAGAGGCATTGAGATATCACATCTCATGCTATCAGAAGGGTCTCAGGGTTGGAATGGGAAGGAGTTGGATATCACATCTCATGCCAAAGGGAGGGTCTCAGGTTTGGAAGGGGAAGGATTTGGATATCACATCTCGTGTTATAGGAAGGATCTCAGGTTTGGTATTAGAAGAATTGAGATATCACATCTCATGCTATCAGAAGGATCTCAGGTTTGGTATTAGAAGCATTGAGATATCACATCTCATGCTCTCATAAGGGTCTCAGGATTGGAATGGGAAGGAGTTGGATATCACATCTCATGCTATAGGAAGGGTTTCAGGATTGGAATGGGAAGGAGTTTTATATGACATCACATGCCATAGGAAGGATCTCAGGTTTGGTATTAGAAGCATTGAGACATCACATCTCATGTTATAGGAAGGGTCTCAGGATTGGAATGGGAAGGAGTTGGATATCACATCTCATGCTATAGGAAGGGTCTCAGGTTTGGTATAAGCATTGAGATATCACATCTCATGCTATAGGAAGGGTCTCAGGATTGGAATGGGAAGGAGTTGGATATCACATCTCATGCTATAGGGAGGGTCTCACGTTTGGAAAGGGAAGGAGTAGGATATCACATTTCATGTTAGAGGTAGGATCTCAGGTTTGGTATTAGAGGCATTGAGATATCACATCTCATGCTATCAGAGGGGTCTCAGGATTGGAATCGGAAGGAGTTGGATATCACATCTCCTGCTAAAGGGAGGGTCTCAGGTTTGGAAGGGGAAGGTTTTGGATATCACATCTCATGTTATAGGAAGGATCTCAGGTTTGGTATTAGAAGCATTGAGATATCACATCTCATGCTATCGGAAGGGTATCAGGATTGGATTTGGAAGTAGTTGGATATCCCATCTCATGCTATAGGAAGGGTCTCAGGTTGGAATGGGAAGGTGTTGGGTATCACATCTCATGTTATAGGAAGGGTCTCAGGATTGGAATGGGAAGGACTTCGATATCACATCTCATGTTATAGGAAGGCTCTCAGGTTTGGAAGGGGAAGGAGTTGGATATCACATTTCATGTTAGAGGTAGGATCTCAGGTTTGGTATTAGAGGCATTGAGATATCACATCTCATGCTATCAGAAGGCTCTAAGGATTGGAATGGGAAGGAGTTGGATATCACTTCTCATGCCAAAGGGAGGGTCTCAGGTTTGGAAGGGGAAGTATTTGGATATCACATCTCGAGTTATAGGAAGGATCTCAGGTTTGGTATTAGAAGAATTGAGATATCACATCTCATGCTATCAGAAGGGTCTCGGGATTGGAATGGGAAGGAGTTGGATATCCCATCTCATGCTATAGGAAGGGTTTCAGGTTGGAATGGGAAGGAGTTGGATATCACATGTCATGCCATAGGAAGGATCTCAGGTTTGGTATTAGAAGCATTGAGACATCACATCTCATGTTATAGGAAGGGTCTCAGGATTGTAATGGGAAGGAGTTGGATATCACATCTCATGCTATAGGAAGGGTCTCAGGTTTGGTATAAGCATTGAGATATCACATCTCATGCTATAGGAAGGGTCTCAGGATTGGAATGGGAAGTATTTGGATATCACATCTCATGCTATAGGGAGGGTCTCACGTTTGGAAAGGGAAGGAGTAGGATATCACATTTCATGTTAGAGGAAGGATCTCAGGTTTGGTATTAGAGGCATTGAGATATCACATCTCATGCTATCAGAAGGGTCTCAGGATTGGAATGGGAAGGAGTTGGATATCACATCTCATGCTAAAGGGAGGGTCTCAGGTTTGAAAGGGGAAGGATTTTGATATCACATCTCATGTTATAGGAAGGAAATCAGGTTTGGTATTAGAAGCATTGAGATATCACATCTCATGCTAAAGGGAGGGTCTCAGGTTTGGAAGGGGAAGGATTTGGATATCACATCTCATGTTATAGGAAGGATCTCAGGTTTGGTATTAGAAGCTTTGAGATATCACATCTCATGCTATAGGAAGGCTCTCAGGATTGGAATGGGAAGGAGTTGGATATCACATCTCATGCTATAGGAAGGCTCTCAGGATTGGAATGGGAAGGAGTTGGATATCACATCTCATGCCATAGGAAGGATCTCAGGTCTGGTATTAGAAGCATTGAGACATCACATCTCATGTTATAGGAAGGGTCTCAGGATTGGAATGGGAAGGAGTTGGATATCACATCTCATGCTATAGGAAGGGTCTCAGGTTTGGTATAAGCATTGAGATATCACATCTCATGCTATAGGAAGGGTCTCAGGATTGGAATGGGAAGTAGTTGGATATCACATCTCATGCTATAGGGAGGGTCTCACATTTGGAAAGGGAGGGAGTAGGATATTACATTTCATGTTAGAGGTAGGATCTCAGGTTTGGTATTAGAGGCATTGAGATATCACATCTCATGCTATCAGAAGGGTCTTCGGATTGGAATGGGAAGGAGTTGGATATCACATCTCATGCTAAAGGGAGGGTCTCAGGTTTGGAAGGGGAAGGATTTTGATATCACATCTCATGTTATAGGAAGGAAATCAGGTTTGGTATTAGAAGCATTGAGATATCGCATCTCATGCTATCGGAAGGATCTCAGGTTTGGTATTAGAGGCATTGAGATATCACATCTCATGCTATCGAAAGGGTATCAGGATTGGATTTGGAAGTAGTTGGATATCCCATCTCATGCTATAGGAAGGGTCTCAGGTTGGAATGGGAAGGAGTTGGATATCACATCTCATGTTATAGGAAGGGTCTCAGGATTGGAATGGGAAATACTTCGATATCACGTCTCATGCTATAGGAAGGCTCTCAGGTTTGGAAGGGGAAGGAGTTGGATATCACATTTCATGTTAGAGGTAGGATCTCAGGTTTGTTAGAGGCATTGAGATATCACATCTCATGCTATCAGAAGGGTCTCAGGATTGGAATGGGAAGGAGTTGGATATCACATCTCATGCCAAAGGGAGGGTCTCAGGTTTGGAAGGGGAAGGATTTGGATATCACATCTCGTGTTATAGGAAGGATCGCAGGTTTGGTATTAGAAGCATTGAGATATCACATCTCATGCTCTCAGAAGGGTCTCAGGATTGGAATGGGAAGGAGTTGGATATCACATCTCATGTTATAGGAAGGGTCTCAGGATTGGAATGGGAAGGAGTTGGATATCACATCTCATGCTATAGGAAGGTTCTCAGGTTTGGTATAAGCATTGAGATATCACATCTCATGCTATAGGAAGGGTCTCAGGATTGGAATGGGAAGGAGTTGGATATCACATCTCATGCTATAGGGAGGGTCTCACGTTTGGAAAGGGAAGGAGTAGGATATCACATTTCATGTTAGAGGTAGGAACTCAGGTTTGGTATTAGAAGCATTGAGATATCACATCTCATGCTCTCAGAAGGGTCTCAGGATTGGAATGGGAAGGAGTTGGATATCACATCTCATGCTATAGGAAGGGTCTCAGGATTGGAATGGGAAGGAGTTTTATATGACATCACATGCCATAGGAAGGATCTCAGGTTTGGTATTAGAAGCATTGAGATATCACATCTCATGTTATAGGAAGGGTCTCAGGATTGGAATGGGAAGGAGTTGGATATCACATCTCATGCTATAGGAAGGGTCTCAGGTTTGGTATAAGCATTGAGATATCACATCTCATGCTATAGGAAGGGTCTCAGGATTGGAATGGGAAGGAGTTGGATATCACATCTCATGCTATAGGGAGGGTCTCACGTTTGGAAAGGGAAGGAGTAGGATATCACATTTCATGTTAGAGGTAGGATCTCAGGTTTTGTATTAGAGGCATTGAGATATCACATCTCATGCTATCAGAAGGGTCTCAGGATTGGAATGGGAAGGAGTTGGATATCACATCTCATGCTACAGGGCGGGTCTCAGGTTTGGAAGGGGAAGGATTTGGATATCACATCTCATGTTATAGGAAGGATCTCAGGTTTGGTATTAGAAGCATTGAGATATCACATCTCATGCTATCGGAAGGGTATCAGGGTTGGATTTGGAAGTAGTTGGATATCCCATCTCATGCTATAGGAAGGGTCTCAGGTTGGAATGGGAAGGTGTTGGGTATCACATCTCATGTTATAGGAAGGGTCTCAGGATTGGAATGGGAAGGACTTCGGTATCACATCTCATGTTATACGAAGGCTCTCAGGTTTGGAAGGGGAAGGAGTTGGATATCACATTTCATGTTAGAGGTAGGATCTCAGGTTTGGTATTAGAGGCATTGAGATATCACATCTCATGCTATCAGAAGGCTCTAAGGATTGGAATGGGAAGGAGTTGGATATCACATCTCATGCCAAAGGGAGGGTCTCAGGTTTGGAAGGGGAAGTATTTGGATATCACATCTCGAGTTATAGGAAGGATCTCAGGTTTGGTATTAGAAGAATTGAGATATCACATCTCATGTTATCGGAAGGATCTCAGGTTTGGTATTAGAAGCATTGAGATATCACATCTCATGCTATCAGAAGGGTCTCAGGATTGGAATGGGAAGGAGTTGGATATCCCATCTCATGCTATAGGAAGGGTCTCAGGTTGGAATGGGAAGGAGTTGGATATCACATCTCATGCCATAGGAAGGATCTCAGGTTTGGTATTAGAAGCATTGAGACATCACATCTCATGGTATAGGAAGGGTCTCAGGATTGGAATGGGAAGGAGTTGGATATCACATCTCATGCTATAGGAAGGGTCTCAGGTTTGGTATAAGCATTGAGATATCACATCTCATGCTATAGGAAGGGTCTCAGGATTGGAATGGGAAGTATTTGGATATCACATCTCATGCTATAGGGAGGGTCTCACGTTTGGAAAGGGAAGGAGTAGGATATCACATTTCATGTTAGAGGTAGGATCTCAGGTTTGGTATTAGAGGCATTGAGATATCACATCTCATGCTATCAGAAGGGTCTCAGGATTGGAATGGGAAGGAGTTGGATATCACATCTCATGCTAAAGGGAGGGTCTCAGGTTTGGAAGGGGAAGGATTTTGATATCACATCTCATGTTATAGGAAGGAAATCAGGTTTGGTATTAGAAGCATTGAGATATCACATCTCATGCTAAAGTGAGGGTCTTAGGTTTGGAAGGGGAAGGATTTGGATATCAAATCTCATGTTATAGGAAGGATCTCAGGTTTGGTATTAGAAGCTTTGAGATATCACATCTCATGCTATAGGAAGGCTCTCAGGATTGGAATGGGAAGGAGTTGGATATCACATCTCATGCTATAGGAAGGCTCTCAGGATTGGAATGGGAAGGAGTTGGATATCACATCTCATGCCATAGGAAGGATCTCAGGTCTGGTATTAGAAGCATTGAGACATCACATCTCATTTTATAGGAAGGGTCTCAGGATTGGAATGGGAAGGAGTTGGATATCACATCTCATGCTATAGGAAGGGTCTCAGGTTTGGTATAAGCATTGAGATATCACATCTCATGCTATAGGAAGGGTCTCAGGATTGGAATGGGAAGTAGTTGGATATCACATCTCATGCTATAGGGAGGGTCTCACGTTTGGAAAGGGAGGGAGTAGGATATCACATTTCATGTTAGAGGTAGGATCTCAGGTTTGGTATTAGAGGCATTGAGATATCACATCTCATGCTATCAGAAGGGTCTCAGGATTGGAATGGGAAGGAGTTGGATATCACATCTCATGCTAAAGGGAGGGTCTCAGGTTTGGAAGGGGAAGGATTTTGATATCACATCTCATGTTATAGGAAGGAAATCAGGTTTGGTTTTAGAAGCATTGAGATATTGCATCTCATGCTATCGGAAGGATCTCAGGTTTGGTATTAGAGGCATTGAGATATCACATCTCATGCTATCGAAAGGGTATCAGGATTGGATTTGGAAGTAGTTGGATATCCCATCTCATGCTATCGGAAGGGTCTCAGGTTGGAATGGGAAGGAGTTGGATATCACATCTCATGCCAAAGGGAGGGTCTCAGGTTTGGAAGGGGAAGGATTTGGATATCACATCTCGTGTTATAGGAAGGATCTCAGGTTTGGTATTAGAAGAATTGAGATATCACATCTCATGCTATCGGAAGGATCTCAGGTTTGGTATTAGAAGCATTGAGATATCACATCTCATGCTCTCAGAAGGGTCTCAGGATTGGAATGGGAAGGAGTTGGATATCACATCTCATGTTATAGGAAGGGTCTCAGGATTGGAATGGGAAGGAGTTGGATATCACATCTCATGCTATAGGAAGGTTCTCAGGTTTGGTATACGCATTGAGATATCACATCTCATGCTATAGGAAGGGTCTCAGGATTGGAATGGGAAGGAGTTGGATATCACATCTCATGCTATAGGGAGGGTCTCACGTTTGGAAAGGGAAGGAGTAGGATATCACATTTCATGTTAGAGGTAGGATCTCAGGTTTGGTATTAGAGGCATTGAGATATCACATCTCATGCTATCAGAAGGGTCTCAGGATTGGAATGGGAAGGAGTTGGATATCACATCTCATGCTAAAGGGAGGGTCTCAGGTTTGGAAGGGGAAGGATTTGGATATCACATCTCATGTTATAGGAAGGATCTCAGGTTTGGTATTAGAAGCATTGAGATACATCTCATGCTAACGGAAGGGTATCAGGATTGGATTTGGAAGTAGTTGGATATCCCATCTCATGCTATAGGAAGGGTCTCAGGTTGGAATGGGAAGGTGTTGGGTATCACATCTCATGTTATAGGAAGGGTCTCAGGATTGAAATGGGAAATACTTCAATATCACATCTCATGCTATAGGAAGGCTCTCAGGTTTGGAAGGGGAAGGAGTTGGATATCACATTTCCCATCTCATGCTATAGGAAGGGTCTCAGGTTTGGTATTAGAAGCATTGAGATATCACATCTCATGCTATAGGAAGGGTCTCAGGATTGAAATGGGAAGGAGTTGGATATCAAATCTCATGCCATAGGAAGGGTCTCAGGTTTGGTATAAGCATTGAGATATCGCATCTCTGCTATCGGAAGGGTCTCAGGATTAGAATGGGAAGGAGCTGGATATCACATCTCATGCTAAAGGAAGGGTCTCAGGTTTGGAAGGGGAAGGATTTGGATATCACATCTCATGTATAGGACGGGTCTCAGGTTTGGTATTAGAAGCATTAAGATATCACATCTCATGTTATAGGAAGGGTCTCAGGATTGGAATGGGAAGGAGTTGGATATCACATCTCATGCTATAGGAAGGGTCTCAGGTTTGGTATAAGCATTGAGATATCACATCTCATGCTATAGGAAGGGTCTCAGGATTGGAATGGGAAGGAGTTGGATATCACATCTCATGCTATAGGGAGGGTCTCACGTTTGGAAAGGGAAGGAGTAGGATATCACATTTCATGTTAGAGGTAGGATCTCAGGTTTTGTATTAGAGGCATTGAGATATCACATCTCATGCTATCAGAAGGGTCTCAGGATTGGAATGGGAAGGAGTTGGATATCACATCTCATGCTACAGGGCGGGTCTCAGGTTTGGAAGGGGAAGGATTTGGATATCACATCTCATGTTATAGGAAGGATCTCAGGTTTGGTATTAGAAGCATTGAGATATCACATCTCATGCTATCGGAAGGGTATCAGGGTTGGATTTGGAAGTAGTTGGATATCCCATCTCATGCTATAGGAAGGGTCTCAGGTTGGAATGGGAAGGTGTTGGGTATCACATCTCATGTTATAGGAAGGGTCTCAGGATTGGAATGGGAAGGACTTCGGTATCACATCTCATGTTATACGAAGGCTCTCAGGTTTGGAAGGGGAAGGAGTTGGATATCACATTTCATGTTAGAGGTAGGATCTCAGGTTTGGTATTAGAGGCATTGAGATATCACATCTCATGCTATCAGAAGGCTCTAAGGATTGGAATGGGAAGGAGTTGGATATCACATCTCATGCCAAAGGGAGGGTCTCAGGTTTGGAAGGGGAAGTATTTGGATATCACATCTCGAGTTATAGGAAGGATCTCAGGTTTGGTATTAGAAGAATTGAGATATCACATCTCATGTTATCGGAAGGATCTCAGGTTTGGTATTAGAAGCATTGAGATATCACATCTCATGCTATCAGAAGGGTCTCAGGATTGGAATGGGAAGGAGTTGGATATCCCATCTCATGCTATAGGAAGGGTCTCAGGTTGGAATGGGAAGGAGTTGGATATCACATCTCATGCCATAGGAAGGATCTCAGGTTTGGTATTAGAAGCATTGAGACATCACATCTCATGGTATAGGAAGGGTCTCAGGATTGGAATGGGAAGGAGTTGGATATCACATCTCATGCTATAGGAAGGGTCTCAGGTTTGGTATAAGCATTGAGATATCACATCTCATGCTATAGGAAGGGTCTCAGGATTGGAATGGGAAGTATTTGGATATCACATCTCATGCTATAGGGAGGGTCTCACGTTTGGAAAGGGAAGGAGTAGGATATCACATTTCATGTTAGAGGTAGGATCTCAGGTTTGGTATTAGAGGCATTGAGATATCACATCTCATGCTATCAGAAGGGTCTCAGGATTGGAATGGGAAGGAGTTGGATATCACATCTCATGCTAAAGGGAGGGTCTCAGGTTTGGAAGGGGAAGGATTTTGATATCACATCTCATGTTATAGGAAGGAAATCAGGTTTGGTATTAGAAGCATTGAGATATCACATCTCATGCTAAAGTGAGGGTCTCAGGTTTGGAAGGGGAAGGATTTGGATATCAAATCTCATGTTATAGGAAGGATCTCAGGTTTGGTATTAGAAGCTTTGAGATATCACATCTCATGCTATAGGAAGGCTCTCAGGATTGGAATGGGAAGGAGTTGGATATCACATCTCATGCTATAGGAAGGCTCTCAGGATTGGAATGGGAAGGAGTTGGATATCACATCTCATGCCATAGGAAGGATCTCAGGTCTGGTATTAGAAGCATTGAGACATCACATCTCATTTTATAGGAAGGGTCTCAGGATTGGAATGGGAAGGAGTTGGATATCACATCTCATGCTATAGGAAGGGTCTCAGGTTTGGTATAAGCATTGAGATATCACATCTCATGCTATAGGAAGGGTCTCAGGATTGGAATGGGAAGTAGTTGGATATCACATCTCATGCTATAGGGAGGGTCTCACGTTTGGAAAGGGAGGGAGTAGGATATCACATTTCATGTTAGAGGTAGGATCTCAGGTTTGGTATTAGAGGCATTGAGATATCACATCTCATGCTATCAGAAGGGTCTCAGGATTGGAATGGGAAGGAGTTGGATATCACATCTCATGCTAAAGGGAGGGTCTCAGGTTTGGAAGGGGAAGGATTTTGATATCACATCTCATGTTATAGGAAGGAAATCAGGTTTGGTTTTAGAAGCATTGAGATATTGCATCTCATGCTATCGGAAGGATCTCAGGTTTGGTATTAGAGGCATTGAGATATCACATCTCATGCTATCGAAAGGGTATCAGGATTGGATTTGGAAGTAGTTGGATATCCCATCTCATGCTATCGGAAGGGTCTCAGGTTGGAATGGGAAGGAGTTGGATATCACATCTCATGCCAAAGGGAGGGTCTCAGGTTTGGAAGGGGAAGGATTTGGATATCACATCTCGTGTTATAGGAAGGATCTCAGGTTTGGTATTAGAAGAATTGAGATATCACATCTCATGCTATCGGAAGGATCTCAGGTTTGGTATTAGAAGCATTGAGATATCACATCTCATGCTCTCAGAAGGGTCTCAGGATTGGAATGGGAAGGAGTTGGATATCACATCTCATGTTATAGGAAGGGTCTCAGGATTGGAATGGGAAGGAGTTGGATATCACATCTCATGCTATAGGAAGGTTCTCAGGTTTGGTATACGCATTGAGATATCACATCTCATGCTATAGGAAGGGTCTCAGGATTGGAATGGGAAGGAGTTGGATATCACATCTCATGCTATAGGGAGGGTCTCACGTTTGGAAAGGGAAGGAGTAGGATATCACATTTCATGTTAGAGGTAGGATCTCAGGTTTGGTATTAGAGGCATTGAGATATCACATCTCATGCTATCAGAAGGGTCTCAGGATTGGAATGGGAAGGAGTTGGATATCACATCTCATGCTAAAGGGAGGGTCTCAGGTTTGGAAGGGGAAGGATTTGGATATCACATCTCATGTTATAGGAAGGATCTCAGGTTTGGTATTAGAAGCATTGAGATACATCTCATGCTAACGGAAGGGTATCAGGATTGGATTTGGAAGTAGTTGGATATCCCATCTCATGCTATAGGAAGGGTCTCAGGTTGGAATGGGAAGGTGTTGGGTATCACATCTCATGTTATAGGAAGGGTCTCAGGATTGAAATGGGAAATACTTCAATATCACATCTCATGCTATAGGAAGGCTCTCAGGTTTGGAAGGGGAAGGAGTTGGATATCACATTTCCCATCTCATGCTATAGGAAGGGTCTCAGGTTTGGTATTAGAAGCATTGAGATATCACATCTCATGCTATAGGAAGGGTCTCAGGATTGAAATGGGAAGGAGTTGGATATCAAATCTCATGCCATAGGAAGGGTCTCAGGTTTGGTATAAGCATTGAGATATCGCATCTCTGCTATCGGAAGGGTCTCAGGATTAGAATGGGAAGGAGCTGGATATCACATCTCATGCTAAAGGAAGGGTCTCAGGTTTGGAAGGGGAAGGATTTGGATATCACATCTCATGTATAGGACGGGTCTCAGGTTTGGTATTAGAAGCATTAAGATATCACATCTTATGGTATAGGAAGGGTTTCAGGATTGGAATGGGAAGGAGTTGGATATCATATCTCATGCTATAGGAAGGGTCTCAGGATTGGAATGGTAAGGAGTTTGATATCAAATCTCATGCCATAGGAAGGGTCTCAGGTTTGGTATTAGAAGCATTGAGATATCACATCTCATGCTATAGGAAGTGTCTGAGGATTGGAATGGGAAGGAGTTGGATATCACATCTCATGCTATAGGAAGGGTCTCAGGTTTGGTAGAAGCATTGAGATATCACATCTCATGCTATAGGAAGAGTCTCAGGATTGGAATGGGAAGGAGTTGGATATCACGTCTCATGTTAAAGGAAGGGTTTCAGGTTTGGTATTAGAAGCATTGAGATATCACATCTCATGCTATAGGAAGGGTCTCGGGATTGGAATGGGAAGGACTTGGATATCACATCTCATGCTATAGGGAGGGTCTCAAGTTTGATATTAGAAGCATTGAGATAACAAATCTCATGATATGGGATGGGTCTCAGGATTGGAATGGGAAGGAGTTGGATATCACATCTCATGATAAAGGAAGGGTCTCAGGTTTGGAAGGGGAAGGATTTGGATATCACAACTCATGTTATAGGACGGGTGTCAGGTTTGGTATTAGAAGCATTGAGATAGCAAGTCTCCTGGTAAAGGAAGGGTCTCAGAATTGGAATGGGAAGGAGTTGGATATCACATCTCAAGCTATAGGAAGGGTCTCGGGATTGGAATGGGAAGGAGTTTGATATCACATCTCATGCCATAGTATGGGTCTCAGGTTTGGTAGAAGCATTGGGATATCACATCTCATGCTATCGGAAGGGTATCAGGATTGGATTTGGAAGTAATTGGATATCCCATCTCATGCTATAGGAAGGGTCTCAGGTTGGAATGGGAAGGAGTTGGATATCACATCTCATGTTATAGGAAGGCTCTCAGGTTTGGAAGGGGGAAGGAGTTGGATATCACATTTCATGTTAGATGTAGGATCTCAGGTTTGGTATTAGAGGCATTGAGACATCACATCTCATGCTATCAGAAGGGTCTAAGGATTGGAATGGGAAGGAGTTGGATATCACATCTCACGCTAAAGGGAGGGTCTCTGGTTTGGAAGGGGAAGGATTTGGATATTACATCTCATGTTATAGGAAGGATCTCAGGTTTGGTATTAGAAGCATTGAGATATCACATCTCATGCTATCGGAAGGATCTCAGGTTTGGTATTAGAAGCATTGAGATATCACATCTCATGCTATCAGAAGGGTCTCAGGATTGGAATGGGAAGGAGTTGGATATCACATCTCATGCTAAAGGGAGGGTCTCAGGATTGGAATGGGAAGGAGTTGGATATCACATCTCATGCCATAGGAAGGGTCTCAGGTTTGGTATAAGCATTGAGATATCACATCTCTGCTATCCGAAGGGTCTCAGGATTGGAATTGGAAGGACTTAGATATCACATCTCATGCTATAGGGAGGGTCTCAGTTTTGATATTAGAAGCATTGAGATATCACATCTCATGCTATCGGAAGGGTCTCAGGATTGGAATGAGAAGGAGCTGGATATCACATCTCATGCTAAAGGAAGGGTCTCAGGATTGGAAGGGGAAGGATTTGGATATCACATCTCATGTTATAGGACGGGTCTCACGTTTGGTATTAGAAGCATTAAGATATCACATCTCATGGTATAGGAAGGGTTTCAGGATTGGAATGGGAAGGAGTTGGATATCATATCTCATGCTATAGGAAGGGTCTCAGGATTGGATTGGGAAGGAGTTTGATATCAAATATCATGCCATAGGAAGGGTCTCAGGTTTGGTATTAGAAGCATTGAGATATCACATCTCATGGTATAGGAAGTGTCTCAGGATTGGAATGGGAAGGAGTTGGATATCACATCTCATGCTATAGGACGGCTCTCAGGTTTGGAAGGGGAAGGAGTTGGATATCACATTTCATGTTAGAGGTAGGATCTCAGGTTTGGTATTAGAGGCATTGAGACATCACATCTCATGCTATCAGAAGGGTCTCAGGATTGGAATGGGAAGGAGTTGGATATCACATCTCACACTAAAGGGAGTGTTAGGAAAGATTTCATAATTGTAGGTAATTTTCCTTCCATGTGGCAACCCCTAAACTTTTTGCTGTTGTTTTTCACCTTGTTCTTGACTTTGCCAGAGAAGTGCAGCCTTCTGCCGCACTCCTCTGGGCTTTCGCTCCTTTTCTTACGGGGAAACTGACATGCCCTTAAGACAGTCAGTACCGGGGAACGCTGTTTCCCGTAGTTTCTTTTATCATGTTGCGGCTTTAGTGCAACATGACACAAGAGGGCACTGTAAGCTAAGTTACAGCTCTCTTGGGTCTCTAGCCTTCTACAGGCCCTAGATACTCGTTTAGGATGGTATTTGATCGGTGCAAGTCATTCAGGGATTGGAATGGTGGCAGCGATCGTTTTGTGTATTTTGAGCTCCTTTTGGCGTTCTGAGCGCATTTTTCGCGCTGAACCCAAAATGGTGGCCTGGCTCCCAAAATGGCCAGACCACGAGGCTCCTTTGTCTTGTCCACTGACCGTCTTGCTCCCTTCACCTTCCCCAGGTCGAGCGACCCGGGGCCTTCCTTATTTGGGCATGTACTTTCCCGCGAAACGTGGTTGCTTTCGCGGGCTTCTACATGTCTTTTGTGTGCCTCCAGGGTGTGGGCTGGGATGTCTGGTCCCAATACACATCCTGGGTGCCAGAGAGTCTAGGGTGGTGTGAATGCCTGGGACCACTGTGGTCCGTGATTGGTCCACGTATTTTATGTGTGTTGATGAGCGGATCTCCCATTGGCTCCCCTCCGTTTTGGAGCGAAGGGAACCGTGGATAAGAGGGGGCTGGAAACACCACTACCATGTCGATCTCCTGAGTTCTCACGAACGAAGGAATACAGGAGCCAAGTATCCTGCAACCAAGAGGCTGGACCGAGGAATCGCTGGTGACCCGCTGAAGGATTCCTCCTTTGCACTGCTGTCGTCCTGTGAAACCCTTTCCTCCTTGGATCGAACCAGAAGGCCTGTACTGGTGCTTCGACCTTTGGAATAGCAGGAACAGCTATTCCCGGCGACTTCATCATCTCCTGCCAAGTAAGCCTTCGGAAGTGTCTCTGGGCCATCCAGTTGACTGACCAGCTTACAAGGGAGTCCTGCTCTGTAACTGCCGCCAGGTTGTGTTGTATTTCGAGTCCTGGTCACTCTCCCACGCTTCGTACACTTGGCGTTCCCAAGTCTGAAGGGAGGAGTGTACATTTGGCTCGAATACACACGGCCGCTCCGTTGCCCTCCGGTGGTGACAAAACTGTGCTGGTTTCGTCGATTGGGACGTCTTTTTGCTCTACACGACTACGAGGCGTTCCCTGCTCTTCTGAACCTGCCAGCTGCTGAAACTAACGTGGAGAAGCCTGGGACTGCTTGCATCGGTGACCGGTGAGTAGTATAGCTAGGATCTGGTCGCCCTCCTGCAGTAGCCCATTGCTTTTCCCCGCTGTGTAAAAACAGCACCCTTTTGTCCGCACTCGCGCTCTGCTTCTGCTCGCTGTGGAGGCTGCGCTTGAGTCGCGGAACCTGTTCTCCTTCTGTTGTGCACTTACCCGAACTGCCTGACTTCCTCCGAAGAGCTTCTCCTTTTGCCCGTTGGCACCGGCGTGGCAGGTACTTTGAGCACAAGGCTCCACTCTTCGCAGGGCTCGGACTTCCATCTAGTTAGGTGCCTCTGAAGGCGAACTGAGTCTAAAACGTTATCGCACTGCCTGTTTTCCCTCCCTTTCAGGTGGACTACACATTTCGTGCTTATAACGCTAGCGACTGTTGTATTTTTATATATATTGTGTTGATATGGTATGTGTTGGTTTAATATTGTGATATTGTGATTTTCTCGCTACGGTCGTTGTTTTAAAGGCCTTAAAATAAATGTGTATATATTTTTGATATAACAACTGTTTGGAGTAGTTTGTAAGCGCTCTTGCTTTGTGTGCTCATTGCGGGCTTTCAGTCACCCTCACCCCTCTTGAGACCTAGTCTTGACCGCCGCGATCGCTACCTTGATTGGTCTGGCTCGTCCAGAGGTTACCCTGTTCCAAGTAATTAGGTTGGCCTTCTGAACTTCTGCGCCACCAGGACAGAGTTCAGAAATCCGTCTTAACAAATTGGTGTACAGCGGTGGGATACGACTGAAGGTATCCAGTGTTGCGCACGAACTAAGGCATTTCAGGTTATTCCAACCAGTACACGTAGTGAATTGTTGTAGTATAACTTTAAAAAGGCCATAGTCCTATCAAACAGTATGGAAACAAATACCTTGTTAACTTTAAATGCTTCCAAATCAGAAACATTGAAGAAGATGTGTGCGGAGAGAGGTGTTTCCTCTCAAGGCACTAAATTGGAAATGATCCAAAGAATCGTGGCGTGGCAAGAAGCGCAGCTTGACGCTATAACTTCTGAGGACAGTGCAGAAGGTGGTGGGGCTGCTCTCACTGGTAGAACCGATGGTTCTGCCGCTGCACTGATCCATCGCGACCACGAGGACAGGGAGGATGTGATGTCTAATATTTCCTCTGCCAGTGCTGATGGGGAGGCTATGCTTGAATTCAAGAAGCAAGAGCTGCGGTTTAGGCAGCAGGAGCTTGAATTCAGCATAGCCAAACTAAAAATCGAACAGGCAGAAAAACAGAAAGACAGGGATCACCAGTTGGAACTGGCCAAGCTTCAGGTTGCAAAGGGGTCCAAGGGTCCTGGACATGGGTCTGGGGCTTCCTCTCATCCACGGTTTCCGAAAGATCTGCTCAGTGTGTATGAAGAGAGGAATGACATTATGGACTGGCTGAATGCGTTTGAGTATGCATGCGAGGTTCAAGAAGTTGACAATGCTGATAAGTTTGCGTGGTTGCTCAGTAGACTGCCCCATTCTGGCTGTAGTGCCATTATGGAAATGTCAAAGGCTGAGCGAGCTGATTTCGCAATGTTAAAGCAAACTCTCATTTTAAAGTTTGGGAAGACTCCGGCCCAATATTTAAAGCGTTTTCGAGAGTATAAGAAAAAGGAAGGTGGTACTTGGGTATCTTATGTCGCTGAATCCTTGAAAAACTTAACTGGCTGGGTCGAAGGTTATAAGGTTTCTACCTTCGAAGGCATGATAAATCTTGTCATGCTGGAACACATTTTTGCTTCTTCTTCCCCGGAGCTTAAGCAGCATTTGGCCGATTCGAAGGAGATAGATCCTAAGAAGCTGGCCATTGCAGCAGACTTATGGGTGTCACATCGAGTGTCCCATAAGGAAAAAACTCATCCTGGTAAGCAGGAGGAAGGGAAAAAGTCCAAAGATATGGAGGGTGGGGAATCTGCTAAATCTTCTTCCCATAAGGGCCACAAAAAGAAAAACAAGGGTAAGACACAAGAGAACTCACAGGGTAGTGGAGGTCAGCCTCCGAAACAGAACTCTGGTTACAATAAGCCTCCCTATGTAAACCGACCCAATGGATTGTGGTTTGCTTGTGGAGCAACTGACCATGTGAAGGGGGATCCCCAGTGTAAGGTTAGACCTTTGGGGGTCCACTCCGCTAATCTGGCCTTCTCCTCCTACGAGGAAGAAGAGATTACAGGAGCATCCTCCTCCTCAGACTCATTTCCCAGAGGAATAGAGGCTGAGGTAGTTTTAGTGTCCCTGGGTTCCTGGGAGCCTAAAGTCGCAGAGGCTTATGCTAGGATTCCGGATAATACCAAGCACTACTTTAAAGACAGTGTGCTGATCAATGGAGTGGATACTCCAGCTCTTAGGGATAGTGGGTGCAGTCGCACTGTAGTGGATTCTACCTTGGTAGACTCAGAGGAAGTTGCCAGAGCTACTCTGATGCACACTAAGTTGGCTGACGGCCCCCTCCGTATGTTTCCAGTAATACCTGTAAATCTTACTTTAAATGGTACAGCAGTCAGGATTCCAGTGAGCATTCAGAGAAACGTCCCGGGAAAGGTCTTGTTGGGTAATGATCTCAGAGCTTTAGGGCTCGTAGGAGACACTGCCGAAAGACCCTACACACGGTCTCAAGCACGGGCAGCATTGGCCAAGTCCAATACGCCGCCCCAGCCGAAGGGGAAACCCAAGGCGAAAGGAGTCTACAAGTCAAAACGAGGGAAAGAGAATATTCCCCCGAGCTCGCCTACCACTGCGGTGGAGGAAGTTGGTCAATCGCCCGGGCCTGACGAGGAGGTGGCGATGCCTGAAGTATTCGACCCCAACGATCATCCTGAACTAAAAGACTTGTTAGTTGAAGGAGGTCCTGATAGGGACGAATTCAGTAAAGGCCAACGTGAGTGCCCATCTCTGGAAGGCCTAAGGAGACAGGCCTGCTCCCAGCTTGAGGGTGAACCTCCTGGGACGCATAGGATTTATTGGGAAGGTGGACTCCTGTATAGCGAGCCCACAGAGTCTACAGAAGGAGACCATAGGAGGTTGGTGGTTCCCCTTGCTGTTAGGCCCTTCCTCCTGCAGTTGGCGCATGAAGTTCCCCTTGCTGGTCACCTTGGTATGAAAAGGACCAAGCAAAGCTTATCCATGCACTTCTACTGGCCCAAGATGGGGGTGCAAGTAGAAAGTCACTGCAGGAGTTGTGCCTCCTGCCAGTTGTCTGGTAAGGTTGGCGCGACAATCCAAGCTCCGTTGGTACCGCTCCCAGTTGTGGGGGTACCATTTGAAAGGGTAGGGATCGACATCGTTGGTCCCCTTGACCCGCAAACATCCTCAGGCAATAGGTTTATCCTGGTGCTGGTCGACCATGCAACCAGGTATCCTGAGGCCATCCCATTGACAACTGTAACTGCCAAGACAGTTGCAGAAGCTTTACTCGGCATATTTACTAGGGTTGGCTTCCCTAAAGAAGTTGTGTCGGATCATGGCAGCAACTTTATGTCGAAGTATAGGCAGGCTATGTGGAAAGAATGTGGGGTCACCTACGGGTTCTCTTCTGCATACCACCCCCAGACCAATGGTCTGGGGGGGCGTTTCAACAGGACGTTAAAGAGCGTGATTGGGGCTCTGGAGGAGCCTCAGAGAAGAAAGTGGGATCTTCTTGTTTCATGCTTACTGTTTGCCTACGGAGAGGTACCACAGGAGGGTGTTGGCTTCAGCCCCTTCGAACTTCTGTTCGGTCATCCCATACGGGGACCCTTAGCCATCGTCAAGGAGGGATGGGAGATGCCCACTCCCCCTGTTACTACCAACGTAGTTGATTATGTGCTAGGGCTCAGAAAACGGATGGTACTTCTGATGGGCTTGGCTAGTGATAAATTGAAGGCAGGGCAAGCGCTGGTGAAACCTTGGTACGACCAGAACGCTTCCCTCATCAACTTTACACTTGGTCAGCAAGTCCTGATCATGAATCCCATAAGGCCTCGAGCTTTACAGGACAAATGGTCAGGCCCTTACCCAGTGGTGGAGCCCCTGGGTGAGGTTAACTATTCAGTGGACCTTGGAAGGCCTGAACAGGCTCCAAAAGTGTTTCACGTGAATAGGCTGAAGGCTTTCGTCCCAAGCGTCGAAATCGCAGCACTGCTACTGGCTTCAGATGTTGAGGAAGAGGAGTCTGAACCTCTCCCCGACCTGTTCCCAAGCAGTCCTTCAGATAGCTCTTTTGAGGGTGTCCGAGTGGCCCCTCACCAAAATGGACAAGGCTCAGTGGTTTACCTTGGACATGAAGTAGGTGGAGGGAGGAGACAGCCTCTACCCAGTAAGGTACAAGCAGTACAAGACTGGCCTACCCCCACTACGCAAACCCAAGTGAGAGCCTTCTTAGGACTCACGGGGTATTACCGCAATTTTGTGGCAGACTATGGCACCATAGCTGCTCCTCTGACTGCCCTCACAACTCCGAAGAAACCCAAGAAGGTAACTTGGACCGACGAGTGTGAGAAGGCCTTCAATGGCTTGAAAGACTCCTTGTGCCAGGCCCCTGTCCTCAGGGCCCCTGATTATCAAAGACCTTTTATCGTGCAGACAGATGCCTCTGACACTGGGATAGGAGCTGTACTATCACAAGTAGATGAGAAGGGTAAGGAACACCCTATCGGTTTTATTAGTCGCCAGTTTAAGGACAGAGAGCTCAGGTGGTCCACGGTAGAGAAAGAATGTTTCTCTGTTGTGTGGGCCCTAAGGAAGCTGAGGCCCTACCTCTATGGGACCCACTTCACTGTGCAGACTGACCATAAGCCGTTAAAGTGGCTAATGAACATGAAGGGGGAGAATCCAAAGTTGCTTAGGTGGTCCATAAGTCTACAAGGCTTCGACTTCACTATTGAGCATAGGCCAGGTGTCCAACATAGCAATGCTGATGGGTTGTCCAGAATGTTTAACCGACCTGAACAAGAGACTCATCCAGGGGTGGATTAGTTCCCCCTGTCCATAGTCTGGGAGGGGCGAGGGTTAGGAAAGATTTCATAATTGTAGGTAATTTTCCTTCCATGTGGCAACCCCTAAACTTTTTGCTGTTGTTTTTCACCTTGTTCTTGACTTTGCCAGAGAAGTGCAGCCTTCTGCCGCACTCCTCTGGGCTTTTGCTCCTTTTCTTACGGGGAAACTGACATGCCCTTAAGACAGTCAGTACCGGGGAACGCTGTTTCCCGTAGTTTCTTTTATCATGTTGCGGCTTTAGTGCAACATGACACAAGAGGGCACTGTAAGCTAAGTTACAGCTCTCTTGGGTCTCTAGCCTTCTACAGGCCCTAGATACTCGTTTAGGATGGTATTTGATCGGTGCAAATCATTCAGGGATTGGAATGGTGGCAGCGATCGTTTTGTGTATTTTGAGCTCCTTTTGGCGTTCTGAGCGCATTTTTCGCGCTGAACCCAAAATGGTGGCCTGGCTCCCAAAATGGCCAGACCACGAGGCTCCTTTGTCCTGTCCACTGACCGTCTTGCTCCCTTCACCTTCCCCAGGTCGAGCGACCCGGGGCCTTCCTTATTTGGGCATGTACTTTCCCGCGAAACGTGGTTGCTTTCGCGGGCTTCTACATGTCTTTTGTGTGCCTCCAGGGTGTGGGCTGGGATGTCTGGTCCCAATACACATCCTGGGTGCCAGAGAGTCTAGGGTGGTGTGAATGCCTGGGACCACCGTGGTCCGTGATTGGTCCACGTATGGTATGTGTGTTGATGAGCGGATCTCCCATTGGCTCCCCTCCGTTTTGGCGCGAAGGGAACCGTGGATAAGAGGGGGCTGGAAACACCACTACCATGTCGATCTCCTGAGTTCTCACGAACAAAGGAATACAGGAGCCAAGTATCCTGCAACCAAGAGGCTGGACCGAGGAATCGCTGGTGACCCGCTGAAGGATTCCTCCTTTGCACTGCTGTCGTCCTGTGAAACCCTTTCCTCCTTGGATCGAACCAGAAGGCCTGTACTGGTGCTTCGACCTTTGGAATAGCAGGAACAGCTATTCCCGGCGACTTCATCATCTCCTGCCAAGTAAGCCTTCGGAAGTGTCTCTGGGCCATCCAGTTGACTGAGCAGCTTACAAGGGAGTCCTGCTCTGTAACTGCCGCCAGGTTGTGTTGTATTTCGAGTCCTGGTCACTCTCCCACGCTTCGTACACTTGGCGTTCCCAAGTCTGAAGGGAGGAGTGTACATTTGGCTCGAATACACACGGCCGCTCCATTGCCCTGCGGTGGTGACAAAACTGTGCTGGTTTCGTCGATTGGGACGTCTTTTTGCTCTACACGACTACGAGGCGTTTCCTGCTCTTCTGAACCTGCCAGCTGTTGAAACTAACGTGGAGAAGCCTGGGTCTGCTTGCTTCGGGGACCGGTGAGTAGTATAGCTAGGATCTGGTCGCCCTCCTGCAGTAGCCCATTGCTTTTCCCCGCTGTGTAAAAACAGCACCCTTTTGTCCGCACTCGCGCTCTGCTTCTGCTCGCTGTGGAGGCTGCGCTTGAGTCGCGGAACCTGTTCTCCTTCTGTTGTGCACTAACCCGAACTGCCTGACTTCCTCCGAAGAGCTTCTCCTTTTGCCCGTTGGCACCGGCGTGGCAGGTACTTTGAGCACAAGGCTCCACTCTTCGCAGGGCTCGGACTTCCATCTAGTTAGGTGCCTCTGAAGGCGAACTGAGTCTAAAACGTTATCGCACTGCCTGTTTTCCTTCCCTTTCAGGTGGACTACACATTTCGTGCTTATAACGCTAGCGACTGTTGTATTTGTATATATATTGTGTTGATATGGTATGTGTTGGTTTAATATTGTGATATCGTGATTTTCTCGCTACGGTCGTTGTTTTAAAAGCCTTAAAATAAATGTGTATATATTTTTGATATAACAACTGTTTGGAGTAGTTTGTAAGCGCTCTTGCTTTGTGTGCTCATTGCGGGCTTTCAGTCACCCTCACCCCTCTTGAGACCTAGTCTTGACCGCCGCGATCGCTACCTTGATTGGTCTGGCTCGTCCAGAGGTTACCCTGTTCCAAGTAATTAGGTTGGCCTTCTGAACTTCTGCGCCACCAGGACAGAGTTCAGAAATCCGTCTTAACAGGGAGGGTCTCAGGTTTGGAAGGGGAAGGATTTGGATATCACATCTCATGTTATAGGAAGGATCTCAGGTTTGGTATTAGAAGCATTGAGATATCACATCTCATGCTATCGGAAGGATCTCAGGTTTGGTATTAGAAGCATTGAGACATCACATCTCATGCTATCAGAAGGGTCTCAGGATTGGAATGGGAAGGAGTTGGATATCACATCTCATGCTAAAGGGAGGGTCTCAGGTTTGGAAGGGGAAGGATTTGGATATCACATCTCATGTTATAGGAAGGATCTCAGGTTTGGTATTAGAAGCATTGAGATATCACATCTCATGCTATAGTAAGGGTCTCAGGATTGGAATGGGAAGGAGTTGGATATCACATCTCATGCTAAAGGAAGGGTGTCAGGTTTGGTAGAAGCATTGAGATATCCCATCTCATGCTATAGGAGGGGTCTCAGGATTGGAATGGGAAGGAGTTGGATATCACATCTCATGCCATAGGAAGGGTCTCAGGTTTGGTATAAGCATTGAGATATCACATCTCTGCTATCCGAAGGGTCTCAGGATTGGAATGGGAAGGACTTAGATATGACATCTCATGCTATAGGGAGGGTCTCAGTTTTGATATTAGAAGCATTGAGATATCACATCTCATGCTATCGGAAGGGTCTCAGGATTGGAATGAGAAGGAGCTGGATATCACATCTCATGCTAAAGGAAGGGTCTCAGTTTTGGAAGGGGAAGGATTTGGATATCACATCTCATGTTATAGGACGGGTCTCAGGTTTGGTATTAGAAGCATTAAGATATCACATCTCATGGTGTAGGAAGGGTTTCAGGATTGGAATGGGAAGGAGTTGGATATCATATCTCATGCTATAGGAAGGGTCTCAGGATTGGATTGGGAAGGAGTTTGATATCAAATCTCATGCCATAGGAAGGGTCTCAGGTTTGGTATTAGAAGCATTGAGATATCACATCTCATGCTATAGGAAGTGTCTGAGGATTGGAATGGGAAGGAGTCGGATATCACATCTCATGCTATAGGAAGGGTCTCAGGTTTGGTAGAAGCATTGAGATATCACATCTCATGCTATAGGAAGAGTCTCAGGATTGGAATGGAAGGAGTTGGATATCACGTCTCATGTTATAGGAAGGGTCTCAGGTTTGGTAGTAGAAACATCGAGATATCAAATCTCATGCTATAGGAAGGGACGCAGGATTGGAATGGGACGGAGTTTTATATCACATCTCATGCTTTAGGAAGGGTCCAGGTTTGGTATTAGAAGCATTGAGATATCGCATCTCATGCTATAGGAAGGGTCTCAGGATTGGAATGGGAAGGAGTTGGATATCACATCTCATGCCATAGGAAGGGTCTCAGGTTTGGTATAAGCATTGAGATATAACATCTCTGCTATCGGAAGTGTCTCAGGATTGGGATGGGAAGGAGTTGGATATCACATCTCATACTATAGGAAGGGTCTCAGGTTTGGAACGGGAAGGAGTTGGATATCCCATCTCATGTTATAGGAAGTGTCTCAGGTTTGGTATTAGAAGCATTGAGATATCACATCGCATGCTGTAGGAAGGGTTTCAGGTTGGGAATGGGAAGGAATTGGATATCACATCTCATGTCATAGCAAGGATCTCAGGTTTGGTATTGGAAGCATTGAGATATCACATCTCATGCTATAGGCATGGTCTCAGGATTGGAATGGGAAGGAGTTGGATATTACATTCTTGCTATAGGAAGGGTCTCATGTTTGGAAGGGGAAGGAGTTGGATACCACATATGCTATAGGAAGGGTCTCAGGTTTGGAACGGGAAGGAGTTGTATATCACATCTCATGTTATAGGAAGGGTCTCAGGTTTGGTATAAGCATTGAGATATCACATCTCTGCTATCGGAAGTGTCTCAGGATTGGAATGAGAAGGAGTTGGATATCCCATCTCAGGCTATAGGAAGGGTCTCAGGTTTGGTATTAGAAGCATTGAGATGTCACATCTCATGCTATAGGAAGGGTCTCAGATTGGAATGGGAAGGAGTTGGATATCACATCTCATGCTATATGAAGGGACTCAGATTTGGTATTACAAGCATTGTGATATCAAACTCCTTCCCATTCCAATCCTGAGATAGCTTGAGATGTGATATCCAACTCCTTCCCATTCCAATCCTGGGACCCTTCCTATAACATGAGATGTGATATCTCAATGCTTCCAATACCAAACCTGAGACCCGTCCTAATACATGAGATGTGAGATCCAAATCCTTCCCCTTCCAAACCTGAGACCCTTCCGATAGCTTGAGATGTGATTTGAAACTCCTTCCCATTCCAACCCTGAGATAGCTTGAGATGTGATATCCAACTTCTTCGCATTCCAATCCTGAGACCCTTCCGATAGCATGAGATGTGATATCTCAATGCTTCTAATATCAAAACTGAGACCCTCCCTATAGCATGAGATGTGATATCTAAGTCCTTCCCATTCCTATCCTGAGACCCTTCCGATAGCAGAGATATGATATCTCAATGCTTATACCAAATCTGAGACCCTTACTATGGCCTGAGATGGGATATCCAACTCCTTCATATTCCAATCCTGAGACACTTCCTATAGCATGAGATGTGATATCTCAATACTTCTATCAAACCTGAGACCCTTCCTTTAGCATGAGATGTGATATCCAACTCCTTCCCATTCCAATCCTGAGACCCTTCCTATAGCATGAGTTGTGATATCTCAATGCTTCTAATACCAAACCTGGGACCCGTCCTATAATATGAGATGTGATATCCAAATCCTTCCCCTTCCAAACCTGAGACCCTTCCTTTAGCATAAGATGTGATATCCAAATCCTTCCCATTCCAATCCTGAAACCCTTCCTATAGCATGAGATGTGATATCTCAATGTTTCTAATAAAAAACCTGAGACCCTTCCTATAGCAAGAGATGTGATATCCAAATCCTTCCCATTCCAATACTGAGACCCTTCCTATAACATGAGATGTGATATCCAACTCCTTCCCATTCCAACCTGAGACTCTTCCTATAGCATGAGAAGGGATATCAAACTCCTTCCCATTCCAATCCTGAGACCCTTCCTATAGCAAGAGATGTGATATCCAAATCCTTCCCATTCCAATCCTGAGATCCTTCCTATAACATGAGATGTGATATCCAATTATTTCCCATTCCAAACCTGAGACCCTTCCTATTGGATGAGATGTGATATCCAACTCCTTCCCATTCCAATCCTGAGACCCTTCCTATACCATGAGATGTGATATCTCAATGCTTCTAATACCAAACCTGGGACCCGTCCTATAACATGAGATATGATATCCAAATCATTCCCCTTCCAACTCCTTCCCATTCCAACCTGAGATCCTTCCTATAGCATGAGAAGGGATATCCAACTCCTTCCCAATCCAATCCTGAGACCCTTCCGATAGCAGAGATGTGATATCTCAATGCTTATACCAAACCTGAGACCCTTCCTATGGCATGAGATGTGATATCCAAATCCTTCCCATTCCAATCCTGAGACCATTCCTATAGCATGAGATGTGATATCTCAATGCTTCTGCCAAACCTGAGACCCTTCCTTTAGCATGAGATGTGGTATACAAATCCTTCCCCTTCCAAACCTGAGACCCTCCCTTTAGCATGAGATGTGATATCCAACTCCTTCCCATTCCAATCCTGAGACCCTTCTGATAGCATGAGATGTGATATCTCAATGCCTCTAATACCAAACCTGAGATCCTACCTCTAACATGAAATGTGATATCCTACTCCTTCCCTTTCCAAACGTGAGACCCTCCCTATAGCATGAGATGTGATATCCAACTACTTCCCATTCCAATCCTGAGACCCTTCCTATAGCATGAGATGTGATATCTCAATGCTTATACCAAACCTGAGACCCTTCCTATAGCATGAGATGTGATATCTCAATGCTTCTAATACCAGACCTGTGATCCTTCCTATGGCATGAGATGTGATATCCAACTCCTTCCCATTCCAATCCCGAGAGCCTTCCTATAGCATGAGATGTGATATCCAACTCCTTCCCATTCCAATCCTGAGAGCCTTCCTATAGCATGAGATGTGATGTCTCAATGCTTCTAATACCAGACCTGAGATCCTTCCTATGGCATGAGATGTGATATCCAACTCCTTCCCATTCCAATCCCGAGAGCCTTCCTATAGCATGAGATGTGATATCCAACTCCTTCCCATTCCAATCCTGAGAGCCTTCCTATAGCATGAGATGTGATATCTCAAAGCTTCTAATACCAAACCTGAGATCCTTCCTATAACATGAGATGTGATATCCAAATCCTTCCCCTTCCAAACCTGAGACCCTCCCTTTAGCATGAGATGTGATATCTCAATGCTTCTAATACCAAACCTGATTTCCTTCCTATAACATGAGATGTGATATCAAACTCCTTCCCATTCCAATCCTGAGACCCTTCTGATAGCATGAGATGTGATAGCTCAATGCCTCTAATGCCAAACCTGAGATCCTACCTCTAACATGAAATGTGATATCCTACTCCTTCCCTTTCCAAACGTGAGACCCTCCCTATAGCATGAGATGTGATATCCAAATACTTCCCATTCCAATCCTGAGACACTTCCGATAGCATGAGATGTGATATCTCAATGCTTATACCAAACCTGAGACCCTTCCTATAGCATGAGATGTGATATCCAACTCCTTCCCATTCCAATCCTGAGACCCTTCCTATAACATGAGATGTGATGTCTCAATGCTTCTAATACCAAACCTGAGATCCTTCCTATGGCATGAGATGTGATATCCAACTCCTTCCCATTCCAACCTGAGACCCTTCCTATAGCATGAGATGGGATATCCAACTCCTTCCCATTCCAATCCTGAGACCCTTCTGATAGCATGAGATGTGATATCTCAATGCTTCTAATACCAAACCTGAGATCCTTCCGATAACATGAGATGTGATATCTCAATTCTTCTAATACCAAACCTGAGATCCTTTCTATAACACGAGATGTGATATCCAAATACTTCCCCTTCCAAACCTGAGACCCTCCCTTTGGCATGAGATGTGATATCTAACTCCTTCCCATTCCAATCCTTAGAGCCTTCTGATAGCATGAGATGTGATATCTCAATGCCTCTAATACCAAACCTGAGATCCTACCTCTAACATGAAATGTGATATCCAACTCCTTCCCCTTCCAAACCTGAGAGCCTTCCTATAACATGAGATGTGATATCCAACTCCTTCCCATTCCAACCTGAGACCCTTCCTACAGCATGAGATGGGATATCCAACTACTTCCAAATCCAATCCTGATACCCTTCCGATAGCATGAGATGTGATATCCCAATGCTTCTACCAAACCTGAGACCCATACTATGGCATGAGATGTGATATCAAACTCCTTCCCATTCCAATCAAGAGACCCTTCCTATAGTTTAAGATGTGATATCCAACCCCTTCCCATTCCAATTCTGAGACCCTTCCTATACCAGGAGACTTGCTATCTCAATGCTTCTAATACCAAACCTGACACCCGTCCTATAATATGAGTTGTGATATCCAAATCCTTCCCCTTCCAAACCTTAGACCCTTCCTTTATCATGAGATGTGATATCCAACTCCTTCCCATTCCAATCCTGAGACCCTTCCCATATCATGAGATTTGTTATCTCAATGCTTCTAATATCAAACTTGAGACATTCCCTATAGCATGAGATGTGATATCCAAGTCCTTCCCATTCCAATCCTGAGACCCTTCCTATAGCATGAGATGTGATATCTCAATGCCTCTAATACCAAAACCGAGACCCTCCTATAACATGATATGGGATATACAACTCCTTCCCATTCCAATCCTGAGACCCTTCCTATAGCATGAGATGTGATATCTCAATGCCTATACCAAACCTGAGACCCTTCCTATAGCATGAGATGTGATATCCCATTCCTTCCCATTCCAAAATGAGACCCTTCCTATAGCATGAGATGTGATGTCTCAATGCTTCTAATACCAAATCTGAGATCCTTCCTATAACACGAGATGTGATATCAAAATCCTTCCCCTTCCAAACCTGAGACCCTCCCTTTGGCATGTGATGTGATATCCAACTCCTTCCCATTCCAATCCTGAGACCCTTCCTACAGCATGAGATGTGATATCTCAATGATTCTAATAACAAACCCGAGACCCGTCCTATAACATGAGATGTGATATCCAACTCCTTCCCATTCCAATCCTGAGACCCTTCCTATAGCATGAGATGTGATATCTCAATGCTTATACCAAACCTGAGACCCTTCCTATAGCATGAGATGTGATATCCAACTCCTTCCCATTCCAATCCTGAGACCCTTCCTATAACATGAGATGTGATGTCTCAATGCTTCTAATACCAGACCTGAGATCCTTCCTATGGCATGAGATGTGATATCCAACTCCTTCCCATTCCAATCCTGAGAGCCTTCCTATAGCATGAGATGTGATATCCAACTCCTTCCCATTCCAATCCTGAGACCCTCCCTATAGCATGAGATGTGATATCCAACTACTTCCCATTCCAATCCTGAGACCCTTCCTATAGCATGAGATGTGATATATCAATGCTTATACCAAACCTGAGACCCTTCCTATAGCATGAGATGTGATATCCAACTCCTTCCCATTCCAATCCTGAGACCCTTCCTATAACATGAGATGTGATGTCTCAATGCTTCTAATACCAGACCTGAGATCCTTCCTATGGCATGAGATGTGATATCCAACTCCTTCCCATTCCAATCCTGAGAGCCTTCCTATAGCATGAGATGTGATATCCAACTCCTTCCCATTCCAATCCTGAGAGCCTTCCTATAGCATGAGATGTGATATCTCAAAGCTTCTAATACCAAACCTGAGATCCTTCCTATAACATGAGATGTGATATCCAAATCCTTCCCCTTCCAAACCTGAGACCCTCCCTTTAGCATGAGATGTGATATCTCAATGCTTCTAATACCAAACCTGATTTCCTTCCTATAACATGAGACGTGATATCAAAATCCTTCCCCTTCCAAACCTGAGACCCTCCCTTTAGCATGAGATGTGATATCCAACTCCTTCCCATTCCAATCCTGAGACCCTTCTGATAGCATGAGATGTGATATCTCAATGCCTCTAATACCAAACCTGAGATCCTACCTCTAACATGAAATGTGATATCCTACTCCTTCCCTTTCCAAACGTGAGACCCTCCCTATAGCATGAGATGTGATATCCAAATACTTCCCATTCCAATCCTGAGACACTTCCGATAGCATGAGATGTGATATCTCAATGCTTATACCAAACCTGAGACCCTTCCTATAGCATGAGATGTGATATCCAACTCCTTCCCATTCCAATCCTGAGACCCTTCCTATAACATGAGATGTGATGTCTCAATGCTTCTAATACCAAACCTGAGATCCTTCCTATGGCATGAGATGTGATATCCAACTCCTTCCCATTCCAACCTGAGACCCTTCCTATAGCATGAGATGGGATATCCAACTCCTTCCCATTCCAATCCTGAGACCCTTCTGATAGCATGAGATGTGATATCTCAATGCTTCTAATACCAAACCTGAGATCCTTCCGATAACATGAGATGTGATATCTCAATTCTTCTAATACCAAACCTGAGATCCTTTCTATAACACGAGATGTGATATCCAAATACTTCCCCTTCCAAACCTGAGACTCTCCCTTTGGCATGAGATGTGATATCCAACTCCTTCCCATTCCAATCCTTAGAGCCTTCTGATAGCATGAGATGTGATATCTCAATGCCTCTAATACCAAACCTGAGATCCTACCTCTAACATGAAATGTGATATCCAACTCCTTCCCCTTCCAAACCTGAGAGCCTTCCTAGAACATGAGATGTGATATCGAAGTCCTTCCCATTCCAATCCTGAGACCCTTCCTATAACATGAGATGTGATATCCAACTCCTTCCCATTCCAACCTGAGACCCTTCCTATAGCATGAGATGGGATATCCAACTACTTCCAAATCCAATCCTGATACCCTTCCGATAGCATGAGATGTGATATCCCAATGCTTCTACCAAACCTGAGACCCATACTATGGCATGAGATGTGATATCAAACTCCTTCCCATTCCAATCCCGAGACCCTTCCTATAGTTTAAGATGTGATATCCAACTCCTTCCCATTCCAATTCTGAGACCCTTCCTATACCAGGAGACTTGCTATCTCAATGCTTCTAATACCAAACCTGACACCCGTCCTATAACATGAGTTGTGATATCCAAATCCTTCCCCTTCCAAACCTTAGACCCTTCCTTTATCATGAGATGTGATATCCAACTCCTTCCCATTCCAATCCTGAGACCCTTCCCATATCATGAGATTTGTTATCTCAATGCTTCTAATATCAAACTTGAGACATTCCCTATAGCATGAGATGTGATATCCAAGTCCTTCCCATTCCAATCCTGAGACCCTTCCTATAGCATGAGATGTGATATCTCAATGCTTCTAATACCAAAACCGAGACCCTCCTATAACATGATATGGGATATACAACTCCTTCCCATTCCAATCCTGAGACCCTTCCTATAGCATGAGATGTGATATCTCAATGCTTATACCAAACCTGAGACCCTTCCTATAGCATGAGATGTGATATCCCATTCCTTCCCATTCCAAAATGAGACCCTTCCTATAGCATGAGATGTGATGTCTCAATGCTTCTAATACCAAATCTGAGATCCTTCCTATAACACGAGATGTGATATCAAAATCCTTCCCCTTCCAAACCTGAGACCCTCCCTTTGGAATGTGATGTGATATCCAACTCCTTCCCATTCCAATCCTGAGACCCTTCCTACAGCATGAGATGTGATATCTCAATGATTATAATAACAAACCCGAGACCCGTCCTATAACATGAGATGTGATATCCAACTCCTTCCCATTCCAATCCTGAGACCCTTCCTATAGCATGAGATGTGATATCTCAATGCTTATACCAAACCTGAGACCCTTCCTATAGCATGAGATGTGATATCCAAATCCTTCCCATTCCAATCCTGAGACCCTTCCTATAGCATGAGATGTGATATCTCAATGCCTCTAATACCAAAAATGAGATCCATCCTCTAACATGAAATGTGATATCCAACTCCTTCCCTTTCCAAACCTGAGAGCCTACCTATAGCATGAGATGTGATATCCAAGTCCTTCCCATTCCAATCCTTAGACCCTTCCTACAGCATGAGATGTGATATCTCAATGATTCTAATACCAAACCTGAGACCCGTCCTAGAACATGAGATGGGATATCCAACTCCTTCCATTTCAATCCTGAGACACTTCCGATAGCAGAGATGTGATATCTCAATGCTGATACCAACCCTGAGACCCTTCCTATAACATGAGATGTGGTATCCAACTCCTTCCAAACCTGAGACCCTCCCTTTGGCATGAGATGTGATATCCAACTCCTTCCCATTCCAATCTTGAGACCCTTCTGATAGCATGAGATGTGATATCTCAATGCCTCTAATACCAAACCTGAGATCCTACCTCTAACATGAAATGTGATATCCAACTCCTTCCCCTTCCAAACCTGAGAGCCTTCCTATAACATGAGATGTGATATTGAAGTCCTTCCCATTCCAATCCTGAGACCCTTCCTATAGCATGAGATGTGATATCCAACTCCTTCCCATTCCAACCTGAGACCCTTCCTATAGCATGAGATGGGATATCCAACTACTTCCAAATCCAATCCTGATACCCTTCCGATAGCATGAGATGTGATATCCCAATGCTTCTACCAAACCTGAGACCCATACTATGGCATGAGATGTGATATCAAACTCCTTCCCATTCCAATCCCGAGACCCTTCCTATAGCTTGAGATGTGATATCCAACTGCTTCCCATTCCAATTCTGAGACCCTTCCTATACCAGGACACTTGCTATCTCAATGCTTCTAATACCAAACCTGACACCCGTCCTATAACATGAGTTGTGATATCTTAATCCTTCCCCTTCCAAACCTTAGACCCTTCCTTTATCATGAGATTTGATATCCAACTCCTTCCCATTCCAATCCTGAGACCCTTCCCATATCATGAGATTTGTTATCTCAATGCTTCTAATATCAAACTTGAGACCGTCCCTATAGCATGAGATGTGATATCCAAGTCCTTCCCATTCCAATCTTGAGACCCTTCCTATAGCATGAGATGTGATATCTCAATGCTTCTAATACCAAAACTGAGACCCTTCCTATAACATGATATGGGATATCCAACTCCTTACCATTCCAATCCTAAAACCCTTCCGATAGCAGAGATGTGATATCTCAATGCTTATACCAAACCTGAGACCCTTCCTATGGCATGAGATGTCATATACAACTCCTTCCCATTCCAATCCTGAGACCCTTCCTATAGCATGAGATGTGATATCTCAATGCTTATACCAAACCTGAGACCCTTCCTATAGCATGAGATGTGATATCCCATTCCTTCCCATTCCAAAATGAGACCCTTCCTATAGCATGAGATGTGATGTCTCAATGCTTCTAATACCAAATCTGAGATCCTTCCTATAACACGAGATGTGATATCAAAATCCTTCCCCTTCCAAACCTGAGACCCTCCTTTTGGCATGAGATGTGATATCCAACTCCTTCCCATTCCAATCCTGAGACCCTTCCTACAGCATGAGATGTGATATCTCAATGATTCTAATAACAAACCCGAGACCCGTCCTATAACATGAGATCGGATATCCAACTCCTTCCCATTCCAATCCTGAGACCCTTCCTATAGCATGAGATGTGATATCTCAATGCTTATACCAAACCTGAGACCCTTCCTATAGCATGAGATGTGATATCCAAATCCTTCCCATTCCAATCCTGAGACCCTTCCTATAGCATGAGATGTGATATCTCAATGCCTCTAATACCAAACATGAGATCCATTTTCTAACATGAAATGTGATATCCAACTCCTTCCCTTTCCAAACCTGAGAGCCTACCTATAGCATGAGATGTGATATCCAAGTCCTTCCCATTCCAATCCTTAGACCATTCCTACAGCATGAGATGTGATATCTCAATGATTCTAATACCAAACCTGAGACCCGTCCTATAACATGAGATGGGATATCCAACTCCTTCCATTTCAATCCTGAGACCCTTCTGATAGCAGAGATGTGATATCTCAATGCTCATACCAAACCTGAGACCATTCCTATGGCATGAGATGTCATATACAACTCCTCCCCATTCCAATCCTGAGACCCTTCCTATAGCATGAGATGTGATATCTCAATGCTTCTACTAATACCAAACCCGAGACCCGTCCTATAGCATGAGATGTGATATCCAACTCCTTCCCATCCCAATCCTGAGACACTTTCGATAGCAGAGATGTGATATCATACTTCTTATACCAAACCTGAGACCCTTCCTATAACATGAAATGGGATATCCAACTCCTTCCATTTCAATCCTGAGACCCTTCTGATAGCAGAGATGTGATATCTCAATGCTCATGCCAAACCTGAGACCCTTCCTATGGCATGAGATGTCATATACAACTCCTTCCCATTCCAATCCTGAGACCCTTCCTATAGCATGAGATGTGATATCCCAATGCTTCTACTAATACCAAACCCGAGACCCGTCCTATAGCATGAGATGTGATATCCAACTCCTTCCCATTCCAAACCTGAGACCCTTCCGATAGCAGAGATGTGATATCTCAATGTCTCTAATAGCAAACCTGAGATCCTTCCGATAGCATGAGATGTGATATCTCAATGCTTCTAATCCCAAACCTGAGATCCTTCCTATAGCATGAGATGTGATATCCAACTCCTTCCCATTCCAATCCTGAGACCCTTCCTATAACATGAGATGTGATGTCTCAATGCTTCTAATACCAAACTTGAGATCCTTCCTATGGCATGAGATGTGATATCCAACTCCTTCCCATTCCAACCTGAGACCCTTCCTATAGCATGAGATGGGATATCCAACTCCTTCCCATTCCAATCCTGAGACCCTTCTGATAGCATGAGATGTGATATCTCAATGCTTCTAATACCAAACCTGAGATCCTTCCGATAACATGAGATGTGATATCTCAATTCTTCTAATACCAAACCTGAGATCCTTCCTAAAACACGAGATGTGATATCCAAATACTTCCCCTTCCAAACCTGAGACCCTCCCTTTGGCATGAGATGTGATATCCAACTCCTTCCCATTCCAATCCTTAGAGCCTTCTGATAGCATGAGATGTGATATCTCAATGCCTCTAATCCCAAACCTGAGATCCTACCTCTAACATGAAATGTGATATCCAACTCCTTCCCCTTCCAAACCTGAGAGCCTTCCTAGAACATGAGATGTGATATCGAAGTCCTTCCCATTCCAATCCTGAGACCCTTCCTATAACATGAGATGTGATATCCAACTCCTTCCCATTCCAACCTGAGACCCTTCAAATAGCATGAGATGGGATATCCAACTACTTCCAAATCCAATCCTGATACCCTTCCGATAGCATGAGATGTGATATCCCAATGCTTCTACCAAACCTGAGACCCATACTATGGCATGAGATGTAATATCAAACTCCTTCCCATTCCAATCCCGAGACCCTTCCTATAGTTTAAGATGTGATATCCAACTCCTTCCCATTCCAATTCTGAGACCCTTCCTATACCAGGAGTCTTGCTATCTCAATGCTTCTAATACCAAACCTGAGATCCTTCCTATAACATGAGATGTGATATCCAAATCCTTCCCCTTCCAAACCTGAGACCCTCCCTTTAGCATGAGATGTGATATCCAAGTCCTTCCCATTCCAATCCTGAGACCCTTCCTATAGCATGAGATGTGATATCTCAATGCTTCTAATACCAAAACTGAGACCCTTCCTATAACATGATATGGGATATACAACTCCTTCCCATTCCAATCCTGAGACCCTTCCTATAGCATGAGATGTGATATCTCAATGCTTATACCAATCCTGAGACCCTTCCTATAGCATGAGATGTGATATCCCATTCCTTCCCATTCCAAAATGAGACCCTTCCTATAGCATGAGATGTGATGTCTCAATGCTTCTAATACCAAATCTGAGATCCTTCCTATAACACGAGATGTGATATCAAAATCCTTCCCCTTCCAAACCTGAGACCCTCCCTTTGGCATGAGATGTGATATCCAACTCCTTCCCATTCCAATCCTGAGACCCTTCCTACAGCATGAGATGTGATATCGCAATGATTCTAATAACAAACCCGAGACCCGTCCTATAACATGAGATGTGATATCCAACTCCTTCCCATTCCAATCCTGAGACCCTTCCTATAGCATGAGATGTGATATCTCAATGCTTATACCAAACCTGAGACCCTTCCTATAGCATGAGATGTGATATCCAAATCCTTCCCATTCCAATCCTGAGACCCTTCCTATAGCATGAGATGTGATATCTCAATGCCTCTAATACCAAAAATGAGATCCATCCTCTAACATGAAATGTGATATCCAACTCCTTCCCTTTCCAAACCTGAGAGCCTACCTATCGCATGAGATGTGATATCCAAGTCCTTCCCATTCCAATCCTTAGACCCTTCCTACAGCATGAGATGTGATATCTCAATGATTCTAATACCAAACCTGAGACCCGTCCTATAACATGAGATGGGATATCCAACTCCTTCCCATTCCAATCCTGAGACCCTTCCTATAGCATGAGATGTGATATCTCAATGATTATACCAAACCTGAGACCCTTCCTATAGCATGAGATGTGATATCCAAATCCTTCCCATTCCAATCCTGAGACCCTTCCTATAGCATGAGATGTGATATCTCAATGCCTCTAATACCAAAAATGAGATCCATCCTCTAACATGAAATGTGATATCCAACTCCTTCCCTTTCCAAACCTGAGAGCCTACCTATCGCATGAGATGTGATATCCAAGTCCTTCCCATTCCAATCCTTAGACCCTTCCTACAGCATGAGATGTGATATCTCAATGATTCTAATACCAAACCTGAGACCCGTCCTATAACATGAGATGGGATATCCAACTCCTTCCATTTCAATCCTGAGACACTTCCGATAGCAGAGATGTGATATCTCAATGCTGATACCAACCCTGAGACCCTTCCTATAACATGAGATGTGGTATCCAACTCCTTCCCCTTCCAAACCTGAGACCCTCCCTTTGGCATGAGATGTGATATCCAACTCCTTCCCATTCCAATCCTGAGACCCTTCTGATAGCAGAGATGTGATATCTCAATGCTCATACCAAACCTGAGACCATTCCTATGGCATGAGATGTCATATACAACTCCTCCCCATTCCAATCCTGAGACCCTTCCTATAGCATGAGATGTGATATCTCAATGCTTCTACTAATACCAAACCCGAGACCCGTCCTATAGCATGAGATGTGATATCCAACTCCTTCCCATCCCAATCCTGAGACACTTTCGATAGCAGAGATGTGATATCATACTTCTTATACCAAACCTGAGACCCTTCCTATAACATGAAATGGGATATCCAACTCCTTCCATTTCAATCCTGAGACCCTTCTGATAGCAGAGATGTGATATCTCAATGCTCATGCCAAACCTGAGACCCTTCCTATGGCATGAGATGTCATATACAACTCCTTCCCATTCCAATCCTGAGACCCTTCCTATAGCATGAGATGTGATATCCCAATGCTTCTACTAATACCAAACCCGAGACCCGTCCTATAGCATGAGATGTGATATCCAACTCCTTCCCATTCCAAACCTGAGACCCTTCCGATAGCAGAGATGTGATATCTCAATGTCTCTAATAGCAAACCTGAGATCCTTCCGATAGCATGAGATGTGATATCTCAATGCTTCTAATCCCAAACCTGAGATCCTTCCTATAGCATGAGATGTGATATCCAACTCCTTCCCATTCCAATCCTGAGACCCTTCCTATAACATGAGATGTGATGTCTCAATGCTTCTAATACCAAACTTGAGATCCTTCCTATGGCATGAGATGTGATATCCAACTCCTTCCCATTCCAACCTGAGACCCTTCCTATAGCATGAGATGGGATATCCAACTCCTTCCCATTCCAATCCTGAGACCCTTCTGATAGCATGAGATGTGATATCTCAATGCTTCTAATACCAAACCTGAGATCCTTCCGATAACATGAGATGTGATATCTCAATTCTTCTAATACCAAACCTGAGATCCTTCCTATAACACGAGATGTGATATCCAAATACTTCCCCTTCCAAACCTGAGACCCTCCCTTTGGCATGAGATGTGATATCCAACTCCTTCCCATTCCAATCCTTAGAGCCTTCTGATAGCATGAGATGTGATATCTCAATGCCTCTAATCCCAAACCTGAGATCCTACCTCTAACATGAAATGTGATATCCAACTCCTTCCCCTTCCAAACCTGAGAGCCTTCCTAGAACATGAGATGTGATATCGAAGTCCTTCCCATTCCAATCCTGAGACCCTTCCTATAACATGAGATGTGATATCCAACTCCTTCCCATTCCAACCTGAGACCCTTCCTATAGCATGAGATGGGATATCCAACTACTTCCAAATCCAATCCTGATACCCTTCCGATAGCATGAGATGTGATATCCCAATGCTTCTACCAAACCTGAGACCCATACTATGGCATGAGATGTAATATCAAACTCCTTCCCATTCCAATCCCGAGACCCTTCCTATAGTTTAAGATGTGATATCCAACTCCTTCCCATTCCAATTCTGAGACCCTTCCTATACCAGGAGTCTTGCTATCTCAATGCTTCTAATACCAAACCTGAGATCCTTCCTATAACATGAGATGTGATATCCAAATCCTTCCCCTTCCAAACCTGAGACCCTCCCTTTAGCATGAGATGTGATATCCAAGTCCTTCCCATTCCAATCCTGAGACCCTTCCTATAGCATGAGATGTGATATCTCAATGCTTCTAATACCAAAACTGAGACCCTTCCTATAACATGATATGGGATATACAACTCCTTCCCATTCCAATCCTGAGACCCTTCCTATAGCATGAGATGTGATATCTCAATGCTTATACCAATCCTGAGACCCTTCCTATAGCATGAGATGTGATATCCCATTCCTTCCCATTCCAAAATGAGACCCTTCCTATAGCATGAGATGTGATGTCTCAATGCTTCTAATACCAAATCTGAGATCCTTCCTATAACACGAGATGTGATATCAAAATCCTTCCCCTTCCAAACCTGAGACCCTCCCTTTGGCATGAGATGTGATATCCAACTCCTTCCCATTCCAATCCTGAGACCCTTCCTACAGCATGAGATGTGATATCGCAATGATTCTAATAACAAACCCGAGACCCGTCCTATAACATGAGATGTGATATCCAACTCCTTCCCATTCCAATCCTGAGACCCTTCCTATAGCATGAGATGTGATATCTCAATGCTTATACCAAACCTGAGACCCTTCCTATAGCATGAGATGTGATATCCAAATCCTTCCCATTCCAATCCTGAGACCCTTCCTATAGCATGAGATGTGATATCTCAATGCCTCTAATACCAAAAATGAGATCCATCCTCTAACATGAAATGTGATATCCAACTCCTTCCCTTTCCAAACCTGAGAGCCTACCTATCGCATGAGATGTGATATCCAAGTCCTTCCCATTCCAATCCTTAGACCCTTCCTACAGCATGAGATGTGATATCTCAATGATTCTAATACCAAACCTGAGACCCGTCCTATAACATGAGATGGGATATCCAACTCCTTCCCATTCCAATCCTGAGACCCTTCCTATAGCATGAGATGTGATATCTCAATGATTATACCAAACCTGAGACCCTTCCTATAGCATGAGATGTGATATCCAAATCCTTCCCATTCCAATCCTGAGACCCTTCCTATAGCATGAGATGTGATATCTCAATGCCTCTAATACCAAAAATGAGATCCATCCTCTAACATGAAATGTGATATCCAACTCCTTCCCTTTCCAAACCTGAGAGCCTACCTATCGCATGAGATGTGATATCCAAGTCCTTCCCATTCCAATCCTTAGACCCTTCCTACAGCATGAGATGTGATATCTCAATGATTCTAATACCAAACCTGAGACCCGTCCTATAACATGAGATGGGATATCCAACTCCTTCCATTTCAATCCTGAGACACTTCCGATAGCAGAGATGTGATATCTCAATGCTGATACCAACCCTGAGACCCTTCCTATAACATGAGATGTGGTATCCAACTCCTTCCCCTTCCAAACCTGAGACCCTCCCTTTGGCATGAGATGTGATATCCAACTCCTTCCCATTCCAATCCTGAGACCCTTCTGATAGCATGAGATGTGATATCTCAATGCCTCTAATACCAAACCTGAGATCCTACCTCTAACATGAAATGTGATATCCAACTCCTTCCCCTTCCAAACCTGAGAGCCTTCCTATAACATGAGATGTGATATCGAAGTCCTTCCCATTCCAATCCTGAGACCCTTCCTATAGTATGAGATGTGATATCCAACTCCTTCCCATTCCAACCTGAGACCCTTCCTATAGCATGAGATGGGATATCCAACTACTTCCAAATCCAATCCTGATACCCTTCCGATAGCATGAGATGTGATATCCCAATGCTTCTACCAAACCTGAGACCCATACTATGGCATGAGATGTGATATCAAACTCCTTCCCATTCCAATCCTGAGACCCTTCCTATAGCTTGAGATGTGATATCCAACTCCTTCCCATTCCAATTCTGAGACCCTTCCTATACCAGGACACTTGCTATCTCAATGCTTCTAATACCAAACCTGACACCCGTCCTATAACATGAGTTGTGATATCCAAATCCTTCCCCTTCCAAACCTTAGACCCTTCCTTTATCATGAGATGTGATATCCAACTCCTTCCCATTCCAATCCTGAGACCCTTCCCATATCATGAGATTTGTTAACTCAATGCTTCTAATATCAAACTTGAGACCCTCCCTATAGCATGAGATGTGATATCCAAGTCCTTCCCATTCCAATCCTGAGACCCTTCCTATAGCATGAGATGTGATATCTCAATGCTTCTAATACCAAAACTGAGACCCTTCCTATAACATGATATGGGATATCCAACTCCTTCCCATTCCAATCCTAAAACCCTTCCGATAGCAGAGATGTGATATCTCAATGCTTATACCAAACCTGAGACCCTTCCTATGGCATGAGATGACATATACAACTCCTTCCCATTCCAATCCTGAGACCCTTCCTATAGCATGAGATGTGATATCTCAATGCTTATACCAAACCTGAGACCCTTCCTATAGCATGAGATGTGATATCCCATTCCTTCCCATTCCAAAATGAGACCCTTCCTATAGCATGAGATGTGATGTCTCAATGCTTCTAATACCAAATCTGAGATCCTTCCTATAACACGAGATGTGATATCAAAATCCTTCCCCTTCCAAACCTGAGACCCTCCCTTTGGCATGAGATGTGATATCCAACTCCTTCCCATTCCAATCCTGAGACCCTTCCTACAGCATGAGATGTGATATCTCAATGATTCTAATAACAAACCCGAGACCCGTCCTATAACATGAGATGGGATATCCTACTCCTTCCCATTCCAATCCTGAGACCCTTCCTATAGAATGAGATGTGATATCTCAATGCCTCTAATACCAAACATGAGATCCATTTTCGAACATGAAATGTGATATCCAACTCCTTCCCTTTCCAAACCTGAGAGCCTACCTATAGCATGAGATGTGATATCCAAGTCCTTCCCATTCCAATCCTTAGACCCTTCCTACAGCATGAGATGTGATATCTCAATGATTCTAATACCAAACCTGAGACCCGTCGTATAACATGAGATGGGATATCCAACTCCTTCCATTTCAATCCTGAGACACTTCCGATAGCAGAGATGTGATATCTCAATGCTTATACCAACCCTGAGACCCTTCCTCTAACATGTGATGTGGTATCCAAATCCTTCGCATTCCAAACATGAGACCCTTCCTATAGCAAGAATGTAATATCCATCTCCTTCCCATTCCAATCCTGAGACCATTCCTATAGCATGAGATGTGATATCTCAATGCTTCTAATAGCAAACCTGTGATCCTTCCTATGACATGAGATGTGATATCCAATTCCTTCCAATGCCAAACCGGAGACCCTTCCTACAGCATGTGATGTATATCTCAATGCTTCTACTAATACCAAACCCGAGACCCGTCCTATAGCATGAGATGTGATATCCAACTCCTTCCATCCCAATCCTGAGACACTTTCGATAGCAGAGATGTGATATCTCAATTCTTATACCAAACCTGAGACCCTTCCTATAACATGAAATGGGATATCCAACTCCTTCCCATTCCAAACCTGAGACCCTTTAGCAGAGATGTGATATCTCAATGTCTCTAATACCAAACCTGAGATCCTTCCAATAGCATGAGATGTGATATCTCAATGCTTCTAATACCAAACCTGAGATCCTTCCTATAACATGAGATGTGATATCCAAATCCTTCCCGTTCCAAACCTGAGACCCTTCCGATAGCATGAGATGTGATATCTCAATGCCTCTAATACCAAACCTGAGATCCTTCCGATAGCATGAGATGTGATATCTCAATGCTTCTAATACCAAACCTGAGATCCTACCTCTAACATGAAATGTGATATCCAACTCCTTCCCTTTCCAAACCTGAGAGCCTTCCTATAGCATGATATGTGATATCCAAGTCCTTCTCATTCCAATCCGGAGACCCTTCCTATAACATGAGATGTGATATCCAACTCCTTCTGAGTCGAACCTGAGACCCTTCCTATAGCATGAGATTGGATATCCAACTCCTTCCAAATCCAATCCTGATACCCTTCTGATTGCATGAGATGTGATATCCCAATGCTTCTACCAAACCTGAGACCCATACTATGACATCAGATGTGATATCAAACTGCTTCCCATTCCAATCTTGAGACCCTTCCTATAGCTTGAGATGTGATATCCAACTCCTTCCCATTCCAATTCTGAGACCCTTCCTATACCATGAGACTTGATATCTCAATGCTTCTACCTACCTACCATACTATTGCATGAGATGTGATATCAAACTCCTTCCAATTCCAATCCTGAGACCCTTCCGATAGTATGAGATGTGATATCCCAATGCTTCTAATACCAAACCTGAGACCCTTCCTATAGCATGACATGTGATATCAAACTCCTTCCCATTCCAATCCTGAGACTCAGATCCCCCGTCTAACCTTCTCACCACTCCTAGCTCCCGGATTGATCCTGCTCTCCTGCTGTCTCTTTTCTCCCTTCTTCGGCTTCCTTGCCTCTCTCCTTCCTCATCTGCCCTAGTTCAGGCTCCTTCTACACCTCCGCAGGGAGTACCTGATTTGTTCCCCTCCCCACTCTCAACTCTCATTCAGTTTCAAACAATCTGACATCTGACACTTCCTCGAAGAATCTGACAATGATGTCCTTGGTCTAACCGAGATATGGTTGACGGCTAGCGCTGTCTCGAGCTTTGACACTCTCCTTCCTGATGACAAGTTCCTCTCCATGCCCAGATCCAACCGTTCTTGTGGGGCAGTATCCTTGATTCCCGTAGTAGATTGCTTTCCTATGCAGGCCGACTCCTCTTACGAATGCCTTGTCTGCATTCATTCTCTCTGTCCTGGCCATTCTCTCACCGTGGCTATTTACCTGCCCCCTTCATCTCTCAGTGGATGGACTTCTCCATCCTGGCCTCCTACCACTCAACTCCGCCTACTTTGAGAATTCAACATGAACCTGTATGCTTCCTGACCTGGACTTTTACGAGATCTGCAACTCTTCATGCCGCTGGCCCTACACACTCTGCAGGGAATACTCTGGATTTTCTGATCTCAGACCTCCCCCTCTGTAACCCTCTCAACAATCCTCTCCCATGGTGATCACGTTCTCCTCCCCAAAGAAGGATAACTACCAGCTGTTCCTCCTCAGAGGCGTTCTTCCTTTCTGTCCCTGGTCCCTGCACCGTTTCGCCTTGCAAACACTCGCTTCCCTGCTCTCTGGTTTAGAAGCTGTTCCTTCTCAGAGGCCTTCTTCCTTTCTGTCCTTGTTCTCTGCATCGTTTCGCGTTGCAAGTACTCGCTTCCCAGCTCTCTGGTTTAGACGCGTTTCCTGCCTTCTCTCCTCTTCCCGCTGCCTTCAAACCAACAAATGAGCTTCAAAAGAAACACGTTGCTCAGAATGCTTTATAACACCCATTATTCAAAATGTAGCCGTAACCCGCTAGACGTATTGAAACGTGCTAAAAACTAGCAAAAACAGCTAGAAAATGTATTTTCCTCGCGTTTTTGTAAATGCGAATTCTGGTGGGTTCCCATGTTGTATGTACTGTGTCCGTGCGTTTGTTGTGCAATCATGAAGATTTTAACCACTGTTCTCCTATACAAGGGGGGTTCAACATCTACTGCTGTTCACAGGCTGAATGTATACGGCTGAAATCTTCAATGCATTATCAGCTTTCCTGTTTTGGAACGTGTATTTGCCATCTGTTAATGCAGTCGCCCTGTGTTCATCGTCCCTTCTAGTTTACAGGCTGCACTCCCCTGGTGATCACATTCTCCTCTCCAGAGCAGGCTAACTACCAGCTGCTCCTGCTCAGAGGCGTTTATCCTTTCTATCCCTGCTCCCTGCACCGTTTCGCGTTGCTTGGACTTGCTTCCCAGCTCTCTGGTTTAGATGCGTGTTCCCTGCCTTCTCTCCTCTTCCTACAGCCTTCTTCCTTCATATTTACCACCGCTGGATAGGGATAAAGATGAACAAATGAGCTCCACGAGATACACAGTGCTCAGAATGCCATTATTCAACATATACCCGTAACCCGCTAGACGTATTGAAACGTGCTAAAAACTAGTAAAAACAGCTAGAAAATGTACTTTCCTCGCTTTTTGTAAATGCGAATTCTAGTGGGTTCCCATTTTGTACTCTGTTCGTGCGTTTGTTCAGTCGAATCCTGTTCTTTTGAACCACTCTTCTCCCATACAAGGGAGGATCAAAATGTGTTGTTCACAGGCTGAATTTATACTGCTGAAATGCTTGCTTCCGGTTCAGACGCGTGTACCCTGCATTTACCAAAACGCAAGGGAAGTACATTTTCTAGCTGGTTTTGTTAGTTGTTTAGCACGTTTCAATACTTCTAGCGGGTTACAGCTATATGTTGAATAATGGGTGTGATAAAGCATTCTGAACACTATCTTGTGGAGCTCATTGGAAGGCTGTAGGAAGAGGAGAGAAGGCAGGGAACACGCATCTAAACCAGAGAGCTGGGAAGCGAGTACATGCAACGCGAAACGGTGTAGGGAGCAGGGACAGAAAGGATGAACGCCTCTGAGGAGGAGCAGCTGGTAGTTAGCCTGCTCTGGAGAGGAGAATGTGATCACCATGGGAGTGCAGCCTGTAAACTAGAAGGGACGATGAAAACAGGGCGACTGCATTAACAGATGGCAAATACACGTTCCAAAACAGTCAGGAAAGCTGATAATGCATTGAAGATTTCAGCCGTATACATTCAGCCTGTGAACAGTGTTAAGACGGATTTCTGAACTCTGTCCTGGTGGCGCAGAAGTTCAGAAGGCCAACCTAATTACTTGGAACAGGGTAACCTCTGGACAAGCCAGACCAATCAAGGTAGCGATCGCGGCGGTCAAGACTAGGTCTCAAGAGGGGTGAGGGTGACTGAAAGCCCGCAATGAGCACACAAAGCAAGAGCGCTTACAAACTACTCCAAACAGTTGTTATATCAAAAATATATACACATTTATTTTAAGGCCTTTAAAACAATGACCGTAGCGAGAAAATCACTATATCACAATATTAAGCCAACACATACCATATCAACACAATATATATACAAATACGACAGTCGCAAGCATTAGAGGCATGAAATGTGTAGTCCACCTGAAAGGGAAAGAAAACAGGCAGTGCGATAATGCTTTAGACTCAGTTCGCCTTCAGAGGCACCTAACTAGATGGAAGTCCGAGCCCTGCGAAGAGTGGAGCCTTGTGCTCAAAGTACCTGCCACGCCGGTGCCAACGGGCAAAAGGAGAAGCTCTTCGGAGGAAGTCAGGCAGTTCGGCTTAGTGCACAACAGAAGGAGAACAGGTTCCGCAACTCAAGCGCAGCCTCCACAGCGAGCAGAAGCAGAGCGCGAGTACGGACAAAAGGGTGCTGTTTTTACACAGCGGGGAAAAGCAATGGGCTACTGCAGGAGGGCGACCAGATCCTAGCTATACTACTCACCGGTCCCCGATGCAAGCAGTCCCAGGCTTCTCCACGTTAGTTTCAGCAGCTGGCAGGTTCAGAAGAGCAGGGAACGCCTCGTAGTCGTGTAGAGCAAAAAGACGTCCCAATCGACGAAACCAGCACAGTTTGTTGCCGCAGCAGGACAACGGAGCGGCCGTGTGTATCCGAGCCAAATGTACACTCCTCCCTTCAGACTTGGGAACGCCAAGTGTACGAAGCGTGGGAGAGTGACAAGGACTCGAAATACAACACAACCTGGCGGCGGTTACAGAGCAGGACTCCCTGGTAAGCTGGTCAGTCAACTGGATGGCCCAGAGACACTTCCGAAGGCTTACTTGGCAGGAGATGATGAAGTCGCCGGGAATAGCTGTTCCTGCTATTCCAAAGGTCGAAGCACCAGTACAGGCCTTCTGGTTCGATCAAAGGAGGAAAGGGTTTCACAGGACGACAGCAGTGCAAAGGAGGATTCCTTCAGCGGGTCACCAGCGATTCCTCGGTCCAGCCTCGTGGTTGCAGGATACTTGGCTCCTGTATTCCTTCGTTCGTGAGAACTCAGGAGATCGACATGGTAGTGGTGTTTCCAGCCCCCTCTTATCCACGGTTCCCTTCGTGCCAAAACGGAGGGGAGCCAATGGGAGATCCGCTCATCAACACACACACCATTCGTGGACCAATCACGGACCACGGTGGTCCCAGGCATTCACACTACCCTAGACTCTCTGGCACCCAGGATGTGTATTGGGACCAGACATCCCAGCCCACACCCTGGAGGCACACAAACGACATGTAGAAGCCCGCGAAAGCATCCGTGTTTCGCGGGAAAGTACATGCCCAAATAAGGAAGGCCCCGGGTCGCTCGACCTGGGGAAGGTGAAGGGAGCAAGACGGTCAGTGGACAGGACAAAGGAGCCTCGTGGTCTGGCCATTTTGGGAGCCAGGCCACCATTTTGGGTTCAGTGCGAAAAACGCGCTCAGAACGCCAAAAGGAGCTCAAAATACACAAAACGATCGCTGCCACCATTCGAGTCCCTGAATGACTTGCACCAATCAAATACCATCCTAAACAAGTATCTAGGGCCTGTAGAAGGCTAGAGACCCAAGAGAGCTGTAACTTAGCTTACAGTGCCCTCTTGTGTCATGTTGCACTAAAGCCGCAACACGATAAAAGAAACTATGGGAAACAGCATTCCCCGGTACTGACTGTCTTAAGGGCATGTCAGTTTCCCCGTAAGAAAAGGAGCGAAAGCCCAGAGGAGTGCAGCAGAAGGCTGCACTTCTCTGGCAAAGTCAAGAACAAGGTGAAAAACAACAGCAAAAAGTTTAGGGGTTGCCACATAGAAGGAAAATTACCTACAATTATGAAATCTTTCCTAACACACGCCCCTCCCAGACTATGGACAGGGGGAACTAATCCATCCCTGGATGAGTCTCTTGTTCAGGTCGGTTAAACATTCTGGACAACCCATCAGCATTGCTATGTTGGACACCTGGCCTATGCTCAATAGTGAAGTCGAAGCCTTGTAGACTTATGGACCACCTAAGCAACTTTGGATTCTCCCCCTTCATGTTCATTAGCCACTTTAACGGCTTATGGTCAGTTTGCACAGTGAAGTGGGTCCCATAGAGGTAGGGCCTCAGCTTCCTTAGGGCCCACACAACAGAGAAACATTCTTTCTCTACCGTGGACCGTCTGAGCTCTCTGTCCTTAAGCTGGCGACTAATAAAACCGATAGGGTGTTCCTTACCCTTCTCATCTACTTGTGATAGTACAGCTCCTATCCCAGTGTCAGAGGCGTCCGTCTGCACGATAAAAGGTCTTTGATAATCAGGGGCCCTGAGGACAGGGGCCTGGCACAAGGAGTCTTTTAAGCCATTGAAGGCCTTCTCACACTCGTCGGTCCAAGTTACCTTCTTGGGTTTCTTCGGAGTTGTGAGGGCAGTCAGAGGAGCAGCTATGGTGCCATAGTCTGCCACAAAATTGCGGTAATACCCCGTGAGTCCTAAAAAGGCTCTCACTTGGGTTTGCGTAGTGGGGGAAGGCCAGTCTTGTACTGCTTGTACCTTACTGGGTAGAAGCTGTCTCCTCCCTCCACCTACTTCATGTCCAAGGTAAACCACTGAGGCTTGTCCATTTTGGTGAGGGGCCACTCGGACACCCTCAAAAGAGCTATCTGAAGGACTGCTTGGGAACAGGTCAGGGAGAGGTTCAGACTCCTCTTCCTCAACATCTGAAGCCAGTAGCAGTGCTGCGATTTCGACGCTTGGGACGAAAGCCTTCAGCCTATTCACGTGAAACACTTTTGGAGCCTGTTCAGGCCTTCCAAGGTCCACTGAATAGTTAACCTCACCCAGGGGCTCCACCACTGGGTAAGGGCCTGACCATTTGTCCTGTAAAGCTCGAGGCCTTATGGGATTCATGATCAGGACTTGCTGACCAAGTGTAAAGTTGATGAGGGAAGCTTTCTGGTCGTACCAAGGTTTCACCAGCGCTTGCCCTGCCTTCAATTTATCACTAGCCAAACCCATCAGAAGTACCATCCGTTTTCTGAGCCCTAGCACATAATCAACTACGTTGGTAGTAACAGGGGGAGTGGGCATCTCCCATCCCTCTTTGACGATGGCTAAGTTCCCCGTACGGGATGACCGAACAGAAGTTCGAAGGGGCTGAAGCCAACACCCTCCTGTGGTACATCTCGGTAGGCAAACAGTAAGCATGAAACAAGAAGATCCCATTTTCTTCTCTGAGGCTCCCCCAGAGCCCCAATCACGCTCTTTAACGTCCTGTTGAAACGCCCCCCCCAGACCATTGGTCTGGGGGTGGTATGCAGAAGAGAACCTGTAGGTGACCCCACATTCTTTCCACATAGCCTGCCTATACTTCGACATAAAGTTGCTGCCATGATCCGACACAACTTCTTTAGGGAAGCCAACCCTAGTAAATATGCCGAGTAAAGCTTCTGCAACTGACTTGGCAGTTACAGTTGTCAATGGGATGGCCTCAGGATACCTGGTTGCATGGTCGACCAGCACCAGGATAAACCTATTGCCCGAGGATGTTTGCGGGTCAAGGGGACCAACGATGTCGATCCCTACCCTTTCAAATGGTACCCCCACAACTGGGAGCGGTACCAACAGAGCTTGGATTGTCGCGCCAACCTTACCAGACAACTGGCAGGAGGCACAACTCCTGCAGTGACTTTCTACTTGCACCCCCATCTTGGGCCAGTAGAAGTGCATGGATAACCTTTGCTTGGTCCTCTTCATACCAAGGTAACCAGCAAGGGGAACTTCATGCGCCAACTGCAGGAGGAAGGGCCTAACAGCAAGGGGAACCACCAACCTCCTATGGTCTCCTTCTGTAGACTCTGTGGGCTCACTATACAGGAGTCCACCTTCCCAATAAATCCTATGCTTCCCAGGAGGTTCACCCTCAAGCTGGGAGCAGGCCTGTCTCCTTAGGCCTTCCAGAGATGGGCACTCACGTTGGCCTTTACTGAATTCGTCCCTATCAGGACCTCCTTCAACTAACAAGTCTTTTAGTTCAGGATGATCGTTGGGGTTGAATACTTCAGGCATCGCCACCTCCTCGTCAGGCCCGGGCGATTGACCAACTTCCTCCACCGCAGTGGTAGGCGAGCTCGGGGGAATATTCTCTTTCCCTCGTTTTGACTTGTAGACTCCTTTCGCCTTGGGTTTCCCCTTTGGCTGGGGCGGCTGTTAGGAAAGATTTCGTTATTGTAGGGAACTTTCCTTCCATGTGGCAACCCCTAAACTTTTTGCTATTGTTTTCAACCTGTTTTCTTGACTTTGCCAGAGAAGTGCAGCCTTCTGCCGTACTCCTCTGGGCTTTCGCTCCTTTCTTACGGGGAAACTGACATGCCCTTAAGACAGTCAGTACCGGGGAACGCTGTTTCCCGTAGTTTCTTTTATCGTGTCGCCATTTTAGTGCAACACGACACAAGAGGGCACTGTAAGCTAAGTTACAGCTCTCTTGGGTCTCTAGCCTTCTACAGACCCTAGACACTCTTGTAGGATGGTTTTTGGATCGGTGCAAGTCATTCAGGGACTGGGCTGGTGGCAGCGATCATTTGGTTTATTTTGAGCTCCTTTTGCCGTTCTGAGCACCTTTTTGCCGCGAACACAAAAGGGTGGCCCGGCTACCCAAAATGGCCGGACCACGAGGCTCCTTTGTCTCGTCCACTGTCCGTCTTGCTCCCTTTACCTTCCCCCGGGTCAGGCGACCCGGGGCCTTCCTTATTTGGGCATGTAGTTTCCCGCGAAACACGGTTGCTTTCGCGGGCTTCTACATGTCGTTTGAGTGCCCCCAGGATGTGGGCTGGGCTGTCTGGTCCCAATACACATCCTGGGTGCCAGAGAGTCTAGGGTGGTGTGAATGCCTGGGACCACTGTGGTCCGTGATTGGTCCACGTATGGTATGTGTGTTGATGAGCGGATCTCCCATTGGCTCCCCTCCGTTTTGGCGCGAAGGGAACCGTGGATAAGAGGGAGCTGGAAACACCACTGCCATGTCGATCTCCTGAGTTCTTACGAACCCAGGGTTACAGGAGCCAAGTATCCTGCGAACACGAGGCTGGACCGAGGAATCGCTGGTGACCCCCTGAAGAACTTCTGCTCCTCATTGCTGTCGTCCGGTGAAGCCCTTTCCACCTAAGATCGAACAAGAAGGCCTGTACTGGCGCTTCGACCTATTGGAATAGCAGGACCAGCTATTCCCGGCACCTTCATCAACTCCTGCCGTAAGCCTTCGGAAGTGTCTCTGGGCCATCCAGTTGACTGACCAGCTTACTAAGGAGTCCTGCTCTGTAATCGCCGACAGGTTGGGTGGTATTCTGAGTCCGGGGCACGCTCACCCGCTTCGTTTGCTTAGCAACCCTAAGCTAGAGGTGAACGGTGCTCGTTTGGCTTGAATACACCCGGCCGTTCCGTTGCCCTGCCGTGGCGACAAAACTGTGCAGGATTCTTCGATCGGGACGTCTTTTTACTCTGCACGACGACGAGACGTTCCCTGCTCTTCAGAACCTGCCAGAAGCTGCATCTATCGAGGAGAAGCTCGGGCCTGCTTGCTTCGGGGACCGGTGAGTAGATTAGCTAGGATCTGGTCGCCCTCCTGCAGTGCCCCTTGCTTTTCCCCGCTGTAAATACAGCACCCCTTGTCCGTACTCGCGCCCTACTTCTGCCTCACAGTGGAGGCTGCGCTAGAGTCGCGGACCGTGTTCTCCTTCATTAGGGCACCCTACAGAGCTGTCCAACGTCCTCCGAAGAGCTTCACCTTCTGCCCATTGGCACCGGCGGGCGCAGGTACTTTTGAGCGCTAGGCTCCACTCTTCGTAGGGATTGGACTACCATCTAGTTAGGGGCCTCAGAAGGCGGACATATCACACGCATTGGTTCGCACTGCCTGTTTTTCTTCCCCTGCAGGTGGATAACATATTTCGTGCTGCTAATGCTGTGAAACTGTGTATTCTGTATATATATTGGGTGGATAGTGTATGTGTTGGTTTAATATCGTTGTATATTGCTGCTTTTACTGTGGTTATTAGTTTCAAGGCCTTATAATAAATGTGTATCTATTCTTGATATAAACAACTGTTTGGAGTAGTTTGTAAGCGCTCTTGCTTTGTGTGCTCATTGCGGGCTTTCAGTCACCCTCACCCCTCTTGAGACCTAGTCTTGACCGCCGCGATCGCTACCTTGATTGGTCTGGCTTGTCCAGAGGTTACCCTGTTCCAAGTAATTAGGTTGGCCTTCTGAACTTCTGCGCCACCAGGACAGAGTTCAGAAATCCGTCTTAACAAATTGGTGTACAGCGGTGGGATACGACTGAAGGTATCCAGTGTTGCGCACGAGCTAAGGCGTTTTCAGGTTATTCCAACCAGGACACGCAGTAAAGTATTGAATATAACGTTAAAAAGGCCATAGTCCTATCAACAGTATGGAAACGAATACTTTATTAACCTTAAATGCTTCGAAATCTGAAACATTGAAGAAGATGTGTGCGGAGAGAGGGGTTTCCTCTCAAGGCACTAAATTGGAAATGATCCAGAGAATCGTGGCGTGGCAAGAAGCGCAGCTTGACGCCATAACTTCCGAGGACAGTGCAGAAGGTGGTGGGGCTGCTCTCACTGGCAGAACCGACGGTTCTGCCGCTGCACTGATCCATCACGACCACGAGGACAGGGAGGATGTAATGTCTAACGTTTCCTCTGCCAGTGTTGATGGGGAGGCTATGCTTGAATTCAAGAAGCAAGAGCTGCGGTTTAGGCAGCAGGAGCTTGAATTCAGCATAGCCAAACTGAAAATCGACCAGGCAGAAAAACAAAAAGACAGGGATTACCAGTTGGAACTGGCCAAGCTTCAGTTCGCAAATGGGTCCAAGGGTCCTGGACATGGTTCTGGGGCTTCCTCTCATCCACGGTTTCCAAAAGATCTGCTCAGTGTGTATGAGGAACGAAATGACATTATGGACTGGTTAAATGCGTTTGAGTATGCATGCGAGGTTCAAGAGGTTGATAATGCGGATAAGATTGCATGGTTACTCAGCAGACTGCCCCATTCTGGTTGCAGTGCCATTATGGAAATGTCGAAGGCTGAGCGCGCTGATTTTGCAATGTTGAAGCAGACTCTCATTTTAAAGTTTGGGAAGACTCCGACCCAATATTTGAAAAGGTTTAGAGAGTATAAGAAAAAGGAAGGTGGTACTTGGGTGTCGTATGTAGCTGAGTCCCTGAAAAACTTAACTGGCTGGGTTGAAGGTTATAAGGTTTCTACCTTCGAAGGCATGATCAATCTGGTCATGCTGGAACACATTTTTGCTTCTTCTTCCCCGGAGCTTAAGCAGCATTTGGCCGATTCGAAGGAGATAGATCCTAAGAAGCTGGCCATTGCAGCAGACTTATGGGTGTCACATCGAGTGTCCCATAAGGACAAAACTCATCCTGGTAAGCAGGAGGAAGGGAAAAAGTCCAAAGATATGGAGGGTGGGGAATCTGCTAAATCTTCTTCCCATAAGGGCCACAAAAAGAAAAATAAGGGTAAGCCATACGAGAACTCACAGGGTAGCGGAGGTTCGCCTCCGAAACAGAACTCTGGTTATAATAAGCCTCCCTACGTAAACAGACCCAATGGGGCTTGTTTTTCTTGTGGAGCAACTGACCATGTGAAGGGGGATCCCCGGTGTAAGGTTAAACCTTTGGGGGTCCACTCCGCTAATCTGGCCTTCTCCTCCTACGAGGAAGAAGAGATTACAGGAGCATCCTTCTCCTCAGACTCATTTCCCAGCGGAATAGAGGCTGAGGTAGTTTTAGTGTCCCTGGGTTCCTGGGAGCCTAAAGTCGCAGAGGCGTATGCTAGGATTCCGGATAATACCAAGCACTACTTTAAAGACAGTGTGCTGATCAATGGAGTGGATACTCCAGCTCTTAGGGATAGTGGGTGCAGTCGAACTGTAGTGGATTCTACCTTGGTAGACTCAGAGGAAGTTGCCAGAGCTCCTCTGATGCCCACTAAGTTGGCTGACGGCCCCCTCCGTATGTTTCCCGTGATCCCTGTTAATCTAACTTTAAATGGTACAGCAGTTAGGATTCCAGTGAGCATTCAGAGAAACGTCCCGGGAAAGGTCTTGTTGGGCAATGATCTCAGAGCTCTAGGGCTCGTAGGAGACACTGCCGAAAGACCCTACACACGGTCTCAAGCACGGGCAGCATTGGCCAAGACCAATACGCCGCCCCAGCCGAAGGGGAAACCCAAGGCGAAAGGAGTCAACAAGTCCCGACGGGGGAAAGAGAATATTCCCCCGAGCTCGCCTACCACTGCGGTGGAGGGAGTTGGTCAATCGCCCGAGCCTGACGAGGAGGTGGCGATGCCTGAAGTGTTCGACCCCAACGACCATCCTGAACTAAAAGACTTGTTAGTTGAAGGAGGTCCTGATAGGGACGACTTCAGTAAGGGCCAACGTGAGTGCCCATCTCTGGAAGGCCTAAGGAGACAGGCCTGCTCCCAGCTTGAGGGTGAACCTCCTGGGAAGCATCGGATTTATTGGGAAGGTGGACTCCTGTACAGTGAGCCCACAGAGTCTACAGAAGGAGACCATAGGAGGTTGGTGGTTCCCCTTTCTGTTAGACCCTTCCTCCTGCAGTTGGTGCATGAAGTTCCCCTTGCTGGTCACCTTGGTATGAAGAGGACCAAGCAAAGGTTATCCATGCACTTCTACTGGCCCAAGATGGGGGTGCAAGTAGAAAGTCACTGCAGGAGTTGTGCCTCCTGCCAGTTGTCTGGTAAGGTTGGCGCGACAATCCAAGCTCCGTTGGTACCGCTCCCAGTTGTGGGGGTACCATTTGAAAGGGTAGGGATCGACATCGTTGGTCCCCTTGACCCGCAAACATCCTCAGGCAATAGGTTTATCCTGGTGCTGGTCGACCATGCAACCAGGTATCCTGAGGCCATCCCATTAAAGACTGTAACTGCCAAGTCAGTTGCAAAAGCTTTACTCGGCATATTTACTAGGGTTGGCTTCCCTAAAGAAGTTGTGTCAGATCGTGGCAGCAACTTTATGTCGAAGTATATGCAGGCTATGTGGAAAGAATGTGGGGTCACCTACAAGTTCTCTTCTGCATATCACCCCCAGACCAATGGTCTGGTGGAACGTTTCAACAGAACGTTAAAGAGCATGATTGGGGCTCTGGAGGAGCCCCAGAGAAGAAAATGGGATCTTCTTTTACCATGCTTGCTGTTTGCCTACAGAGAGGTACCACAGGAGGGTGTTGGCTTCAGCCCCTTCGAACTTCTGTTCGGTCATCCCGTACGGGGACCCTTAGCCATCGTCAAAGAGGGATGGGAGATGCCCACTCCCCCTGTTACTACCAATGTAGTTGACTATGTGCTAGGGCTCAGAAAACGGATGGTACTCCTGATGGGCTTGGCTAGTGAAAAGTTGAAGGCAGGACAAGCGCTGGTGAAACATTGGTACGACCAGAAAGCTTCCTTAATTCACTTTACCCCTGGTCAGCAAGTCCTGATCATGAACCCTATAAGGCCTCGCGCTTTACAGGACAAATGGTCAGGCCCTTACACAGTGGTGGAGCCCCTGGGTGAGGTGAACTATTTAGTGGACCTTGGAAGGCCTGGACAGGCTCCAAAAGTGTTCCACGTAAATAGACTGAAGGCTTTCGTCCCAAGAGTCGAAATCGCAGCACTGCTACTGGCGTCAGACGTTGAGGAAGAGGAGTCAGAACCTCTTCCCGACCTGTTCCAAAGCGGTCCTTCAGATAGCTCCGTTGAGGGTGTCCGAGTGGCCCCTCACCTGACTTCTGATCAGCAGGCTGAGGTGAAAAGTTTGCTTAGGCAGTTTTCCCCCCTGTTTTCACAGTCGCCTGGTTTGACACCTTGGTGCAAACATAACATTGACACAGGAGACAGTGTACCTACCAAAAGTAGGGGATACAGGATGTCGGATAAAGTACGGTCTTATATTAAGACCGAGGTCAACAAGATGTTAGACCTTGGGGTGATTGAACCCTCTAGTAGTCCTTGGTCCAGTCCTGTGGTATTGGTTCCAAAGGCAGGCACTTCTGAATTGAGGTTCTGCGTGGATTACAGGGCTCTGAATGCTGTCACCAAGACAGACGCTCACCCCTTGCCTCGAACTGACGAGCTGGTGGATACCTTGGGTGCCTCCAAGTACCTCAGCACGTTTGACCTGACTGCGGGCTATTGGCAAATAGCTTTAGCAGAACATGCCAAGGAGAAGACAGCATTTTCAACTCCCGACGGGCTTTACCAATTCCGGGTAATGCCGTTCGGATTGAAGAAGGCACCTGCCACTTTCCAGAGGCTTGTGAATCATGTGTTGAATGGGTTGGACGAATTCTGTCTTGCATATCTGGACGATATAGCAGTTTTCAGTGCCACCTGGGAAGACCATGTGAAACACCTCGGGATTGTGCTCCAGGCTCTTCAGAAAGCCCACTTGACCATAAAGGCGAGTAAATGCCAGATTGGACAAGGCTCAGTGGTTTACCTTGGGCATGAAGTAGGTGGAGGAAGGATACAGCCTCTCCTCAGTAAAGTACAAGCAGTACAAGACTGGCCTACCCCCACTACACAAACCCAAGTGAGAGCCTTCTTAGGACTCACGGGTTATTACCGCAATTTTATGGCAGACTATGGCACCATAGCTGCTCCTCTGACTGCCCTCACAACTCCGAAGAAACCCAAGAAGGTAACTTGGACTGACGAGTGTGAGAAGGCCTTCAATGGCTTGAAAGACTCCTTGTGCCAGGCCCCTGTGCTCAGGGCCCCTGATTATCAAAGACCTTTTATCGTGCAGACGGATGCCTCTGACACTGGGATAGGAGCTGTACTATCACAAGTAGATGAGAAGGGTAAGGAACACCCTATCGGTTTTATTAGTCGCCAGCTTAAGGACAGAGAGCTCAGATGGTCCACGGTAGAGAAAGAATGTTTCTCTGTTGTGTGGGCCCTAAGGAAGCTGCGGCCCTACCTCTATGGGACCCACTTCACTGTGCAGACTGACCATAAGCCGTTAAAGTGGCTAATGAACATGAAGGGGGAGAATCCAAAGTTGCTTAGGTGGTCCATAAGTCTACAAGGCTTCGACTTCACTATTGAGCATAGGCCAGGTGTCCAACATAGCAATGCTGATGGGTTGTCCAGAATGTTTTACCGACCTGAACAAGAGACTCATCCAGGGGTGGATTAGTTCCCCCTGTCCATAGTCTGGGAGGGGCGAGTGTTAGGAAAGATTTCGTTATTGTAGGGAACTTTCCTTCCATGTGGCAACCCCTAAACTTTTTGCTATTGTTTTCAACCTGTTTTCTTGACTTTGCCAGAGAAGTGCAGCCTTCTGCCGTACTCCTCTGGGCTTTCGCTCCTTTCTTACGGGGAAACTGACATGCCCTTAAGACAGTCAGTACCGGGGAACGCTGTTTCCCGTAGTTTCTTTTATCGTGTCGCCATTTTAGTGCAACACGACACAAGAGGGCACTGTAAGCTAAGTTACAGCTCTCTTGGGTCTCTAGCCTTCTACAGACCCTAGACACTCTTGTAGGATGGTTTTTGGATCGGTGCAAGTCATTCAGGGACTGGGCTGGTGGCAGCGATCATTTGGTTTATTTTGAGCTCCTTTTGCCGTTCTGAGCACCTTTTTGCCGCGAACACAAAAGGGTGGCCCGGCTACCCAAAATGGCCGGACCACGAGGCTCCTTTGTCTCGTCCACTGTCCGTCTTGCTCCCTTTACCTTCCCCCGGGTCAGGCGACCCGGGGCCTTCCTTATTTGGGCATGTAGTTTCCCGCGAAACACGGTTGCTTTCGCGGGCTTCTACATGTCGTTTGAGTGCCCCCAGGATGTGGGCTGGGCTGTCTGGTCCCAATACACATCCTGGGTGCCAGAGAGTCTAGGGTGGTGTGAATGCCTGGGACCACTGTGGTCCGTGATTGGTCCACGTATGGTATGTGTGTTGATGAGCGGATCTCCCATTGGCTCCCCTCCGTTTTGGCGCGAAGGGAACCGTGGATAAGAGGGAGCTGGAAACACCACTGCCATGTCGATCTCCTGAGTTCTTACGAACCCAGGGTTACAGGAGCCAAGTATCCTGCGAACACGAGGCTGGACCGAGGAATCGCTGGTGACCCCCTGAAGAACTTCTGCTCCTCATTGCTGTCGTCCGGTGATGCCCTTTCCACCTAAGATCGAACAAGAAGGCCTGTACTGGCGCTTCGACCTATTGGAATAGCAGGACCAGCTATTCCCGGCACCTTCATCAACTCCTGCCGTAAGCCTTCGGAAGTGTCTCTGGGCCATCCAGTTGACTGACCAGCTTACTAAGGAGTCCTGCTCTGTAATCGCCGACAGGTTGGGTGGTATTCTGAGTCCGGGGCACGCTCACCCGCTTCGTTTGCTTAGCAACCCTAAGCTAGAGGTGAACGGTGCTCGTTTGGCTTGAATACACCCGGCCGTTCCGTTGCCCTGCCGTGGCGACAAAACTGTGCAGGATTCTTCGATCGGGACGTCTTTTTACTCTGCACGACGACGAGACGTTCCCTGCTCTTCAGAACCTGCCAGAAGCTGCATCTATCGAGGAGAAGCTCGGGCCTGCTTGCTTCGGGGACCGGTGAGTAGATTAGCTAGGATCTGGTCGCCCTCCTGCAGTGCCCCTTGCTTTTCCCCGCTGTAAATACAGCACCCCTTGTCCGTACTCGCGCCCTACTTCTGCCTCACAGTGGAGGCTGCGCTAGAGTCGCGGACCGTGTTCTCCTTCATTAGGGCACCCTACAGAGCTGTCCAACGTCCTCCGAAGAGCTTCACCTTCTGCCCATTGGCACCGGCGGGTGCAGGTACTTTTGAGCGCTAGGCTCCACTCTTCGTAGGGATTGGACTACCATCTAGTTAGGGGCCTCAGAAGGCGGACATATCACACGCATTGGTTCGCACTGCCTGTTTTTCTTCCCCTGCAGGTGGATAACATATTTCGTGCTGCTAATGCTGTGAAACTGTGTATTCTGTATATATATTGGGTGGATAGTGTATGTGTTGGTTTAATATCGTTGTATATTGCTGCTTTTACTGTGGTTATTAGTTTCAAGGCCTTATAATAAATGTGTATCTATTCTTGATATAAACAACTGTTTGGAGTAGTTTGTAAGCGCTCTTGCTTTGTGTGCTCATTGCGGGCTTTCAGTCACCCTCACCCCTCTTGAGACCTAGTCTTGACCGCCGCGATCGCTACCTTGATTGGTCTGGCTTGTCCAGAGGTTACCCTGTTCCAAGTAATTAGGTTGGCCTTCTGAACTTCTGCGCCACCAGGACAGAGTTCAGAAATCCGTCTTAACAGCGGCGTATTGCACTTGGCCAATGCTGCCCGTGTTTGAGACCGTGTGTAGGGTCTTTCGGCAGTGTCTCCTACGAGCCCTAAAGCTCTGAGATCATTACCCAACAAGACCTTTCCCGGGACGTTTCTCTGAATGCTCACTGGAATCCTGACTGCTGTACCATTTAAAGTAAGATTTACAGGTATTACTGGAAACATACGGAGGGGGCCGTCAGCCAACTTAGTGGGCATCAGAGTAGCTCTGTCAACTTCCTCTGAGTCTACCAAGGTAGAATCCACTACAGTGCGACTGCACCCACTATCCCTAAGAGCTGGAGTATCTACTCCATTGATCAGCACACTGTCTTTAAAGTAGTGCTTGGTATTATCCGGAATCCTAGCATAAGCCTCTGCGACTTTAGGCTCCCAGGAACCCAGGGACACTAAAACTACCTCAGCCTCTATCCCGCTGGGAAATGAGTCTGAGGAGAAGGATGCTCCTGTAATCTCTTCTTCCTCGTAGGAGGAGAAGGCCAGATTAGCGGAGTGGACCCCCAAAGGTCTAACCTTACAACGGGGATCCCCCTTCACATGGTCAGTTGCTCCACAAGCAAAACACAATCCATTGGGTCGGTTTACATAGGGAGGCTTATTGTAACCAGAGTTCTGTTTCGGAGGCGGACCTCCACTACCCTGTGAGTTCTCTTGTGTCTTACCCTTATTTTTCTTTTTGTGGCCCTTATGGGAAGAAGATTTAGCAGATTCCCCACCCTCCATATCTTTGGACTTTTTCCCTTCCTCCTGCTTACCAGGATGAGTTTTGTCCTTATGGGACACTCGATGTGACACCCATAAGTCTGCTGCAATGGCCAGCTTCTTAGGATCTATCTCCTTCGAATCGGCCAAATGCTGCTTAAGCTCCGGGAAGAAGAAGCAAAAATGGGTTCCAGCATGACAAGATTTATCATGCCTTCGAAGGTAGAAACCTTATAACCTTCGACCCAGCCAGTTAAGTTTTTCAAGGATTCAGCGACATAAGATACCCAAGTACCACCTTCCTTTTTCTTATACTCTCTGAAACGTTTGAAATATTGGGCCGGAGTCTTCCCAAACTTTAAAATGAGAGTTTGCTTTAACATTGCGAAATCAGCTCGCTCAGCCTTTGACATTTCCATAATGGCACTACAGCCAGAATGGGGCAGTCTACTGAGCAACCACGCAATCTTATCAGCATTGTCAACTTCTTGAACCTGGCATGCATACTCAAACGCATTCAGCCAGTCCATAATGTCATTCCTTTCTTCATACACACTGAGCAGATCTTTCGGAAACCGTGGATGAGAGGAAGCCCCAGACCCATGTCCAGGACCCTTGGACCCATTTGCAACCTGAAGCTTGGCCAGTTCCAACTGGTGATCCCTGTCTTTTTGTTTTTCTGCCTGTTCGATTTTTAGTTTGGCTATGCTGAATTCAAGCTCCTGCTGCCTAAACCGCAGCTCTTGCTTCTTGAATTCAAGCATAGCCTCCCCATCAACACTGGCAGAGGAAACATTAGACATCACATCCTCCCTGTCCTCGTGGTCGCGATGGATCAGTGCAGCGGCAGAACCGTCGGTTCTACCAGTGAGAGCAGCCCCACCACCTTCTGCACTGTCCTCAGAAGTTATAGCGTCAAGCTGCGCTTCTTGCCACGCCACGATTCTTTGGATCATTTCCAATTTAGTGCCTTGAGAGGAAACACCTCTCTCCGCACACATCTTCTTCAATGTTTCTGATTTGGAAGCATTTAAAGTTAACAAGGTATTTGTTTCCATACTGTTAGATAGGACTATGGCCTTTTTAAAGTTATACTACAATAATTCACTACGTGTCCTGGTTGGAATAACCTGAAATGCCTTAGTTCGTGCGCAACACTGGATACTTCAGTCGTATCCCACCGCTGTACACCAATTTGTTAAGACGGATTTCTGAACTCTGTCCTGGTGGCGCAGAAGTTCAGAAGGCCAACCTAATTACTTGGAACAGGGTAACCTCTGGACAAGCCAGACCAATCAAGGTAGCGATCGCGGCGGTCAAGACTAGGTCTCAAGAGGGGTGAGGGTGACTGAAAGCCCGCAATGAGCACACAAAGCAAGAGCGCTTACAAACTACTCCAAACAGTTGTTATATCAAAAATATATACACATTTATTTTAAGGCCTTTAAAACAATGACCGTAGCGAGAAAATCACAATATCACAATATTAAGCCAACACATACCATATCAACACAATATATATACAAATACGACAGTCGCAAGCATTAGAGGCACGAAATGTGTAGTCCACCTACAAGGGAAGGAAAACAGGCAGTGCGATAATGCTTTAGACTCAGTTCACCTTCAGAGGCACCTAACTAGATGGAAGTCCGAGCCCTGCGAAGAGTGGAGCCTTGTGCTCAAAGTACCTGCCACGCCGGTGCCAACGGGCAAAAGGAGAAGCTCTTCGGAGGAAGTCAGGCAGTTCGGGTTAGTGCACAACAGAAGGAGAACAGGTTCCGCAACTCAAGCGCAGCCTCCACAGCGAGCAGAAGCAGAGCGCGAGTACGGACAAAAGGGTGCTGTTTTTACACAGCGGGGAAAAGCAATGGGCTACTGCAGGAGGGCGACCAGATCCTAGCTATACTACTCACCGGTCCCCGATGCAAGCAGACCCAGGCTTCTCCACGTTAGTTTCAGCAGCTGGCAGGTTCAGAAGAGCAGGGAACGCCTCGTAGTCGTGTAGAGCAAAAAGACGTCCCAATCGACGAAACCAGCACAGTTTGTTGCCGCAGCAGGACAACGGAGCGGCCGTGTGTATCCGAGCCAAATGTACACTCCTCCCTTCAGACTTGGGAACGCCAAGTGTACGAAGCGTGGGAGAGTGACAAGGACTCGAAATACAACACAACCTGGCGGCGGTTACAGAGCAGGACTCCCTGGTAAGCTGGTCAGTCAACTGGATGGCCCAGAGACACTTCCGAAGGCTTACTTGGCAGGAGATGATGAAGTCGCCGGGAATAGCTGTTCCTGCTATTCCAAAGGTCGAAGCACCAGTACAAGCCTTCTGGTTCGATCAAAGGAGGAAAGGGTTTCACAGGACGACAGCAGTGCAAAGGAGGATTCCTTCAGCGGGTCACCAGCGATTCCTCGGTCCAGCCTCGTGGTTGCAGGATACTTGGCTCCTGTATTCCTTCGTTCGTGAGAACTCAGGAGATCGACATGGTAGTGGTGTTTCCAGCCCCCTCTTATCCACGGTTCCCTTCGCGCCAAAACGGAGGGGAGCCAATGGGAGATCCGCTCATCAACACACACACCATTCGTGGACCAATCACGGACCACGGTGGTCCCAGGCATTCACACTACCCTAGACTCTCTGGCACCCAGGATGTGTATTGGGACCAGACATCCCAGCCCACACCCTGGAGGCACACAAACGACATGTAGAAGCCCGCGAAAGCATCCGTGTTTCGCGGGAAAGTACATGCCCAAATAAGGAAGGCCCCGGGTCGCTCGACCTGGGGAAGGTGAAGGGAGCAAGACGGTCAGTGGACAGGACAAAGGAGCCTCGTGGTCTGGCCATTTTGGGAGCCAGGCCACCATTTTGGGTTCAGTGCGAAAACGCGCTCAGAACGCCAAAAGGAGCTCCAAATACACAAAACGATCGCTGCCACCATTCGAGTCCCTGAATGACTTGCACCGATCAAATACCATCCTAAACGAGTATCTAGGGCCTGTAGAAGGCTAGAGACCCAAGAGAGCTGTAACTTAGCTTACAGTGCCCTCTTGTGTCATGTTGCACTAAAGCCGCAACACGATAAAAGGAACTACGGGAAACAGCGTTCCCCGGTACTGACTGTCTTAAGGGCATGTCAGTTTCCCCGTAAGGAAAGGAGCGAAAGCCCAGAGGAGTGCAGCAGAAGGCTGCACTTCTCTAGCAAAGTCAAGAACAAGGTGAAAAACAACAGCAAAAAGTTTAGGGGTTGCCACATGGAAGGAAATTACCTACAATTATGAAATCTTTCCTAACACACAGCAGTAGATGTTGACCCCCCTTGTATGGGAGAACAGTGGTTAAAAACTTCAGGATTCGACAACAAACGCGCGGACACAGTACATACAACATCGGAACCCACCAGAATGCGCATTTACAAAAACGCGAGGAAAGTACATTTTGTAGCTGTTTTTGCTAGTTTTTAGCACGTTTCAATACATCTAGCGGGTTATGGCTATATGTTGAATAATGGGTGTTATAAAGCATTCTGAGCACTGTGTATCTTTTGGAGCTCATTTGTTGATTTGAAGGCAGCGGGAAGAGGAGAGAAGGCAGGGATACGCGTCTAAACCAGAGAGTTGGGAAGCAAGTACTTGCAAAGCGAAACTGTGCAGGGAGCAGGGACAGAAAGGAAGACCGCCTCTGAGGAGGAACAGCGTCTAAACCAGAGAGCAGGGAAGCGAGTGTTTGCAACGCGAAACGGTGCAGGGGACAGGGACAGAAAGGAATAATGCCTCTGAGGCGGAACAGCTGTTAGTTAGCCTTCTTTGGAGAAGAGAACATGATCACCACGGGAGTGCAGCCTTGAAACTAGAAGGGACGATGAAAACATGGTGACTGGAATAACAGATGGCAAATACACTTTCCAGAACAGTCGGATTACCCGATAATGCATTGAAGATTTCAGCAGTATACATTCAGCCTGTGAACAGTAGATTTTGATCCCCCCCCCCCCTTGCATGGGTGACGAGTGGTTAAAAGCATCAGGATTCCACTGAACAAATGCACGAACCGAGTACAAAATGGGAATCCACCAGAATTCGCATTTACCAAAATGCGAGGAAAGTACATTTTCTAGCTATTTTTGCTAGTTTTTTAGCACTTTTCAATACGTCTAGCGGGTTACAGCTATATCTTGAATAATGGGTGTTATAAAGCATTCTGAGCACCGTGTATCTTTTGAAGCTCATTTGTTTATTTCAAGGCCGCGGGAAGCGGAGAGAAGGCAGGGAACACGCGTCTAAACCAGAGAGCTGGGAAGCGAGTACTTGCAACGCGAAACGGTGCAGGGAGCAGGGACAGATAGGAAGAACTCCTCTGAGGAGGAACAGCTGGTAGTTAGCCTTCTTTGGAGATGAGAACTTGATCACCACGGGAGAGGATTGTTGAGAGGGTTACAGAGGGGGAGGTCTGAGATCAGAAAATCCTGAATATTCCCAGCAGTTTGTAGGGCCAGCGACATGAAGAGTTGCCGATCTCGTAAAAGTCCAGGTCAGGAAGCATACAGGTTCATGTTGAATTCTCCAAGTAGGCGGAGTTGAGTGGTAGGAGGCCAGGATGGAGAAGTCCATCCACTGAGAGAGGAAGGGGGCAGGCAAATAGCCACGGTGAGAGAATGGGCAGGAAAGAGAGAATGCATGCAAACAAGGCATTCGTGAGAGGAGTCGGCCTGCATAGGAAAGCAATTTACTACAGGAATCAAGGATACTCCCCCTCAAGAACGGTTGGATCTGAGCATGGAGAATAACTTGTCATCAGGGAGGAGAGTGTCAAAGCTCGAGACAGCGCTGGCCGTCAACCATGTCTCGGTTAGACCAAGGACATCAAGGTCGGGTTCTTCCGGGAAATGGCAGATGTCAGATGAGTGTTTGAAACTGAGTGAGAGTTGAGAGTGGGGAGGGGTACAAATCAGTAATCCCTGCGGAGGTGTAGAAGGAGCCTGAACTAGGGCAGATGAGGAAGGAGAGAGGAAAGGAAGCAGAAGAAGGGAGAGAAGAGACAGAAGGAGAGCATGATCAATCCGGGAGCTAGGTGTGGTGAGAAGGTTAGACGGGGAGGTCTGAGTCTCAGGATTGGAATGGGAAGGAGTTGGATATCACATCTCATGCTATAGGGAGGTTCTCAGGTTTGATATTAGAAGCATTCAGATATCACATCTCATGCTATAGGAAGTGTCTCAGGATTGGAATGGGAAGGAGTTGGATATCCCATCTCATGCCATAGGAAGGGTCTCAGGTTTGGAAGGGGAAGGATTTGGATTGCACATCTCATGTTATAGGATGGTTCTCATGTTTGGTTTTAGAATAATTGAAATATCACATCTCATGCTATCGGAAGGGTCTCAGGTTTGGAATGGGAAGGAGTTGGATATCACATCTCATGTTATAGGAAGGATCTCAGGTTTGGTATTAGAAGCATTGAGATATCACATCTCATGGTATAATAAGGGTCTCAGGATTGGAATGGGAAGGAGTTGGATATCACATCTCATGCTAAAGGAAAGGTCTCAGGTTTGGAAGGGGAAGGATTTGGATCTCACATATGTTTTAGGACGGGTCTCAGGTTTGATATTAGAAGCATTGAGATATCACATCTCATGGTATAGAAAGGGTCTCAGGATTGGAATGAGGAGTTGGATAGCACATCTCAAGCTATCTCAGGATTGGAATGGGAAGGAGTTTGATATCACATCTCAAGCTATAGGAAGGGTTTCAGGATTGGAATGGGAAGGAGTTGGATATCACATCTCATGTTATAGGAAGGGTCTCAGGATTGGAATGGGAAGGATTTGGATATCACATCTCTTGCCATAGGAAGGGTCTCAGGTTTTTTATTAGAAACATTGAGATATCACATCTCATGCTAAAGGAAGGGTTTCAGGATTGGAATGGGAAGGATTTGGATATCACATCTCATGCTAAAGGAAGGTTCTCAGGTTTGGAAGGTGAAGGAGTTGGATATCACATCTCATGCTAAAGGAAGGGTCTCAGGTTTGGAAGGTGAAGGATTTGGATATCATATCACATGTTATAGGACGGGTCCCAGGTTTGGTATTAGAAGCATTGAGATATCACATCTCATGGTATAGGAAGGGTCTCAGGATTGGAATGGGAAGGAGTTGGATATCCCTTCTCATGCTATAGGAAGGGTCTCAGGTTGGAATGGGAAGGAGTTGGATATCACATCTCATGTTATAGGAAGGGTCTCAGTATTGGAATGAGAAGGATTTGGATATTATATCTCTTGCTATAGGAAGGGTCTCATGTTTTTTATTAGAAACAGAGATATCACATCTCATGCTATAGGAAGGGTTTCAGGATTGGAATTGGAAGGATTTGGATATCACATCTCATGCTAAAGGAATGTTCTCAGGTTTGGAAGGTGAAGGAGTTGGATATCACATCTCATGCTAAAGGAAGGGTCTCAGGTTTGATAGAAGCATTGAGATTTCACATCTCATGCTATAGGAAGGGTCTCAGGTTGGTATAAGCATTGAGATATCACATCTCTGCTATCGGAAGGGTCTCAGGATAGGAATGGGAAGGACTTAGATATCACATCTCATGCTATAGGGAGGGTCTCAGTTTTGATAGAAGCATTGAGATATCATATCTTATGCTATAGGAAGGGTCTCAGGTTTGCTATAAGCATTGAGATATCACATCTCTGCTATCGTAAGGGTCTCAGGATAGGAATGGGAAGGACTTAGATATCACATCTCATGCTATAGGGAGGGTCTCAGTTTTGATATTAGAAGCATTGAGATATCACATCTCAAGCTATCTCAGGATTAGAATGGGAAGGAGTTTGATATCACATCTCAAGCTATAGGAAGGGTCTCAGGTTTGGAAGGGGAAGGATTTGGATCTCACATCTCATGTTTTAGGACGGGTCTCAGGTTTGGTATTAGAAACATTGAGATATCACATCTCATGGTATAGGAAGGGTCTCAGGATTGGAATGGGGAGGAGTTGGATATCACATCTCATGCTATAGGAAGGGTCTCAGGTTTGGTAAAAGCATTGAGTTATCACATCTCATGCTATAGGAAGGGTCTCAGGATTGGAATGGGAAGGAGTTGGATATCACATCTCATGCCATAGGAAGGGTCTCAGGTTTGGTATAAGCATTGAGATATCACATCTCTGCTTTCGTAAGGGTCTCAGGATTGGTATAGGAAGGAGTTGGATATCCCATCTCATGCTTTAAGAAGGGTCTCAGGTTTGGTATTAGAAGCATTGAGATAGCACATCTCATGCTATAGGAAGGGTCTAAGGATTGGAATGGGAAGGAGTTGGATATCACATCTTATGCTATAGGAAGGGTCTCAGGTTTGGTATTACAAGCATTGTGATATTACATCTCATGCTATAGGAAGGGTCTCAGGATTGGAATGGGAAGTATTTGGATATCACATCTCATGCCATAGGAAGGGTCTCAGGTTGGAATGGGAAGGAGTTTCATATCACATCTCAAGCCATAGGAAGGGTCTCAGGTTTGGAAGGGGAAGGATTTGGATCTCACATCTCATGTATTAGGACGGGTCTCAGGTTTGGTATTGGAAGTATTGAGATAGCACATCTCATGGTATAGGAAGGGTCCCAGGATTGGAATGGGAAGGAGTTGGATATCACATCTCAAGCTATCTCAGGATTGGAATGGGAAGGAGTTTGATATCACATCTCAAGCTATAGGAAGGGTCTCAGGTTTGGAAAGGGAAGGATTTGGATTTCACATCTCATGTTGTAGGATGGTTCTCATGTTTGGTTTTAGAAGCATTGAGATATCACATCCCATGCTATCGGAAGGGTCTCAGGTTTGGAAAGGGAAGGATTTGGATTTCACATATGTTATAGGATGGTTCTCAGGTTTGGTTTTTAGAAGCATTAGGATATCACATCTCATGCTATAGAAAGGGTCTCAGGTTTGGAATGGGAAGGAGTTGGATACACTTCTCATGTTATAGGAAGGATCTCAGGTTTGGTATTAGAAGCATTGAGATATCACATATCATGCTATAGGAAAGGTCTCAGGATTGGAATGGGAAGGAGTTGGATATCACATCTCATGCTAAAGGAAAGGTCTCAGGTTTGGAAGGGGAAGGATTTGGATCTCACATATGTTTTAGGACGGTCTCAGGTTTGGTATAGAAGCATTGAGATATCACATCTCATGGTATAGGAAGGGTCTCAGGATTGGAATGGGAAGGAGTTGGATAGCACATCTCAAGCTATCTCAGGATTGGAATGGGAAGGAGTTTGATATCACATCTGAAGCTATAGGAAGGGTTTCAGGATTGGAATGGGAAGGAGTTGGATATCACATCTCATGTTATAGGAAGGGTCTCAGGATTGGAATGGGAAGGATTTGGATATCACATCTCTTGCTAAGGAAGGGTCTCAGTTTTTTATTAGAAACATTGAGATATCACATCTCATGCTATAGGAAGGATTTCAGGATTGGAATTGGAAGGATTTGGATATCACATCTCATGCTAAATGAAGGGTCTCAGGTTTGGAAGGGGAAGGATTTGAATATCATATCTCATGTTATAGGACGGGTCCCAGGTTTGGAATTAGAAGCATTGAGATATCACATCTTATGCTATAGGAAGGGTCTCAGGTTTGGTATTACAAGCATTGTGATATTACATCTCATGCTATAGGAAGGGTCTCAGGATTGGAATGGGAAGGATTTGGATATCACATCTCATGCCATAGGAAGGGTCTCAGGTTGGAATGGGAAGGCTTTGGATATCACATCTCAGGTTATAGGTAGGGTCTCAGGATTGGAATGGGAAGGAGTTGGATATCACATCTCATCCAATAGGAAGGGTCTCAGGTTTGGAATGGGAAATAATTGGATATCACATCTCATGTTATAGGAAGGATCTCAGGATTGCAATGGGAAGGAGTTGGATATCCCTTCTCATGCTATAGGAAGGGTCTCAGGTTGGAATGGGAAGGAGTTGGATATCACATCTCATGTTATAGGAAGGGTCTCAGGATTTGAATGGGAAGGATGTGGATATCACATCTCTTGCTATAGGAAGGGTCTCAGGTTTTTTATTAGAAACATTGCGATATCACATCTCGTGCTATAGGAAGGGTTTCAGGATTGGAATGGGAAGGATTTGGATATCACATCTCATGCTAAAGGAAGGGTCTCACGTTTGGAAGGGGAAGGATTTGGATATCACATCTCATGTTATAGGACGGGTCCCAGGTTTGGTAATCGAAGCATTGAGATATCACAACTCATGCCATAGGAAGGGTCTCAGGATTGGAATGGGAAGGAGTTGGATATCACATCTCATGCTAAAGGAAGGGTCTCAGGTTTGATAGAAGCATTGAGATATCACATCTCATGCTATAGGAAGGGTCTCAGGATTGGAATGGGAAGGATTTGGATATCACATCTCATGCCATAGGAAGGGTCTCAGGTTGGAATGGGAAGGCTTTGGATATCACATCTCATGTTATAGGTAGGGTCTCAGGATTGGAATGGGAAGGATTTGGATATCACATCTCATGCTAAAGGAAGGGTCTCAGGTTTGGAAGGGGAAGGATTTGGATATCATATCTCATGTTATAGAACGGGTCCCAGGTTTGGTATTTGAAACATTGCGGTTCACATCTCATGGTATAGGAAGGGTCTCAGGATTGGAATGGGAAGGAGTTGGATATCACATCTCATCCAATAGGAAGGGTCTCAGGTTTGGAATGGGAAATAATTGGATATCACATCTCATGTTATAGGAAGGATCTCAGGATTGCAATGGGAAGGAGTTGGATATCCCTTCTCATGCTATAGGAAGGGTCTCAGGTTGGAATGGGAAGGAGTTGGATATCACATCTCATGTTATAGGAAGGGTCTCAGGATTTGAATGGGAAGGATGTGGATATCACATCTCTTGCTATAGGAAGGGTCTCAGGTTTTTTATTAGAAACATTGAGATATCACATCTCATGCTATAGGAAGGGTTTCAGGATTGGAATGGGAAGGATTTGGATATCACATCTCATGCTAAAGGAAGGGTCTCACGTTTGGAAGGGGAAGGATTTGGATATCACATCTCATGTTATAGGACGGGTCCCAGGTTTGGTATTAGAAGCATTGAGATATCACAACTCATGCCATAGGAAGGGTCTCAGGATTGGAATGGGAAGGAGTTGGATATCACATCTCATGCTAAAGGAAGGGTCTCAAGTTTGATAGAAGCATTGAGATATCACATCTCATGCTATAGGAAGTGTCTCAGGATTGGAATGGGAAGGAGTTGGATATCACATCTCATGCCATAGGAAGGGTCTCAGATTTGGTATAAGCATTGAGATATCATATCACATCTCATGCTATAGGAAGGGTCTCAGGATTGGAATGGGAAGGACTTGGATATCACATCTCATGCTATAGGGAGGGTCTCAAGTTTGATATTAGAAGCATTGAGATAACAAATCTCATGATATGGGAAGGGTCTCAGGATTGGAATGGGAAGGAGTTGGATATCACATCTCATGATAAAGGAAGGGTCTCAGGTTTGGAAGGGGAAGGATTTGGATATCACAACTCATGTTATAGGACGGGTGTCAGGTTTGGTATTAGAAGCATTGAGATAGCAAGTCTCCTGGTATAGGAAGGGTCTCAGAATTGGAATGGGAAGGAGTTGGATATCACATCTCAAGCTATAGGAAGGGTCTCGGGATTGGAATGGGAAGGAGTTTGATATCACATCTTATGCCATAGTATGGGTCTCAGGTTTGGTAGAAGCATTGGGATATCACATCTCATGCTATCGGAAGGGTATCAGGATTGGATTTGGAAGTAGTTGGATATCCCATCTCATGTTATAGGAAGGGTCTCAGGTTGGAATGGGAAGGAGTTGGATATCACATCTCATGTTATAGGAAGGGTCTCAGGATTGGAATGGGAAGGACTTCGATATCACATCTCATGTTATAGGAAGGCTCTCAGGTTTGGAAGGGGAAGGAGTTGGATATCACATTTCATGTTAGATGTAGGATCTCAGGTTTGGTATTAGAGGCATTGAGACATCACATCTCATGCTATCAGAAGGGTCTAAGGATTGGAATGGGAAGGAGTTGGATATCACATCTCACGCTAAAGGAAGGGTCTCAGGATTGGATTGGGAAGGAGTTTGATATCAAATCTCATGTTATAGGAAGGGTCTCAGGTTTGGTATTAGAAGCATTGAGATATCACATCTCATGCTATAGGAAGTGTCTGAGGATTGGAATGGGAAGGAGTCGGATATCACATCTCATGCTATAGGACGGCTCCCAGGTTTGGAAGGGGAAGGAGTTGGATATCACATTTCATGTTAGAGGTAGGATCTCAGGTTTGGTATTAGAGGCATTGAGACATCACATCTCATGCTATCAGAAGGGTCTCAGGATTGGAATGGGAAGGAGTTGGATATCACATCTCACGCTAAAGGGAGGGTCTCAGGTTTGGAAGGGGAAGGATTTGGATATCACATCTCATGTTATAGGAAGGATCTCAGGTTTGGTATTAGAAGCATTGAGATATCACATCTCATACTATCGGAAGGATCTCCGGTTTGGTATTAGAAGCATTGAGACATCACATCTCATGCTATCAGAAGGGTATCAGGATTGGAATGGGAAGGAGTTGGATATCACATCTCATGCTAAAGGGAGGGTCTCAGGTTTGGAAGGGGAAGGATTTGGATATCACATCTCATGTTATAGGAAGGATCTCAGGTTTGGTATTAGAAGCATTGAGATATCACATCTCATGCTATAGTAAGGGTCTCAGGATTGGAATGGGAAGGAGTTGGATATCACATCTCATGCTAAAGGAAGGGTGTCAGGTTTGGTAGAAGCATTGAGATATCCCATCTCATGCTATAGGAGGGGTCTCAGGATTGGAATGGGAAGGAGTTGGATATCACATCTCATGCCATAGGAAGGGTCTCAGGTTTGGTATAAGCATTGAGATATCACATCTCTGCTATCCAAAGGGTCTCAGGATTGGAATGGGAAGGACTTAGATATCACATCTCATGCTATAGGGAGGGTCTCAGTTTTGTTATTAGAAGCATTGAGATATCACATCTCATGCTATCGGAAGGGTCTCAGGATTGGAATGAGAAGGAGCTGGATATCACATCTCATGCTAAAGGAAGGGTCTCAGGTTTGGAAGGGGAAGGATTTGGATATCACATCTCATGTTATAGGACGGGTCTCAGGTTTGGTATTAGAAGCATTAAGATATCACATCTCATGGTGTAGGAAGGGTTTCAGGATTGGAATGGGAAGGAGTTGGATATCATATCTCATGCTATAGGAAGGGTCTCAGGATTGGATTGGGAAGGAGTTTGATATCAAATCTCATGCCATAGGAAGGGTCTCAGGTTTGGTATTAGAAGCATTGAGATATCACATCTCATGCTATAGGAAGTGTCTGAGGATTGGAATGGGAAGGAGTCGGATATCACATCTCATGCTATAGAAGGGTCTCAGGTTTGGTAGAAGCATTGAGATATCACATCTCATGCTATAGGAAGAGTCTCAGGATTGGAATGGGAAGGAGTTGGATATCACGTCTCATGTTATAGGAAGGGTCTCAGGTTTGGTAGTAGAAACATTGAGATATCAAATCTCATGCTATAGGAAGGGACGCAGGATTGGAATGGGACGGAGTTTGATATCACATTTCATGCTATAGGAAGGGTCCAGGTTTGGTATTAGAAGCATTGAGATATCGCATCTCATGCTATAGGAAGGGTCTCAGGATTGGAATGGGAAGGAGTTGGATATCACATCTCATGCCATAGGAAGGGTCTCAGGTTTGGTATAAGCATTGAGATATAACATCTCTGCTATCGGAAGTGTCTCAGGATTGGGATGGGAAGGAGTTGGATATCACATCTCATACTATAGGAAGGGTCTCAGGTTTGGAACGGGAAGGAGTTGGATATCCCATCTCATGTTATAGGACGGGTCTCAGGTTTGGTATTAGAAGCATTGAGATATCACATCGCATGCTGTAGGAAGGGTTTCAGGTTTGGAATGGGAAGGAATTGGATATCACATCTCATGTCATAGCAAGGATCTCAGGTTTGGTATTAGAAGCATTGAGATATCACATCTCATGCTATAGGCATGGTCTCAGATTGGAATGGGAAGGAGTTGGATATCACATCTCATGCTATATGAAGGGACTCAGATTTGGTATTACAGGCATTGTGATATTTCATCTCATGCTATAGGAAGGGTCTCAGGATTGGATTGGGAAGGAGTCGGATATCACATCTCATGCTATAGGAAGGGTTTCAGGTTTGGAATGGTAAGGATTTGTATACCACATCTCTTGCTATAGGAAGGGCCTCAGGTTTGGTATGAGAAACATTGAGATATCACATCTCATGGTATGGGCAGGGTCTCAGGATTCGAAAGGGAAGGAGTTTGATATCACATCTCATGCCATAGGAAGGGTCTCAGGTTTGGTAGAAGCATTGAGATATCACATCTCATGCTATCAGAAGGGTCTCAGGATTGGATTGGGAAGGAGTTGGATATCCCATATCATGCTATAGGAAGGGTCTCAGGTTTGGTATTAGAAGCATTGAGATATCACGTCTCATGCTATAGGAAGGGTCTCAGGATTGGAATGGGAAGGAGTTGGATATCACATTTCATGTTAGAGGTAGGATCTCAGGTTTGTTAGAGGCATTGAGATATCACATCTCATGCTATCAGAAGGGTCTCAGGGTTGGAATGGGAAGGAGTTGGATATCACATCTCATGCCAAAGGGAGGGTCTCAGGTTTGGAAGGGGAAGGATTTGGATATCACATCTCGTGTTATAGGAAGGATCTCAGGTTTGGTATTAGAAGAATTGAGATATCACATCTCATGCTATCGGAAGGATCTCAGGTTTGGTATTAGAAGCATTGAGATATCACATCTCATGCTCTCAGAAGGGTCTCAGGATTGGAATGGGAAGGAGTTGGATATCACATCTCATGCTATAGGAAGGGTCTCAGGATTGGAATGGGAAGGAGTTTTATATGACATCACATGCCATAGGAAGGATCTCAGGTTTGGTATTAGAAGCATTGAGACATCACATCTCATGTTATAGGAAGGGTCTCAGGATTGGAATGGGAAGGAGTTGGATATCACATCTCATGCTATAGGAAGGGTCTCAGGTTTGGTATAAGCATTGAGATATCACATCTCATGCTATAGGAAGGGTCTCAGGATTGGAATGGGAAGGAGTTGGATATCACATCTCATGCTATAGGGAGGGTCTCAGGTTTGGTATTAGAGGAATTGAGATATCACATCTCATGCTATCAGAAGGCCCTCAGGATTGGAATGGGAAGGAGTTGGATATCACATCTCATGCCAAAGGGAGGGTCTCAGGTTTGGAAGGGGAAGTATTTGGATATCACATCTCGTGTTATAGGAAGGATCTCAGGTTTGGTATTAGAAGAATTGAGATATCACATCTCATGTTATCGGAAGGATCTCAGGTTTGGTATTAGAAGCATTGAGACATCACATCTCATGCTATCAGAAGGGTCTCAGGATTGGAATGGGAAGGAGTTGGATATCCCATCTCATGCTATAGGAAGGGTCTCAGGTTGGAATGGGAAGGAGTTGGATATCACATCTCATGCCATAGGAAGGATCTCAGGTTTGGTATTAGAAGCATTGAGACATCACATCTCATGCTATAGGGAGGGTCTCACGTTTGGAAAGGGAAGGAGTAGGATATCACATTTCATGTTAGATGTAGGATCTCAGGTTTGGTATTAGAGGCATTGAGACATCACACCTCATGCTATCAGAAGGGTCTAAGGATTGGAATGGGAAGGAGTTGGATATCACATCTCACACTAAAGGGAGGGTCTCTGGTTTGGAAGTGGAAGGATTTGGATATCACATCTCATGTTATAGGAAGGATCTCAGGTTTGGTATTAGAAGCATTGAGATATCACATCTCATGCTATCGGAAGGATCTCAGGTTTGGTATTAGAAGCATTGAGATATCACATCTCATGCTATCAGAAGGGTCTCAGGATTGGAATGGGAAGGAGTTGGCTATCACATCTCATGCTAAAGGGAGGGTCTCCGGTTTGGAAGGGGAAGGATTTGGATATCACATCTCATGTTATAGGAAGGATCTCAGGTTTGGTATTAGAAGCATTGAGATATCACATCTCATGCTTTAGTAAGGGTCTCAGAATTGGAATGGGAAGGAGTTGGATATCACATCTCATGCTAATTGAAGGGTCTCAGGTTTGGTAGAAGCATTGAGATATCACATCTCATGCTATAGGAAGGGTCTCAGGATTGGAATGGGAAGGAGTTGGATATCACATCTCATGCCATAGGAAGGGTCGGTTGCCAGACATTTGGTCGAAAAAAATTGGTCGACCAGACAAATGGTCGAACCAATTTGGTCGAAAACCAAATGGTCGAAATTTTTTTTTTTATTTTAACCCTTTTTTTTTTTTTTTTGGGGGGGTCCCCCCCCCAACCCCCTTTTTTTCTCTAAAAACCCCTTTTTTAACTAAACGAAAACCCGAAAAATAAATATATAAATAAAAAAAAAAATTCGACCATTTGGTTTTCGACCAAATTGCGTCGACCAAATTGCAGTCGACCAGTTTTTTTTCGACGAGTTGACTGGACACCGGAAGGGTCTCAGGTTTGGTATAAGCATTGAGATATCACATCTCTGCTATCCGAAGGGTCTCAGGATTGGAATGAGAAGGAGCTGGATATCACATCTCATGCTAAAGGAAGGGTCTCAGGTTTGGAAGGGGAAGGATTTGGATATCACATCTCATGTTATAGGACGGGTCTCACGTTTGGTATTAGAAGCATTAAGATATCACATCTCATGGTATAGGAATGGTTTCAGGATTGGAATGGGAAGGAGTTGGATATCATATCTCATGCTATAGGAAGGGTCTCAGGATTGGATTGTGAAGGAGTTTGATATCAAATCTCATGCCATAGGAAGGGTCTCAGGTTTGGTATTAGAAGCATTGAGATATCACATCTCATGCTATAGGAATTGTCTGAGGATTGGAATGGGAAGGAGTCGGATATCACATCTCATGCTATAGGAAGGGTCTCAGGTTTGGTAGAAGCATTGAGATATCACATCTCATGCTATAGGAAGAGTCTCAGGATTGGAATGGGAAGGAGTTGGATATCACATCTCATGCTATAGGACGGCTCTCAGGTTTGGAAGGGGAAGGAGTTGGATATCACATTTCATGTTAGAGGTAGGATCTCAGGTTTGGTATTAGAGGCATTGAGACATCACATCTCATGCTATCAGAAGGGTCTCAGGATTGGAATGGGAAGGATTTGGATATCAAATCTCATGTTATAGGAAGGATCTCAGGTTTGGTATTAGAAGCATTGAGATATCACATCTCATGCTATCGGAAGGATCTCAGGTTTGGTATTAGAAGCATTGAGACATCACATCTCATGCTATCAGAAGGGTTTCAGGATTGGAATGGGAAGGAGTTGGATATCACATCTCATGCTAAAGGAAAGGTCTCAGGTTTGGAAGGGCAAGGATTTGGATCTCACATATGTTTTAGGACGGTCTCAGGTTTGGTATTAGAAGCATTGAGATATCACATCTCATGGTATAGGAAGGGTCTCAGGATTGGAATGGGAAGGAGTTGGATAGCACATCTCAAGCTATCTCAGGATTGGAATGGGAAGGAGTTTGATATCACATCTGAAGCTATAGGAAGGGTTTCAGGATTGGTATGGGAAGGAGTTGGATATCACATCTCATGTTATAGGTAGGGTCTCAGGATTGGAATGGGAAGGATTTGGATATCACATCTCATGCTAAAGGAAGGGTCTCAGGTTTGGTATTACAAGCATTGTGATATTACATCTCATGCTATAGGAAGGGTCTCAGGATTGGAATGGGAAGGATTTGGATATCACATCTCATGCCATAGGAAGGGTCTCAGGTTGGAATGGGAAGGAGTTGGATATCACATCTCATGTTATAGGTAGGGTCTCAGGATTGGAATGGGAAGGATTTGGATATCACATCTCATGCTAAAGGAAGGGTCTCAGGTTTGGAAGGGGAAGGATTTGGATATCATATCTCAGGTTATAGAACGGGTCCGAGGTTTGGTATTTGAAACATTGCGGTTCACATCTCATGGTATAGGAAGGGTCTTAGGATTGGAATGGGAAGGAGTTGGATATCACATCTCATCCAATAGGAAGGGTCTCAGGTTTGGAATGGGAAATAATTGGATATCACATCTCTTGTTATAGGAAGGATCTCAGGATTGCAATGGGAAGGAGTTGGATATCCCTTCTCATGCTATAGGAAGGGTCTCAGGTTGGAATGGGAAGGAGTTGGATATCACATCTCATGTTATAGGAAGGGTCTCAGGATTTGAATGGGAAGGATGTGGATATCACATCTCATGCTAAAGGAAAGGTCTCAGGTTTGGAAGGGCAAGGATTTGGATCTCACATATGTTTTAGGACGGTCTCAGGTTTGGTATTAGAAGCATTGAGATATCACATCTCATGGTATAGGAAGGGTCTCAGGATTGGAATGGGAAGGAGTTGGATAGCACATCTCAAGCTATCTCAGGATTGGAATGGGAAGGAGTTTGATATCACATCTGAAGCTATAGGAAGGGTTTCAGGATTGGTATGGGAAGGAGTTGGATATCACATCTCATGTTATAGGTAGGGTCTCAGGATTGGAATGGGAAGGATTTGGATATCACATCTCATGCTAAAGGAAGGGTCTCAGGTTTGGTATTACAAGCATTGTGATATTACATCTCATGCTATAGGAAGGGTCTCAGGATTGGAATGGGAAGGATTTGGATATCACATCTCATGCCATAGGAAGGGTCTCAGGTTGGAATGGGAAGGAGTTGGATATCACATCTCATGTTATAGGTAGGGTCTCAGGATTGGAATGGGAAGGATTTGGATATCACATCTCATGCTAAAGGAAGGGTCTCAGGTTTGGAAGGGGAAGGATTTGGATATCATATCTCAGGTTATAGAACGGGTCCGAGGTTTGGTATTTGAAACATTGCGGTTCACATCTCATGGTATAGGAAGGGTCTTAGGATTGGAATGGGAAGGAGTTGGATATCACATCTCATCCAATAGGAAGGGTCTCAGGTTTGGAATGGGAAATAATTGGATATCACATCTCTTGTTATTGGAAGGATCTCAGGATTGCAATGGGAAGGAGTTGGATATCCCTTCTCATGCTATAGGAAGGGTCTCAGGTTGGAATGGGAAGGAGTTGGATATCACATCTCATGTTATAGGAAGGGTCTCAGGATTTGAATGGGAAGGATGTGGATATCACATCTCTTGCTATAGGAAGGGTCTCAGGTTTTTTATTAGAAACATTGAGATATCACATCTCATGCTATAGGAAGGGTTTCAGGATTGGAATGGGAAGGATTTGGATATCACATCACATGCTAAAGGAAGGGTTTCACGTTTGGAAGGGGAAGGATTTGGATATCACATCTCATGTTATAGGACGGGTCCCAGGTTTGGTATTAGAAGCATTGAGATATCACAACTCATGCCATAGGAAGGGTCTCAGGATTGGAATGGGAAGGAGTTGGATATCACATCACATGCTAAAGGAAGGGTCTCAGGTTTGATAGAAGCATTGAGATATCACATCTCATGCTATAGTAAGTGTCTCAGGATTGGAATGGGAAGGAGTTGGATATCACATCTCATGCCATAGGAAGGGTCTCAGATTTGGTATAAGCATTGAGATATCATATCACATCTCATGCTATAGGAAGGGTCTCAGGATTGGAATGGGAAGGACTTGGATATCACATCTCATGCTACAGGGAGGGTCTCAAGTTTGATATTAGAAGCATTGAGATAACAAATCTCATGATATGGGAAGGGTCTCAGGATTGGAATGGGAAGGAGTTGGATATCACATCTCATGATAAAGGAAGGGTCTCAGGTTTGGAAGGGGAAGGATTTGGATATCACAACTCATGTTATAGGACGGGTGTCAGGTTTGGTAGAAGCATTGGGATATCACATCTCATGCTATCGGAAGGGTATTAGGATTGGATTTGGAAGTAGTTGGATATCCCATCTCATGCTATAGGAAGGGTCTCAGGTTGGAATGGGAAGGAGTTGGATATCACATCTCATGTTATAGGAAGGGTCTCAGGATTGGAATGGGAAGGACTTCGATATCACATCTCATGTTATAGGAAGGCTCTCAGGTTTGGAAGGGGAAGGAGTTGGTTATCACATTTCATGTTAGATGTAGGATCTCAGGTTTGGTATTAGAGGCATTGAGACATCACATCTCATGCTATCAGAAGGGTCTAAGGATTGGAATGGGAAGGAGTTGGATATCACATCTCACGCTAAAGGGAGGGTCTCTGGTTTGGAAGGGGAAGGATTTGGATATCACATCTCATGTTATAGGAAGGATCTCAGGTTTGGTATTAGAAGCATTGAGATATCACATCTCATGCTATCGGAAGGATCTCAGGTTTGGTATTAGAAGCATTGAGATATCACATCTCATGCTATCAGAAGGGTCTCAGGATTGGAATGGGAAGGAGTTGGATATCACATCTCATGCTAAAGGGAGGGTCTCAGGTTTGGAAGGGGAAGGATTTGAATATCACATCTCATGTTATAGGAAGGATCTCAGGTTTGGTATTAGAAGCATTGAGATATCACATCTCATGCTATAGTAAGGGTCTCAGGATTGGAATGGGAAGGAGTTGGATATCACATCTCATGCTAAAGGAAGGGTCTCAGGTTTGGTAGAAGCATTGAGATATCACATCTCATGCTATAGGAAGGGTCTCAGGATTGGAATGGGAAGGAGTTGGATATCACATCTCATGCCAAAGGAAGGGTCTCAGGTATGGTATAAGCATTGAGATATCACATCTCTGCTATCCGAAGGGTCTCAGGATTGGAATGGGAAGGACTTAGATATCACATCTCATGCTATGGGGAGGGTCTCAGTTTTGATATTAGAAGCATTGAGATATCACATCTCATGCTATCGGAAGGGTCTCAGGATTGGAATGAGAAGGAGCTGGATATCACATCTCATGCTAAAGGAAGGGTCTCAGGTTTGGAAGGGGAAGGATTTGGATATCACATCTCATGTTATAGGACGGGTCTCACGTTTGGTATTAGAAGCATTAAGATATCACATCTCATGGTATAGGAAGGGTTTCAGGATTGGAATGGGAAGGAGTTGGATATCATATCTCATGCTATAGGAAGGGTCTCAGGATTGGATTGGGAAGGAGTTTGATATCAAAACTCATGCCATAGGAAGGGTCTCAGGTTTGGTATTAGAAGCATTGAGATATCACATCTCATGCTATAGGAAGTGTCTGAGGATTGGAATGGGAAGGAGTCGGATATCACATCTCATGCTATAGGAAGGGTCTCAGGTTTGGTAGAATGTTAGGAAAGATTTCGTAATTGTAGGTAATTTTCCTTCCATGTGGCAACCCCTAAACTTTTTGCTGTTGTTTTTCACCTTGTTCTTGACTTTGCCAGAGAAGTGCAGCCTTCTGCCGCACTCCTCTGGGCTTTTGCTCCTTTTCTTATGGGGAAACTGACATGCCCTTAAGACAGTCAGTACCGGGGAACACTGTTTCCCGTAGTTTCTTTTATCATGTTGCGGCTTTAGTGCAACATGACACAAGAGGGCACTGTAAGCTAAGTTACAGCTCTCTTGGGTCTCTAACCTTCTACAGGCCCTAGATACTCGTTTAGGATTGTATTTGATCGGTGCAAGTCATTCAGGGATTGGAATGGTGGCAGCGATCGTTTTGTGTATTTTGAGCTCCTTTTGGCGTTCTGAGCGCGTTTTTCGCGCTGAACCCAAAATGGTGGCCTGGCTCCCAAAATGGCCAGACCACGAGGCTCCTTTGTCCTGTCCACTGACCGTCTTGCTCCTGAAACTAACGTGGAGAAGCCTGGGTCTGCTTGCATCGGGGACCGGTGAGTAGTATAGCTAGGATCTGGTCGCCCTCCTGCAGTAGCCCATTGCTTTTCCCCGCTGTGTAAAAACAGCACCCTTTTGTCCGTACTCGCGCTCTGCTTCTGCTCACTGTGGAGGCTGCGCTTGAGTCGCGGAACCTGTTCTTCTTCTGTTGTGCACTAAACCGAACTGCCTGACTTCCTCCGAAGAGCTTCTCCTTTTGCCCGTTGGCACCAGCGTGTGCAGGTACCATTGAGCACAAGGCTCCACTCTTCGCAGGGCTCGGACTTCCATCTAGTTAGGTGCCTCTGAAGGCGAACTGAGTCTAAAGCATTGTATCGCACTGCCTGTTTTCCTTCCCTTGCAGGTGGACTACACATTTCGTGCATATAACGCTTGCGACTGTCGTATTTGTATATATATTGTATTGGTATGGTATGTGTTGGCTTAATATTGTGATATTGTGATTTTCTCGCTACGGTCATTATTTTAAAGGCCTTAAAATAAATGTGTATATATTTTTGATATAACAACTGTTTGGAGTAGTTTGTAAGCGCTCTTGCTTTGTGTGCTCATTGCGGGCTTTCAGTCACCCTCACCCCTCTTGAGACCTAGTCTTGACCGCCACGATCGCTACCTTGATTGGTCTGGCTCGTCCAGAGGTTACCCTGTTCCAAGTAATTAGGTTGGCCTTCTGAACTTCTGCGCCATCAGGACAGAGTTCGGAAATCCGTCTTAACAAATTGGTGTACAGCGGTGGGATACGACTGAAGGTATCCAGTGTTGCGCACGAACTAAGGCATTTCAGGTTATTCCAACCAGGACACGTAGTGAATTGTTGTAGTATAACTTTAAAAAGGCCATAGTCCTATCTAACAGTATGGAAACAAATACCTTGTTAACTTTAAATGCTTCCAAATCAGAAACATTGAAGAAGATGTGTGCGGAGAGAGGTGTTTCCTCTCAAGGCACTAAATTGGAAATGATCCAAAGAATCGTGGCGTGGCAAGAAGCGCAGCTTGACGCTATAACTTCTGAGGACAGTGCAGAAGGTGGTGGGGCTGCTCTCACTGGTAGAACCGACGGTTCTGCCGCTGCACTGATCCATCGCGACCACGAGGACAGGGAGGATGTGATGTCTAATGTTTCCTCTGCCAGTGCTGATGGGGAGGCTATGCTTGAATTCAAGAAGCAAGAGCTGCGGTTTAGGCAGCAGGAGCTTGAATTCAGCATAGCCAAACTAAAAATCGAACAGGCAGAAAAACAAAAAGACAGGGATCACCAGTTGGAACTGGCCAAGCTTCAGGTTGCAAATGGGTCCAAGGGTCCTGGACATGGGTCTGGGGCTTCCTCTCATCCACGGTTTCCGAAAGATCTGCTCAGTGTGTATGAGGAAAGGAATGACATTATGGACTGGCTGAATGCGTTTGAGTATGCATGCGAAGTTCAACAAGTTGACAATGCTGATAAGATTGCCTGGTTACTCAGCAGACTGCCCCATTCTGGCTATAGTGCCATTATGGAAATGTCGAAGGCTGAGCGAGCTGATTTCGCAATGTTAAAGCAAACTCTCATTTTAAAGTTTGGGAAGACTCCGGCCCAATATTTGAAACGTGTCAGAGAGTATAAGAAAAAGGAAGGTGGTACTTGGGTATCTTATGTCACTGAATCCTTGAAAAACTTAACTGGCTGGGTCGAAGGTTATAAGGTTTCTACCTTCGAAGGCATGATAAATCTTGTCATGCTGGAACACATTTTTGTTTCTTCTTCCCTGGAGCTTAAGCAGCAATTGGCCGTTTCGAAGGAGATAGATCCTAAGAAGCTGGCCATTGCAGCAGACTTATGGGTGTCACATCGAGTGTCCCATAAGGACAAAACTCATCCTGGTAAGCAGGAGGAAGGGAAAAAGTCCAAAGATATGGAGGGTGGAGAATCTGCTAAATCTTCTTCTCATAAGGGCCACAAAAAGAAAAATAAGGGTAAGACACAAGAGAACTCGCAGGGTAGTGGAGGTCCGCCTCCGAAACAGAACTCTGGTTACAATAAGCCTCCCTATGTAAACAGACCCAATGGATCGTGTTTTGCTTGTGGAGCAACTGACCATGTGAAGGGGGATCCCCGTTGTAAGGTTAGACCTTTGGGGGTCCACTCCGCTAATCTGGCCTTCTCCTCCTACGAGGAAGAAGAGATTACAGGAGCATCCTTCTCCTCAGACTCATTTCCCAGCGGGATAGAGGCTGAGGTAGTTTTAGTGTCCCTGGGTTCCTGGGAGCCTAAAGTCGCAGAGGCTTATGCTAGGATTCCGGATAATACCAAGCACTACTTTAAAGACAGTGTGCTGATCAATGGAGTAGATACTCCAGCTCTTAGGGATAGTGGGTGCAGTCGCACTGTAGTGGATTCTACCTTGGTAGACTCAGAGGAAGTTGCCAGAGCTACTCTGATGCCCACTAAGTTGGCTGACGCCCCCTCCGTATGTTTCCCGTAATACCTGTAAATCTTACTTTAAATGGTACAGCAGTCAGGATTCCAGTGAGCATTCAGAGAAACGTCCCGGGAAAGGTCTTGTTAGGTAATGATCTCAGAGCTTTAGGGCTTGTAGGAGACACTGCCGAAAGACCCTACACACGATCTCAAGCACGGGCAGCATTGGCCAAGTCCAATACGCTGCCCCAGCCGAAGGGGAAACCCAAGGCGAAAGGAGTCGACAAGTCAAGACGAGGGAAAGAGAATATTCCCCCGAGCTCGCCTACCACTGCGGTGGAGGAAGTTGGTCAATCGCCCGGGCCTGACGAGGAGGTGGCGATGCCTGAAGTATTCGACCCCAACGATCATCCTGAACTAAAAGACTTGTTAGTTGAAGGAGGTCCTGATAGGGACGAATTCAGTAAAGGCCAACGTGAGTGCCCATCTCTGGAAGGCCTAAGGAGACAGGCCTGCTCCCAGCTTGAGGGTGAACCTCCTGGGACGCATAGGATTTATTGGGAAGGTGGACTCCTGTATAGTGAGCCCACAGAGTCTACAGAAGGAGACCATAGCAGGTTGGTGGTTCCCCTTGCTGTTAGGCCCTTCCTCCTGCAGTTGGCGCATGAAGTTCCCCTTGCTGGTCACCTTGGTATGAAGAGGACCAAGCAAAGGTTATCCATGCAATTCTACTGGCCCAAGACGGGGGTGCAAGTAGAAAGTCACTGCAGGAGTTGTACCTCCTGCCAGTTGTCTGGTAAGGTTGGCGCGACAATCCAAGCTCCGTTGGTACCGCTCCCAGTTGTGGGGGTACCATTTGAAAGGGTAGGGATTGACATCGTTGGTCCCCTTGATCCGCAAACATCCTCAGGCAATAGGTTTATCCTGGTGCTGGTCGACCATGCAACCAGATATCCTGAGGCCATCCCATTGAAAACTGTAACTGCCAAGTCAGTTGCAAAAGCTTTACTTGGCATATTTACTAGGGTTGGCTTCCCTAAAGAAGTTGTGTCAGATCGTGGCAGCAACTTTATGTCGAAGTATATGCAGGCTATGTGGAAAGAATGTGGGGTCACCTACAAGTTCTCTTCTGCATACCACCCCCAGACCAATGGTCTGGTGGAACGTTTCAACAGAATGTTAAAGAGCATGATTGGGGCTCTGGAGGAACCTCAGAGAAGAAAATGGGATCTTCTTTTACCATGCTTACTGTTTGCCTACCGAGAGGTACCACAGGAGGGTGCTGGCTTCAGCCCCTTCGAACCTCTGTTCGGTCATCCCGTACGGGGACCCTTAGCCATCGTCAAAGAGGGATGGGAGATGCCCACTCCCCCTGTTACTACCAACGTAGTTGATTATGTGCTAGGGCTCAGAAAACGGATGGTACTTCTGATGGGCTTGACTAGTGATAAATTGAAGGCAGGACAAGCGCTGGTGAAACATTGGTACGACCAGAAAGCTTCCCTCATCAACTTTACACCTGGTCAGCAAGTCCTGATCATGAATCCCATAAGGCCTCGAGCTTTACAGGACAAATGGCCAGGCCCTTACACAGTGGTGGAGCCCCTGGGTGAGGTTAACTATTTAGTGGACCTTGGAAGGCCTGGACAGGCTCCAAAAGTGTTTCACGTGAATAGGCTGAAGGCTTTCGTCCCAAGAGTCGAAATCGCAGCACTGCTACTGGCTTCAGATGTTGAGGAAGAGGAGTCTGAACCTCTCCCCGACCTGTTCCAGAGCGGTCCTTCAGATAGCTCCTTTGAGGGTGTCCGAGTGGCCCCTCACCTGACTTCTGATCAGCAGGCTGAGGTGAAAAGTTTGCTTAGGCAGTTTTCCCCCCTGTTTTCACAGTCGCCTGGTTTGACACCTTGGTGCAAACATAACATTGACACAGGAGACAGTGTACCTACCAAAAGTAGGGGATACAGGATGTCAGACAAAGTAGGGTCTTATATTAAGACCGAGGTCAACAAGATGTTAGACCTTGGGGTGATTGAACCCTCTAGTAGTCCTTGGTCCAGCCCAGTGGTTTTGGTTCCAAAGGCAGGCACTTCTGAATTGAGGTTCTGCGTGGATTACAGGGCTCTGAATGCTGTCACCAAGACAGATGCACACCCCTTGCCTCGAACAGATGAGCTGGTGGATACTTTGGGTGCCTCCAAGTACCTCAGCAGGTTTGACCTCACTGCTGGCTATTGGCAAATAGCTTTAGCAGAGCATGCCAAGGAGAAGACAGCATTTTCTACTCCAGACGGCCTTTACCAATTCCGGGTAATGCCGTTCGGGTTGAAGAATGCACCTGCCACTTTCCAGAGGCTTGTGAATCATGTGTTGAATGGGTTGGACGAATTCTGTCTTGCATATCTGGACGATATAGCAGTTTTCAGTGCCACCTGGGAAGACCATGTGAAACACCTCGGGATTGTGCTCCAGGCTCTTCAGAAAGCCCACTTGACCATAAAGGCTAGTAAATGCCAGATTGGACAAGGCTCAGTGGTTTAACTTGGACATGAAGTAGGTGGAGGGAGGATACAGCCTCTTCCCAGTAAAGTACAAACAGTACAAGACTGGCCTACCCCCACTACGCAAACCCAAGTGAGAGCCTTCTTAGGACTCACTGGGTATTACCGCAATTTTGTGGCAGACTATGGCACCATAGCTGCCCCTCTGACTGCCCTCACAACTCCGAAGAAACCCAAGAAGGTAACTTGGACCGACGAGTGTGAGAAGGCCTTCAATGGCTTAAAAGACTCCTTGTGCCAGGCCCCTGTCCTCAGGGCCCCTGATTATCAAAGACCTTTTATCGTGCAGACGGACGCCTCTGACACTGGGATAGGAGCTGTACTATCACAAGTAGATGAGAAGGATAAGGAACACCCTATCGGTTTTATTAGTCGCCAGTTTAAGGACAGAGAGCTCAGATGGTCCACGGTAGAGAAAGAATGTTTCTCTGTTGTGTGGGCCCTAAGGAAGCTGAGGCCCTACCTCTATGGGACCCACTTCACTGTGCAAACTGACCATAAGCCGTTAAAGTGGCTAATGAACATGAAGGGGGAGAATCCAAAGTTGCTTAGGTGGTCCATAAGTCTACAAGGCTTCGACTTCACTATTGAGCATAGGCCAGGTGTCCAACATAGCAATGCTGATGGGTTGTCCAGAATGTTTAACCGACCTGAACAAGAGACTCATCCAGGGGTGGATTAGTTCCCCCTGTCCATAGTCTGGGAGGGGCGAGTGTTAGGAAAGATTTCGTAATTGTAGGTAATTTTCCTTCCATGTGGCAACCCCTAAACTTTTTGCTGTTGTTTTTCACCTTGTTCTTGACTTTGCCAGAGAAGTGCAGCCTTCTGCCGCACTCCTCTGGGCTTTCGCTCCTTTTCTTATGGGGAAACTGACATGCCCTTAAGACAGTCAGTACCAGGGAACGCTGTTTCCCGTAGTTTCTTTTATCATGTTGCGGCTTTAGTGCAAAATGACACAAGAGGGCACTGTAAGCTAAGTTACAGCTCTCTTGGGTCTCTAGCCTTCTAGAGGCCCTAGATACTCGTTTAGGATTGTATTTGATCGGTGCAAGTCATTCAGGGATTGGAATGGTGGCAGCGATCGTTTTGTGTATTTTGAGCTCCTTTTGGCGTTCTGAGCGCGTTTTTCGCGCGGAACCCAAAATGGTGGCCTGGCTCCCAAAATGGCCAGACCACGAGGCTCCTTTGTCCTGTCCACTGACCGTCTTGCTCCCTTCACCTTCCCCAGGTCGAGCAACCCGGGGCCTTCCTTATTTGGGCATGTACTTTCCCGCGAAACACGGATGCTTTCGCGTGCTTCTACATGTCTTTTGTGTGCCTCCAGGGTGTGGGCTGGGATGTCTGGTCCCAATACACATCCTGGGTGCCAGAGAGTCTAGGGTAGTGTGAATGCCTGGAACCACCGTGGTCCGTGATTGGTCCACGAATGGTGTGTGTGTTGATGAGCGGATCTCCCATTGGCTCCCCTCCGTTTTGGCGCGAAGGGAACCGTGGATAAGAGGGGGCTGGAAACACCACTACCATGTCGATCTCCTGAGTTCTCACGAACAAAGGAATACAGGAGCCAAGTATCCTGCAACCAAGAGGCTGGACCGAGGAATCGCTGGTGACCCGCTGAAGGACTCCCCCTTTGCACTGCTGTCGTCCTGTGAAACCCTTTCCTCCTTTGATCGAACCAGAAGGCCTGTACTGGTGCTTCGACCTTTGGAATAGCAGGAACAGCTATTCTCGGCGACTTCATCATCTCCTGCCAGTAAGCCTTCGGAAGCGTCTCTGGGCCATCCAGTTGACTGACCAGCTTACAAGGGAGTCTTGCTCTGTAACCGCCGCCAGGTTGTGTTGTATTTCGAGTCCTTGTCACTCTCACACGCTTAGTACACTTGGCGTTCCCAAGTCTGAAGTGAGTAGTGTACATTTGGCTCAGATACACACGGCCGCTCCGTTGCCCTGCTGTGGTGACAAAACTGTGCAGGTTTCAGTCGATTGGGACGTCTTTTTTTTCTACACGACGACGAGGCATTCCCGGCTCTTCTGAACCTGCCAGCTGCTGAAACTAACGTGGAGAAGCCTGGGTCTGCTTGCATCGGGGACCAGTGAGTAGTATAGCTAGGATCTGGTCGCCCTCCTGCAGTAGCCCATTGCTTTTCCCCGCTGTGTAAAAACAGCACCCTTTTGTCCGTACTCGCGCTCTGCTTCTGCTCACTGTGGAGGCTGCGCTTGAGTCGCGGAACCTGTTCTTCTTCTGTTGTGCACTAAACCGAACTGCCTGACTTCCTCCGAAGAGCTTCTCCTTTTGCCCGTTGGCACCAGCGTGTGCAGGTACTTTTGAGCACAAGGCTCCACTCTTCGCAGGGCTCGGACTTCCATCTAGTTAGGTGCCTCTGAAGGCGAACTGAGTCTAAAGCATTGTATCGCACTGCCTGTTTTCCTTCCCTTGCAGGTGGACTACACATTTCATGCATATAACGCTTGCGACTGTCGTATTTGTATATATATTGTATTGGTATGGTATGTGTTGGCTTAATATTGTGATATTGTGATTTTCTCGCTACGGTCATTATTTTAAAGGCCTTAAAATAAATGTGTATATATTTTTGATATAACAACTGTTTGGAGTAGTTTGTAAGCGCTCTTGCTTTGTGTGCTCATTGCGGGCTTTCAGTCACCCTCACCCCTCTTGAGACCTAGTCTTGACCGCCGCGATCGCTACCTTGATTGGTCTGGCTCGTCCAGAGGTTACCCTGTTCCAAGTAATTAGGTTGGCCTTCTGAACTTCTGCGCCACCAGGACAGAGTTCAGAAATCCGTCTTAACATAGAAGCATTGAGATCTCACATCTCATGCTATAGGAAGAGTCTCAGGATTGGAATGGGAAGGAGTTGGATATCACATCTCATGCTATAGGACGGCTCTCAGGTTTGGAAGGGGAAGGAGTCGGATATCACATTTCATGTTAGAGGTAGGATCTCAGGTTTGGTATTAGAGGCATTGAGACATCACATCTCATGCTATCAGAAGGGTCTCAGGATTGGAATGGGAAGGAGTTGGATATCACATCTCACGCTAAAGGGAGGGTCTCAGGTTTGGAAGGGGAAGGATTTGGATATCACATCTCATGTTATAGGAAGGATCTCAGGTTTGGTATTAGAAGCATTGAGATATCACATCTCATGCTATCGGAAGGATCTCAGGTTTGGTATTAGAAGCATTGAGACATCACATCTCATGCTATCAGAAGGGTCTCAGGATTGGAATGGGAAGGAGTTGGATATCACATCTCATGCTAAAGGGAGGGTCTCAGGTTTGGAAGGGGAAGGATTTGGATATCACATCTCATGTTATAGGAAGGATCTCAGGTTTGGTATTAGAAGCATTGAGATATCACATCTCATGCTATAGTAAGGGTCTCAGGATTGGAATGGGAAGGAGTTGGATATCACATCTCATGCTAAAGGAAGGGTGTCAGGTTTGGTAGAAGCATTGAGATATCCCATCTAATGCTATAGGAGGGGTCTCAGGATTGGAATGGGAAGGAGTTGGATATCACATCTCATGCCATAGGAAGGGTCTCAGGTTTGGTATAAGCGTTGAGATATCACATCTCTGCTATCCGAAGGGTCTCAGGATTGGAATGGGAAGGACTTAGATATCACATCTCATGCTATAGGGAGGGTCTCAGTTTTGTTATTAGAAGCATTGAGATATCACATCTCATGCTATCGGAAGGGTCTCAGGATTGGAATGAGAAGGAGCTGGATATCACATCTCATGCTAAAGGAAGGGTCTCAGGTTTGGAAGGGGAAGGATTTGGATATCACATCTCATGTTATAGGACGGGTCTCAGGTTTGGTATTAGAAGCATTAAGATATCACATCTCATGGTGTAGGAAGGGTTTCAGGATTGGAATGGGAAGGAGTTGGATATCATATCTCATGCTATAGGAAGGGTCTCAGGATTGGATTGGGAAGGAGTTTGATATCAAATCTCATGCCATAGGAAGGGTCTCAAGTTTGGTATTAGAAGCATTGAGATATCACATCTCATGCTATAGGAAGTGTCTGAGGATTGGAATGGGAAGGAGTCGGATATCACATCTCATGCTATAGAAGGGTCTCAGGTTTGGTAGAAGCATTGAGATATCACATCTCATGCTATAGGAAGAGTCTCAGGATTGGAATGGGAAGGAGTTGGATATCAGGTCTCATGTTATAGGAAGGGTCTCAGGTTTGGTAGTAGAAACATTGAGATATCAAATCTCATACCATAGGAAGGGATGCAGGATTGGAATGGGACGGAGTTTGATATCACATTTCATGCTATAGGAAGGGTCCAGGTTTGGTATTAGAAGCATTGAGATATCGCATCTCATGCTATAGGAAGGGTCTCAGGATTGGAATGGGAAGGAGTTGGATATCACATCTCATGCCATAGGAAGGGTCTCAGTTTTGGTATAAGCATTGAGATATAACATCTCTGCTATCGGAAGTGTCTCAGGATTGGGATGGGAAGGAGTTGGATATCACATCTCATACTATAGGAAGGGTCTCAGGTTTGAAACGGGAAGGAGTTGGATATCCCATCTCATGTTATAGGACGGGTCTCAGGTTTGGTATTAGAAGCATTGAGATATCACATCGCATGCTGTAGGAAGGGTTTCAGGTTTGGAATGGGAAGGAATTGGATATCACATCTCATGTCATAGCAAGGATCTCAGGTTTGGTATTAGAAGCATTGAGATATCACATCTCATGCTATAGGCATGGTCTCAGATTGGAATGGGAAGGAGTTGGATATCACATCTCATACTATATGAAGGGACTCAGATTTGGTATTACAAGCATTGTGATATTTCATCTCATGCTATAGGAAGGGTCTCAGGATTGGATTGGGAAGGATTCGGATATCACATCTCATGCTATAGGAAGGGTTTCAGGATTGGAATGGGAAGGATTTGTATACCACATCTCTTGCTATAGGAAGGGCCTCAGGTTTGGTGTGAGAAACATTGAGATATCACATCTCATGGTATGGGAAGGGTCTCAGGATTCGAATGGGAAGGAGTTTGATATCACATCTCATGCCATAGGAAGGTTCTCAGGTTAGGTAGAAGCATTGAGATATCACATCTCATGCTATCAGAAGGGTCTCAGGATTGGATTGGGAAGGAGTTGGATATCCCATATCATGCTATAGGAAGGGTCTCAGGTTTGGTATTAGAAGCATTGAGATATCACGTCTCATGCTATAGGAAGGGTCTCAGGATTGGAATGGGAAGGAGTTGGATATCACATTTCATGTTAGAGGTAGGATCTCAGGTTTGTTAGAGGCATTGAGATATCACATCTCATGCTATCAGAAGGGTCTCAGGGTTGGAATGGGAAGGAGTTGGATATCACATCTCATGCCAAAGGGAGGGTCTCAGGTTTGGAAGGGGAAGGATTTGGATATCACATCTCGTGTTATAGGAAGGATCTCAGGTTTGGTATTAGAAGAATTGAGATATCACATCTCATGCTATCGGAAGGATCTCAGGTTTGGTATTAGAAGCATTGAGATATCACATCTCATGCTCTCAGAAGGGTCTCAGGATTGGAATGGGAAGGAGTTGGATATCACATCTCATGCTATAGGAAGGGTCTCAGGATTGGAATGGGAAGGAGTTTTATATGACATCACATGCCATAGGAAGGATCTCAGGTTTGGTATTAGAAGCATTGAGACATCACATCTCATGCTATAGGAGGGGTCTCAGGATTGGAATGGGAAGGAGTTGGATATCACATCTCATGCCATAGGAAGGGTCTCAGGTTTGGTATTAGAAGCATTGAGATATCACATTTCATGCTATAGGAAGTGTCTGAGGATTGGAATGGGAAGGAGTCGGATATCACATCTCATGCTATAGAAGGGTCTCAGGTTTGGTAGAAGCATTGAGATATCACATCTCATGCTATAGGAAGAGTCTCAGGATTGGAATGGGAAGGAGTTGGATATCACATCTCATGCTATAGGAAGGGTCTCAGGTTTGGTATAAGCATTGAGATATCACATCTCATGCTATAGGAAGAGTCTCAGGATTGGAATGGGAAGGAGTTGGATATCACATCTCATGCTATAGGACGGCTCTCAGGTTTGGAAGAGGAAGGAGTTGGATATCACATTTCATGTTAGAGGTAGGATCTCAGGTTTGGAATTAGAGGCATTGAGACATCACTTCTCATGCTATCAGAAGGGTCTCAGGATTTGAATGGGAAGGAGTTGGATATCACATCTCACGCTAAAGGGAGGGTCTCAGGTTTGGAAGGGGAAGGATTTGGATATCACATCTCATGTTATTGGAAGGATCTCAGGTTTGGTATTAGAAGCATTGAGATATCACATCTCATGCTATCGGAAGGATCTCAGGTTTGGTATTAGAATCATTGAGACATCACATCTCATGCTATCAGAAGGGTTTCAGGATTGGAATGGGAAGGAGTTGGATATCACATCTCATGCTAAAGGGAGGGTCTCAGGTTTGGAAGGGGAAGGATTTGGATATCACATCTCATGTTATAGGAAGGATCTCAGGTTTGGTATTAGAAGCATTGAGATATCACATCTCATGCTATAGTAAGGGTCTCAGCATTGGAATGGGAAGGAGTTGGATATCACATCTCATGCTAAAGGAAGGGTGTCAGGTTTGGTAGAAGCATTGAGATATCCCATCTCATGCTATAGGAGGGGTCTCAGGATTGGAATGGGAAGGAGTTGGATATCACATCTCATGCCATAGGAAGGATCTCAGGTTTGGTATTAGAAGCATTGAGACATCACATCTCATGTTATAGGAAGGGTCTCAGTTTTGATATTAGAAGCATTGAGATATCACATCTCATGCTATAGGAAGGGACGCAGGATTGGAATGGGACGGAGTTTGATATCACATTTCATGCTATAGGAAGGGTCTCAGGTTTGGAAGGGGAAGGATTTGGATATCACATCTCATGTTATAGGACGGGTCTCAGGTTTGGTATTAGAAGCATTAAGATATCACATCTCATGGTGTAGGAAGGGTTTCAGGATTGGAATGGGAAGGAGTTGGATATCATATCTCATGCTATAGGAAGGGTCTCAAGTTTGGATTGGTAAGGAGTTTGATATCAAATCTCATGCCATAGGAAGGGTCTCAGGTTTGGTATTAGAAGCATTGAGATATCACATCTCATGCTATAGGAAGTGTCTGAGGATTGGAATGGGAAGGAGTCGGATATCACATCTCATGCTATAGAAGGATTTCAGGTTTGGTAGAAGCATTGAGATATCACATCTCATGCTATAGGAAGAGTCTCAGGATTGGAATGGGAAGGAGTTGGATATCACGTCTCATGTTATAGGAAGGGTCTCAGGTTTGGTAGTAGAAACATTGAGATATCAAATCTCATGCTATAGGAAGGGACGCAGGATTGGAATGGGACGGAGTTTGATATCACATCTCATGCTATAGGAAGGGTCTCAGGTTTGGTATTAGGAGCATTGAGATATCGCATCTCATGCTATAGGAAGAGTCTCAGGATTGGAATGGGAAGGAGTTGGATATCACATCTCATGCCATAGGAAGGGTCTCAGGTTTGGTATAAGCATTGAGATATAACATCTCTGCTATCGGAAGTGTCTCAGGATTGGGATGGGAAGGAGTGTGGCATGAGATGTGATATCAAACTCCTTCCCATTCCAATCCCGAGACCCTTCCTATAGCTTGAGATGTGATATCCAACTCCTTCCCATTCCAATTCTGAGACCCTTCCTATACCAGGACACTTGCTATCTCAATGCTTCTAATACCAAACCTGACACCCGTCCTATAACATGAGTTGTGATATCCAAATCCTTCCCCTTCCAAACCTTAGACCCTTCCTTTATCATGAGATGTGATATCCAACTCCTTCCCATTCCAATCCTGAGACCCTTCCTATAGCATGAGATGTGATATCTCAATGCTTCTAATACCAAAACTGAGACCCTTCCTATAACATGATATGGGATATCCAACTCCTTCCCATTCCAATCCTAAAACCCTTCCGATAGCAGAGATGTGATATCTCAATGCTTATACCAAACCTGAGACCCTTCCTATGGCATGAGATGTCATTTACAACTCCTTCCCATTCCAATCCTGAGACCCTTCCTAAAGCATGAGATGTGATATCTAAATGCTTATACCAAACCTGAGACCCTTCCTATAGCATGAGATGTGATATCCCATTCCTTCCCATTCCAAAATGAGACCCTTCCTATAGCATGAGATGTGATGTCTCAATGCTTCTAATACCAAATCTGAGATCCTTCCTATAACACGAGATGTGATATCAAAATCCTTCCCCTTCCAAACCTGAGACCCTCCCTTTGGCATGAGATGTGATATCCAACTCCTTCCCATTCCAATCCTGAGACCCTTCCTACAGCATGAGATGTGATATCTCAATGATTCTAATAACAAACCCGAGACCCGTCCTATAACATGAGATGGGATATCCAACTCCTTCCCATTCCAATCCTGAGACCCTTCCTATAGCATGAGATGTGATATCTCAATTCTTATACCAAACCTGAGACCCTTCCTATAGCATGAGATGTGATATCTCAATGCCTCTAATACCAAACATGAGATCCATTTTCTAACATGAAATGTGATATCCAACTCCTTCCCTTTCCAAACCTGAGAGCCTACCTATAGCATGACATGTGATATCCAAGTCCTTCCCATTCCAATCCTTAGACCCTTCCTACAGCATGAGATGTGATATCTCAATGATTCTAATACCAAACCTGAGACCCGTCCTATAACATTAGATTGGATATCCAACTCCTTCAATTTCAATCCTGAGACACTTCCGATAGCAGAGATGTGATATCTCAATGCTTATACCAACCCTGAGACCCTTCCTCTAACATGAGATGTGGTATCCAACTCCTTCCCATTCCAAACATGAGACCCTTCCTATAGCAAGAATGTAATATCCATCTCCTTCCCATTCCAATCCTGAGACCATTCCTATAGCATGAGATGTGATATCTCAATGCTTCTAATAGCAAACCTGTGATCCTTCCTATGACATGAGATGTGATATCCAATTCCTTCCCATGCCAAACCGGAGACCCTTCCTACAGCATGTGATGTGATATCTCAATGCTTCTACTAATACCAAACCCGAGACCCGTCCTATAGCATGAGATGTGATATCCAACTCCTTCCCATCCCAATCCTGAGACACTTTTGATTGCAGAGATGTGATATCTCAATTCTTATACCAAACCTGAGACCCTTCCTATAACATGAAATGGGATATCCAACTCCTTCCCATTCCAAACCTGAGACCCTTCCGATAGCAGAGATGTGATATCTCAATGTCTCTAATACCAAACCTGAGATCCTTCCGATAGCATGAGATGTGATATCTCAATGTCTCTAATACCAAACCTGAGATCCTTCCGATAGCATGAGATGTGATATCTCAATGCTTCTAATACCAAACCTGAGACCCTTCCGATAGCCTGAGATGTGATATCTCAATGCCTCTAATACCAAACCTGAGATCCTTCCGATAGCATGAGATGTGATATCTCAATGCTTCTAATACCAAACCTGAGATCCTACCTCTAACATGAAATGTGATATCCAACTCCTTCCCTTTCCAAACCTGAGAGCCTTCCTATAGCATGAGATGTGATATCCAAGTCCTTATCAAACTGCTTCCCATTCCAATTCTGAGACCCTTCCTATACCATGAGACTTGATATCTCAAGGCTTCTACCTACCTACCATACTATTGCATGAGATGATATCAAACTCCTTCCAATTCCAATCCTGAGAACCTTCCTATAACATGAGATGAGATATCCAAATCCTTCCCCTTCCAAACCTTAGACCCTTTCTTTATCATGAGAAGTGATATCCAACTCCTTCCCATTCCAATCCTGAGACCCTTCCGATAGTATGAGATGTGATATCCCAATGCTTCTAATACCAAACCTGAGACCCTTCCTATAGCATGACATGTGATATCGAACTCCTTCCCATTCCAATCCTGAGACTCAGATCCCCCGTCTAACCTTCTCACCACTCCTAGCTCCCGGATTGATCCTGCTCTCCTGCTGTCTCTTCTCTCCCTTCTTCGGCTTCCTTGCCTCTCTCCTTCCTCATCTGCCCTAGTTCAGACTCCTTCTACACCTCCGCAGGGAGTACCTGATTTGTTCCCCTCCCCACTCTCAACTCTCATTCAGTTTCAAACAATCTGACATCTGACACTTCCTCGAAGAATCTGACAATGATGTCCTTGGTCTAACCGAGATATGGTTGACGGCTAGCGCTGTCTCGAGCTTTGACACTCTCCTTCCTGATGACAAGTTCCTCTCCATGCCCAGATCCAACCGTTCTTGTGGGGCAGTATCCTTGATTCCCGTAGTAGATTGCTTTCCTATGCAGGCCGACTCCTCTTACGAATGCCTTGTCTGCATTCATTCTCTCTGTCCTGGCCATTCTCTCACCGTGGCTATTTACCTGCCCCCTTCATCTCTCAGTGGATGGACTTCTCCATCCTGGCCTCCTACCACTCATCTCCGCCTACTTGGAGAATTCAACATGAACCTGTATGCTTCCTGACCTGGACTTTTACGAGATCTGCAACGCTTCATGCCGCTGGCCCTACACACTCTGCAGGGAATACTCTGGATTTTCTGATCTCAGACCTCCCCCTCTGTAACCCTCTCAACAATCCTCTCCCATGGTGATCACGTTCTCCTCTCCAAAGAAGGATAACTACCAGCTGTTCCTCCTCAGAGGCGTTCTTCCTTTCTGTCCCTGGTCTCTGCACCGTTTCGCCTTGCAAACACTCGCTTCCCTGCTCTCTGGTTTAGAAGCTGTTCCTTCTCAGAGGCCTTCTTCCTTTCTGTCCTTGTTCTCTGCATCGTTTCGCGTTGCAAGTACTCGCTTCCCAGCTCTCTGGTTTAGACGCGTTTCCTGCCTTCTCTCCTCTTCCCGCTGCCTTCAAACCAACAAATGAGCTTCAAAAGAAACACGTTGCTCAGAATGCTTTATAACACCCATTATTCAACATGTAGCCGTAACCCGCTAGACGTATTGAAACGTGCTAAAAACTAGCAAAAACAGCTAGAAAATGTATTTTCCTCACGTTTTTGTAAATGCGAATTCTGGTGGGTTCCCATGTTGTATGTACTGTGTCCGTGCGTTTGTTGTCCAATTCTGAAGATTTTAACCACTGTTCTCCTATACAAGGGGGGTTCAACATCTACTGCTGTTCACAGGCTGAATGTATACGGCTGAAATCTTCAATGCATTATCAGCTTTCCTGTTTTGGAACGTGTATTTGCCATCTGTTAATGCAGTCGCCCTGTGTTCATCGTCCCTTTTGGCTTAATGCACAGAAAACCAGACTCGTTTAAAAGTGGAAAAGGTCGCTTTAATGTGACAGGCCAAAGCTTACAATCAAACGCTTAACTGGCTCCATGGCCTAACAAACTAAAGGAATATTTTAACCACCACTTAAATAAATTAAACATTTTCATTTTTCCCCAACAATTAAATAATTAAATAACCCAATTCCTCCCTAATGATCCCTTGGATCCTACCGTCTCCTTGCCCCTTTTCCAGGCGTCCCGCTTTCTCCCAGGGGCCATGCCCCTCCAGGCTCAATACCTGTTCCCCCGGGGTGACCTGCTTGTGCAAACAGCGCCACCCCATCCTTTCCCGTGTCATTCCCCCATTCTGCTTCCCTCCCCCCACATCAAAAGGGGCCATGCCCCCGGCGCCCCGACCCACTTCAACACCCTTCAAACTCCCCTCTACACCCAACTCCCCCTTCCTATGACCTGCAGCCAGCCTGACCTGCCACATCAGCAACATATATTACACACATTTTCACAATGCCCTGACCTGTCACACAAAACTACCAACCCTACCTTCCTAACAGACCCCAAACTCATGAACCCGCCATGTCATCTAAAAAACCCCCTGCATAATCCCATGAACAATGGACCCCCCATATTACATAACCAGACACTACCCTAACGAAAATGAAGGGGGTGGGAGGGCGGGACAATCATCAAGTCCTAACCGTCGCCTGCCTCCCGAACCTTCCCTGAGCCCTTAAATACCCCCCCAGGAGGCGCTCTGCCCCACGGCCACTCGCTGGCCATGTGCATCGCCAAAAACTCCCCGGGGGGAAACGCTTTGCGTTTCCCCCCGGGGCCCCCCTTTTGGCTTAATGCACAGAAAACCAGACTGGTTTAAAAGTGGAAAAGGTTGCTTTAATGTGACAGGCCAAAGCTTACAATCAAACGCTTAACTGGCTCCATGGCCTAACAAACTAAAGGAATATTTTAACCACCACTTAAATAAATTAAACATTTTCATTTTTCCCCAACAATTAAATAATTAAATAACCCAATTCCTCCCTAATGATCCCTTGGATCCTACCGTCTCCTTGCCCCTTTTCCAGGCGTCCCGCTTTCTCCCAGGGGCCATGCCCCTCCAGGCTCAATACCTGTTCCCCCGGGGTGACCTGCTTGTGCAAACAGCGCCACCCCATCCTTTCCCGTGTCATTCCCCCATTGTGCTTCCCTCCCCCCACATCAAAAGGGGCCATGCCCCCGGCACCAGAAAAACCCTCCCCCGAGGAGTTCTTTCTGCCCCAACCCCCCCCCCCCAACTTTTCTACCTCAAACTTTTTACCCATTCTCCCAGCCAAGCACCAAAGTCCGCCAGGTAGTGATTATTCCCATACACGGACAAGTGTACCCCAACCTCTCTAAAGATGCGGAGACCCTCAAATGTTATTTCCTTATGGTCCATGACCTGCACTGCCACCGAGGCCCAAAATTGTACCCTTTCTCTGTTTATCCCCTTCCTGGCCCGTTCCATTGCTCCCCCCTTTTCACTCCCCTCAGCCCTCATCGCGGCAACAACTTAGTCCATACCACCACTGCTTGAGGCCACATTTCCCGCACCCCCCTAAGTCCCTCTTCATTTTCCTTAGCAGAGCCAACCCCTAATCTCTCACCAGGTCATTCTCCCCTGCATGCATAATCACCACCTCTGGAAACCCCAAGCGTTCCCTCGTCCCTGCCAATATAGGAAGCAGCTGATCCCACCGCTGGCCCCCCAACCCGTGCCGTCTCACCATCACTTCCTTGTAACTGCACCCCTGTTACCTTCCCAAACCCCTTTCTCCACTTCCTTCCCATCCCACTTAACAATTGAATGGCCAACAAATCAAAACTTGCGCCAACTCCCCTTCCTTTCGCGCAGCATCTGAAAAAGAAAATACAAAATCACTGACAAGTCAAAAATATTTCAACGACAGTTGGCCCACAAAGTCCTAACCACCTTTTCAACATCCCCATTATCAAACTCCCTGCCGTACCCCTTGTATTTCCCAGACCTTCAACGTCCCACTCTTTTCACCTTGTCTTCTGAAAAAACCCAGCCCGGTACCCTCAGATGCTGCGCCCATCCTAAAGTAATGAGTCCCAAAATCCTCTTCCTTTTCTCCCACTGCCACCAACTCCTTCCGCAATACCCCTAGCACCTGGAACTGGGCATAAGACCTTGCTCCCACGACCCAGCCGAACCCAAGAGCCCCTTCCCTTCTTAACCGTCTTAGACCTTTTAATCTTGATGTCTAACCTACTTCTGTAATTTGAACATCTTCCCATTGCAGTCACCCTACCCCCCCTTTTCCCCCCGACCAACTCAGAAGCCCTGAAAGCCCCCAACAATAACCACGTAAAACAGGTCGCAAACAGCTCCCCTACAAGCAATAAACCATTTGTTCCCCTTGTTGTGCCCAGTATTATTCCTTTACATTCCTGCATTGTCCCCCCTGCACCGGGGGCCCACGTGCACCCCCCGTCCATGCAGGCCCTTTAGATTATTACTCCTCTCGCCATTGCACCAGGGGCCAAACCTGCACCCCTGCCCATGCAGTCCCTTCCATATACTCTTTAAGCTCCTCGCATCCCTTACCACCTTTTTCCCGCCTGCACCAGGGGCCCTAATGCACCCCCGTCCATGCAGGCCCCTTTTCTTCCTTACCCCTCTCCACCACTGCACCAGGGGCCAAACCTGCGCCCCCGTCCATGCAGTTCCTTCCATATCACCATCTTCAAGCTACTTGCGTCCATTACCACCTGTTTCCCACCTGCACCAGGGGGCCTAGTGCACCCCCGTCCATGCAGGCCCCCTTTTTCCTTTACTCCTCTCCACCGCTGCACCAGGGGCCAAACCTGCGCCCCCGTCCATGCAGACCATTACACATAAATTCCTCTTCCGGCACCTCGCTTCTCTGTTCCACTTTCTTTTTTTTTTTTTTTTTAATTTAGCTGCACCAGGGGCCCTAGTGCACCCCCGTCCATGCAGACCCATCTCCTCACTCCCCCCTGCTGCACCAGAGGCGCTCCCGCACCTCCGTCCATGCAGCCTGAAGCCTACTCACCTTGTCGTGCGGCAAGCGTGAGGGCTTCACCACCGTCGTCCCTGCCCTCCCAACGACAGCTACCTCTCCCTTAACAATTTCCACCGATACCTCCCCCCTGGGCCCTCCCCTACCTACGCATCTTCCTCCTCACCTTTCTTCTGTCCCCTTTAATTTGTTCCCAACAAACCTTTCATCAAACCTTGTGCCCCCCACCACCTTTACGATAAACTGAGCCCGACCTACCAGCACTCCCCAATTTACCTGGCGTGCGGTCCTTCCCCCCCAATTCCTTGCCCCGCTCCTCGCCCTGACCCACTGTCCCCTGCCTGAAAACAATCTGTAACTGGATGCCGACCCGCACACCTGCTGCACTCGTGTTGAAATTTGCACAACCACCTCGTGCATCCTTCTTTATTGAACGCCCAACATGCTGTCGAGGGCTGTCCTCCGCCTCCTCCCCCCGCCCCCTCATGGGCGGGGCGACCAAGAAAGGGCCGGTAAGGCACGGGCAGCCCACTTGCCGTGTGTAATGTCGGGGCAGGCCTCGTTGGAGCCATCCATTGCAGCCAAAGATCCATGTCTATCTCCCCCCAGACCACCTGACTGTCCTCCGCCATTCTTGCTCTGAATTCCTCATCATAGCGTACCCAGGCAAAACCCCCGAAACTCGTGAAAGCCTTCCTAATTACGTCCATATATTTAAGCAGGGCCACGCAACGCTCCGGGAATTTTTCGCAGTACACACTGGCATAAATGATAAACGCCGCCGTCCAATTCTCAATAGTCACCGGGACCCTTGGGCGGGAAGCCAGTTCCCACTCTTCCTCCTTAGACCCCTCCTTTGCTCTCACTTCCCTATGGAGCAATTTAAAGACATCCACAAATTCCCCTGCCTGAATCTTCTCCCTGGTCGCTGCCATCAAGTGCGCCCCCAATGGCTTTGTTATCCCCATGTAAGGCCATTTTTTCTCCTTTCTTTTCACTTCAGGCTCCTTATCTTTCCCGGCTTGCACTTCGAGCACCAATGGCTCCATCACCTTGTCCGTTTGGACCTCCATTGAGCAAATGCTCTTTTCAACCCCTTCGGCTCCAATGGCCTGCACACCAACTTCCTTCCTTACACCTTGAAAACCAGCCCGTTCCTCCCTGTCCACCTACTTGTAACCCCTCTCTGCCATGCAGATGACCATTCCCTTTCCCGCTCACCTCTTTCCACACCTGCCACTTGCGGCCTGGCGTCCACACCGTTGCTCCTCCTCTCCCTTCTTAGATGGCTCCAACATTGTGGATGCGAGCTCCTGCCCGAGATGAGTTGATGATCTTCTTGCAAGCCCGGGGCGTCCGCCCCGCCCCTCCTTTGACGTCTTCTCGGAGGGGTTGTGGGAACCCCTGCCTGTTCCTCTTCTCTCGGGCGAGGCGTTCCGACCTCCACCCTGGAATCCTCATTGCTAGGGGCTGTGCTGCGCCCTCTAGGCTCCCCTTGCGTTGACCGAGGAGGGGCCGAACTGGAACCCTCCATCTCCACCTGACCGGCGGGGGCTGCGCAGCACCCTCCGCCCTCACTCCTCCTAACCGGGGGGCCGTTCCGCGCCCCACTCTACCCTCCTCAATTGAAGGGGACCTCTCCCTCCTTTTCCCACCTGCACTCTTCTGCAGGTATTTACCCCCTCTTCCACTTTGCCCTGTCACCCCCCTCTGCACCCCTTCACTGGCCCCCTTCTCATTCCTCCGAGCCACCTCATGACCCGAAATCATTTCTCCCCCTACCGCCCTCCTGCCTATCCCCTTTCTCAACTTCCCGCCCCTAGTTTCCCAAACATCCCCTCTCCCCGCCGATGGGGTGCGGGCCACCATTGCCGCGAGAGCCCCATCTGCCGCTGCTCTACGCTGCGGCCTACCACCACTTATCTCCCCCTCCCCCGTGGCTTCTCCGCTTGTGACCTCCCCCACTGCCCCCTCCCACTGGGCCCCAGATGCCCTACTAATTATTTCCAAAGCCTCCCTCAGAGCCTCAGCATCAAACCCGGCCCTTTTTGCCGGCTCCCTGGCCCACCATCGTGCACTACTAATCTGGTTGTGCACGACAATATATATGTGCCCCCTGAAACTGAACCTAACAAACCTAAGCCCCCGAGCCAAAACTACCCGTGGACCTATCCAACTGAACAAATGCTAGCTTTGAAACTAGCTTTTTTTTTTTTTTTTTTTTAAACCCCCCCCCCACTTCCAACCACCCCCTGCCCTTGGATAGCCCCCCTTTTTCCCACTCTCTTAACGATCTGCTTCACTCGAAGAAACCCCCACAGGGCCCCCCCACCCCCCTGCTCAAAAAACCCCTTCCTTTCTTTAAAACCCCCTATTCCTACTTTCCCTTTCTTTTTATTAACTTTACTTTTTTTTTTTTTTTTTTTTTTTTATTTTATAATGCCCCCAACTCCATCAACCCCGCTCCACCGCCCGCCCCCTAGTGGCCCAAAACGCCGCACCGCAGTGCCTTCCTATCCTAATGGGCGCGTAAAAGGGGGAGCGGTCCCTTTAAGAGGGCCGCTCTGCCCCCTCCCTGCTGCACGCTGACACCGCACGCAAGGAAATAGAGCCCAGCACCCGCGGGCCCAACTAACCCACGGCTCCCCTCAACCCGACACACTGCGTCCCCACTAAAGCGCCGCGGGGGCCGGCAACATCAATGCCGAACCCCGCGGTCCCACACTGCGGCCGTCGAGGGATGCCCGCCCAGCTCCCTCCCGCGAAAACACAACTGCTTCCTCCAATGGCCCCGAACCACCCGCCCTGCTAAAACCAACCCGCGGACGGCGGCTCCGGTAAGGGGGGGCGGGGGGGGTACCTTATGTACGGTACCCCCGACTATTCGGGGCCCGCGCCCCCCGCCCTCTTTATATTTATTCCCTTGTTTTTTTGTTTTTTTTTTATGCGCCGCCTCCGACACTCTCCCTCGGCCCTTCTCCTGGCCCCCCTCCTGCTATCCCTACCTCACACACCTCGTCAGGCCCCGCTACAGGGAAGGCTCGGGAGCAGGCGACAGGACAATCATCAAGTCCTAACTGTCGCCTGCCTCCCGAACCTTCCCTGAGCCCTTAAATACCCCCCCAGGAGGCGCTCTGCCCCACGGCCACTCGCTGGCCATGTGCATCGCCAAAAACTCCCCGGGGGGAAACGCTTTGCGTTCCCCCCGGGGCCCCCCTTCTAGTTTACAGGCTGCACTCCCCTGGTGATCACATTCTCCTCTCCAGAGCAGACTAACTACCAGCTGCTCCTCCTCAGAGGCGTTTATCCTTTCTATCCCTGCTCCCTGCACTGTTTCGCGTTGCTTGGACTCGCTTCCCAGCTCTCTGATTTAGATGCGTGTTCCCTGCCTTCTCTCCTCTTCCTACAGCCTTCTTCCTTCATATTTACCACCGCTGGATAGGGATAAAGATGAACAAATGAGCTCCACGAGATACACAGTGCTCAGAATGCCATTATTCAACATATACCCGTAACCCGCTAGACGTATTGAATAATGTTGAATAATGGGTGTGATAAAGCATTCTGAACACTATCTTGTGGAGCTCATTGGAAGGCTGTAGGAAGAGGAGAGAAGGCAGGGAACACGCATCTAAACCAGAGAGCTGGAAAGCGAGTACATGCAACGCGAAACGGTTAAGGGAGCAGGGACAGAAAGGATGAACGCCTCTGAGGAGGAGCAGCTGGTAGTTAGCCTGCTCTGGAGAGGAGAATGTGATCACCATGGGAGTGCAGCCTGTAAACTAGAATGGACGATGAAAACAGGGCGACTGCATTAACAGATGGCAAATACACGTTCCAAAACAGTCAGGAAAGCTGATAATGCATTGAAGATTTCAGCCGTATACATTCAGCCTGTGAACAGCAGTAGATGTTGACCCCCCTTGTATGGGAGAACAGTGGTTAAAAACGTCAGGATTCGACAACAAACGCGCGGACACAGTACAAACAACATCGGAACCCACCAGAATTCGCATTTACAAAAACGCGAGGAAGGTACATTTTCTAGCTGTTTTTGCTAGTTTTTAGCACGTTTCAATACATCTAGCGGGTTATGGCTATATGTTGAATAATGGGTGTTATAAAGAATTCTGAGCACTGTGTATCTTTTGGAGCTCATTTGTTGATTTGAAGGCAGCGGGAAGAGGAGAGAGGGCAAGGATACGCGTCTAAACCAGAGAGTTGGGAAGCGAGTACTTGCAAAGCGAAACTGTGCAGGGAGCAGGGATAGAAAGGAAGACCGCCTCTGAGGAGGAACAGCGTCTAAACCAGAGAGCAGGGAAGCGAGTGTTTGCAACGCGAAACGGTGCAGGGGACAGGGACAGAAAGGAATAACGCCTCTGAGGTGGAACAGCTGTTAGTTAGCCTTCTTTGGAGAAGAGAACGTGATCACCACGGGAGTGCAGCCTTGAAACTAGAAGGGACGATGAAAACATGGTGACTGGAATAACAGATGGCAAATACACTTTCCAGAACAGTCGGATTACCCGATAATGCATTGAAGATTTCAGCAGTATACATTCAGCCTGTGAACAGTAGATTTTGATCCCCTCCCCCTTGCATGGGTGACGAGTGGTTAAAAACATCAGGATTCCACTGAACAAATGCACGAACCGAGTACAAAATGGGAATCCACCAGAATTCGCATTTACCAAAACGCGAGGAAAGTACATCTTCTAGCTATTTTTGCTAGTTTTTAGCACTTTTCAATACGTCTAGCGGGTTACAGCTATATCTTGAATAATGGGTGTTATAAAGCATTCTGAGCACCGTGTATCTTTTGAAGCTCATTTGTTTATTTCAAGGCCGCGGGAAGCGGAGAGAACACGCGTCTAAACCAGAGAGCTGGGAAGCGAGTACTTGCAACGTGAAACGATGCAGAGAGCAAGGACAGAAAGGAAGAAGGCCTCTGAGAAGGAAAAACGTCTAAACCAGAAAGCGGGGAAGCGAGTGTTTGTAACGCGAAACGGTGCAGGGAGCAGGGACAGATAGGAAGAACTCCTCTGAGGAGGAACAGCTGGTAGTTAGCCTTCTTTGGAGATGAGAACTTGATCACCACGGGAGAGGATTGTTGAGAGGGTTACAGAGGGGGAGGTCTGAGATCAGAAAATCCTGAGTATTCCCAGCAGTTTGTAGGGCCAGCGACATGAAGAGTTGCCGATCTCGTAAAAGTCCAGGTCAGGAAGCATACAGGTTCATGTTGAATTCTCCAAGTAGGCGGAGTTGAGTGGTAGGAGGCCAGGATGGAGAAGACCATCCACTGAGAGAGGAAGGGGGCAGGCAAATAGCCACGGTGAAAGAATGGGCAGGAAAGAGAGAATGCATGCAGACAAGGCATTCGTGAGAGGAGTCGGCCTGCATAGGAGAGCAATTTACTACAGGAATCAAGGATACTCCCCCTCAAGAACGGTTGGATCTGGGCATGGAGAGGAACTTGTCATCAGGGAGGAGAGTGTCAAAGCTCGAGACAGCGCTGGCCGTCAACCATGTCTCGGTTAGACCAAGGACATCAAGGTCGGGCTCTTCCGGGAAATGGCAGATGTCAGATGAGTGTTTGAAACTGAGTGAGAGTTGAGAGTGGGGAGGGGTACAAATCAGTAATCCCTGCGGAGGTGTAGAAGGAGCCTGAACTAGGGCAGATGAGGAAGGAGAGAGGAAAGGAAGCAGAAGAAGGGAGAGAAGAGACAGAAGGAGAGCATGATCAATCCGGGAGCTAGGTGTGGTGAGAAGGTTAGACGGGGAGGTCTGAGTCTCAGGATTGGAATGGGAAGGAGTTGGATATCCCATCTCATGCCATAGGAAGGGTCTCAGGTTTGGTATTAGAAGCATTGAGATATCACATCTCATGGTATAATAAGGGTCTCAGGATTGGAATGGGAAGGAGTTGGATATCACATCTCAAGCTATAGGAAGGGTCTCAGGTTTGGGAAGGGAAGGATTTGGATTGCACATCTCATGTTATAGGATGGTTCTCATGTTTGGTTTTAGAAACATTGAGATATCACATCTCATGCTTTCGGAAGGGTCTCAGGTTTGGAATGGGAAGGAGTTGGATATCACATCTCATGTTATAGGAAGGATCTCAGGTTTGGTATTAGAAGCATTGAGATATCACATCTCATGGTATAATAAGGGTCTCAGGATTGGAATGGGAAGGAGTTGGATATCACATCTCAAGCTATAGGAAGGGTCTCAGGTTTGGGAAGGGAAGGATTTGGATTGCACATCTCATGTTATAGGATGGTTCTCATGTTTGGTTTTAGAAGCATTGAGATATCACATCTCATGCTATCGGAAGGGTCTCAGGTTTGGAATGGGAAGTAGTTGGATATCACATCTCATGTTATAGGAAGGATCACAGGTGTGGTATTAGAAGCATTGTGATATCACATCTCATGCTATAGGAAGGGTCTCAGGATTGGAATGGGAAGGAGTTGGATATCACATCTCATGCTAAAGGAAAGGTCTCAGGTTTGGAAGGGTAAGGATTTGGATCTCACATATGTTTTAAGACGGGTCTCAGGTTTGATATTAGAAGCATTGAGATATCACATCTCATGGTATAGGAAGGGTCTCAGGATTGGAATGGGAAGGAGTTGGATAGCACATCTCAAGCTATCTCAGGATTGGAATGGGAAGGAGTTTGATATCACATCTCAAGCTATAGGAAGGGTTTCAGGATTGGAATGGGAAGGAGTTGGATATCACATCTCATGTTATAGGAAGGGTCTCAGGATTTGAATGGGAAGGATTTGGATATCACATCTCTTGCTATAGGAAGGGTCTCAGGTTTTTTATTAGAAACATTGAGATATCACATCTCATGCTAAAGGAAGGGTTTCAGGATTGGAATGGGAAGGATTTGGATATCACATCTCATGCTAAAGGAAGGGTCTCAGGTTTGGAAGGGGAAGGATTTGGATATCATATCACATGTTATAGGACGGGTCCCAGGTTTGGTGTTAGAAGCATTGAGATATCACATCTCATGGTATAGGAAGGGTCTCAGGATTGGAATGGGAAGGAGTTGGATATCCCTTCTCATGCTATAGGAAGGGTCTCAGGTTGGAATGGGAAGGAGTTGGATATCACATCTCATGTTATAGGAAGGGTCTCAGTATTGGAATGGGAAGGATTTGGATATCATATCTCTTGCTATAGGAAGGGTCTCATGTTTTTTATTAGAAACAGAGATATCACATCTCATGCTATAGGAAGGGTTTCAGGATTGGAATGGGAAGGATTTGGATATCACATCTCATGCTAAAGGAAGGTTCTCAGGTTTGGAAGGGGAAGGAGTTGGATATCACATCTCATGCTAAAGGAAGGGTCTCAGGTTTGATAGAAGCATTGAGATATTACATCTCATGCTATAGGAAGGGTCTCAGGATTGGAATGGGAAGGAATTGGATATCACATCTCATGCTAAAGGAAGGGTCTCAGGTTTGATAGAAGCATTGAGATTTCACATCTCATGCTATAGGAAGGGTCTCAGGTTGGTATAAGCATTGAGATATCACATCTCTGTTATCGGAAGGGTCTCAGGATAGGAATGGGAAGGACTTAGATATCACATCTCATGCTATAGGGAGGGTCTCAGTTTTGATAGAAGCATTGAGATATCACATCTTATGCTATAGGAAGGGTCTCAGGTTTGCTATAAGCATTGAGATATCACATCTCTGCTATCGTAAGGGTCTCAGGATAGGAATGGGAAGGACTTAGATATCACATCTCATGCTATAGGGAGGGTCTCAGTTTTGATATTAGAAGCATTGAGATATCACATCTCAAGCTATCTCAGGATTAGAATGGGAAGGAGTTTGATATCACATCTCAAGCTATAGGAAGGGTCTCAGGTTTGGAAGGGGAAGGATTTGGATCTCACATCTCATGTTTTAGGACGGGTCTCAGGTTTGGTATTAGAAACATTGAGATATCACATCTCATGGTATAGGAAGGGTCTCAGGATTGGAATGGGGAGGAGTTGGATATCACATCTCACGCTATAGGAAGGGTCTCAGGTTTGTTAAAAGCATTGAGTTATCACATCTCATGCTATAGGAAGGGTCTCAGGATTGGAATGGAAAGGAGTTGAATATCACATCTCATGCCATAGGAAGGGTCTCAGGTTTGGTATAAGCATTGAGATATCACATCTCTGCTTTCGTAAGGGTCTCAGGATTGGTATAGGAAGGAGTTGGATATCCCATCTCATGCTTTAAGAAGGGTCTCAGGTTTGGTATTAGAAGCATTGAGATAGCACATCTCATGCTATAGGAAGGGTCTAAGGATTGGAATGGGAAGGAGTTGGATATCACATCTTATGCTATAGGAAGGGTCTCAGGTTTGGTATTACAAGCATTGTGATATTACATCTCATGCTATAGGAAGGGTCTCAGGATTGGAATGGGAAGGATTTGGATATCACATCTCATGCCATAGGAAGGGTCTCATGTTGGAATGGGAAGGAGTTTCATATCACATCTCAAGCCATAGGAAGGGTCTCAGGTTTGGAAGGGGAAGGATTTGGATCTCACATCTCATGTATTAGGACGGGTCTCAGGTTTGGTATTGGAAGCATTGAGATAGCACATCTCATGGTATAGGAAGGGTCCCAGGATTGGAATGGGAAGGAGTTGGATATCACATCTCAAGCTATCTCAGGATTGGAATGGGAAGGAGTTTGATATCACATCTCAAGCTATAGGAAGGGTCTCAGGTTTGGAAAGGGAAGGATTTGGATTTCACATCTCATGTTGTAGGATGGTTCTCATGTTTGGTTTTAGAAGCATTGAGATATCACATCCCATGCTATCGGAAGGGTCTCAGGTTTGGAAAGGGAAGGATTTGGATTTCACATATGTTATAGGATGGTTCGCAGGTTTGGTTTTAGAAGCATTAAGATATCACATCTCATGCTATAGGAAGGGTCTCAGGTTTGGAATGGGAAGGAGTTGGATACACATCTCATGTTATTGGAAGGATCTCAGGTTTGGTATTAGAAGCATTGAGATATCACATATCATGCTATAGGAAAGGTCTCAGGATTGGAATGGGAAGGAGTTGGATATCACATCTCATGCTAAAGGAAAGGTCTCAGGTTTGGAAGGGGAAGGATTTGGATCTCACATATGTTTTAGGACGGTCTCAGGTTTGGTATTAGAAGCATTGAGATATCACATCTCATGGTATAGGAAGGGTCTCAGGATTGGAATGGGAAGGAGTTGGATAGCACATCTCAAGCTATCTCAGGATTGGAATGGGAAGGAGTTTGATATCACATCTGAAGCTATAGGAAGGGTTTCAGGATTGGAATGGGAAGGAGTTGGATATCACATCTCATGTTATAGGAAGGGTCTCAGGATTGGAATGGGAAGGATTTGGATATCACATCTCTTGCTATAGGAAGGGTCTCAGTTTTTTATTAGAAACATTGAGATATCACATCTCATGCTATAGGAAGGATTTCAGGATTGGAATTGGAAGGATTTGGATATCACATCTCATGCTAAAGGAAGGGTCTCAGGTTTGGAAGCGGAAGGATTTGAATATCATATCTCATGTTATAGGACGGGTCCCAGGTTTGGAATTAGAAGCATTGAGATATCACATCTTATGCTATAGGAAGGGTCTCAGGTTTGGTATTACAAGCATTGTGATATTACATTTCATGCTATAGGAAGGGTCTCAGGATTGGAATGGGAAGGATTTGGATATCACATCTCATGCCATAGGAAGGGTCTCAGGTTGGAATGGGAAGGAGTTGGATATCACATCTCATGTTATAGGTAGCGTCTCAGGATTGGAATGGGAAGGATTTGGATATCACATCTCATGCTAAAGGAAGGGTGTCAGGTTTGGAAGGGGAAGGATTTGGATATCATATCTCATGTTATAGAACGGGTCCCAGGTTTGGTATTTGAAACATTGCGGTTCACATCTCATGGTATAGGAAGGGTCTCAGGATTGGAATGGGAAGGAGTTGGATATCACATCTCATCCAATAGGAAGGGTCTCAGGTTTGGAATGGGAAATAATTGGATATCACATCTCATGTTATAGGAAGGATCTCAGGATTGCAATGGGAAGGAGTTGGATATCCCTTCTCATGCTATAGGAAGGGTCTCAGGTTGGAATGGGAAGGAGTTGGATATCACATCTCATGTTATAGGAAGGGTCTCAGGATTTGAATGGGAAGGATTTGGATATCACATCTCTTGCTATAGGAAGGGTCTCAGGTTTTTTATTAGAAACATTGAGATATCACATCTCATGCTATAGGAAGGGTTTCAGGATTGGAATGGGAAGGATTTGGATATCACATCTCATGCTAAAGGAAGGGTCTCACGTTTGGAAGGGGAAGGATTTGGATATCACATCTCATGTTATAGGACGGGTCCCAGGTTTGGTATTAGAAGCATTGAGATATCACAACTCATGCCATAGGAAGGGTCTCAGGATTGGAATGGGAAGGAGTTGGATATCACATCTCATGCTAAAGGAAGGGTCTCAGGTTTGATAGAAGCATTGAGATATCACATCTCATGCTATAGGAAGTGTCTCAGGATTGGAATGGGAAGGAGTTGGATATCACATCTCATGCCATAGGAAGGGTCTCAGGATTGGAATGGGAAGGACTTGGATATCACATCTCATGCTATAGGGAGGGTCTCAAATTTGATATTAGAAGCATTGAGATAACAAATCTCATGATATGGGAAGGGTCTCAGGATTGGAATGGGAAGGAGTTGGATATCACATCTCATGATAAAGGAAGGGTCTCAGGTTTGGAAGGGGAAGGATTTGGATATCACAACTCATGTTATAGGACGGGTGTAAGGTTTGATATTAGAAGCATTGAGATAGCAAGTCTCCTGGTATAGGAAGGGTCTCAGAATTGGAATGGGAAGGAGTTGGATATCACATCTCAAGCTATAGGAAGGGTCTCGGGATTGGAATGGGAAGGAGTTTGATATCACATCTCATGCCATAGTATGGGTCTCAGGTTTGGTAGAAGCATTGGGATATCACATCTCATGCTATCGGAAGGATATCAGGATTGGATTTGGAAGTAGTTGGATATCCCATCTCATGCTATAGGAAGGGTCTCAGGTTGGAATGGGAAGGAGTTGGATATCACATCTCATGTTATAGAAAGGGTCTCAGGATTGGAATGGGAAGGACTTCGATATCACATCTCATGTTATAGGAAGGCTCTCAGGTTTGGAAGGGGAAGGAGTTGGATATCACATTTCATGTTAGATGTAGGATCTCAGGTTTGGTATTAGAGGCATTGAGACATCACATCTCATGCTATCAGAAGGGTCTAAGGATTGGAATGGGAAGGAGTTGGATATCACATCTCACGCTAAAGGGAGGGTCTCTGGTTTGGAAGGGGAAGGATTTGGATATCACATCTCATGTTATAGGAAGGATCTCAGGTTTGGTATTAGAAGCATTGAGATATCACATCTCATGCTATCGGAAGGATCTCAGGTTTGGTATTAGAAGCATTGAGATATCACATCTCATGCTATCAGAAGGGTCCCAGGATTGGAATGGGAAGGAGTTGGATATCACATCTCATGCTAAAGGGAGGGTCTCAGGTTTGGAAGGGGAAGGATTTGGATATCACATCTCATGTTATAGGAAGGGTCTCAGGTTTGGTATTAGAAGTATTGAGATATCACATCTCATGCTATAGTAAGGGTCTCAGGATTGGAATGGGAAGGAGTTGGATATCCCTTCTCATGCTATAGGAAGGGTCACAGGTTGGAATGGGAAGGAGTTGGATATCACATCTCATGTTATAGGAAGGGTCTCAGTATTGGAATGGGAAGGATTTGGATATCATATCTCTTGCTATAGGAAGGGTCTCATGTTTTTTATTAGAAACAGAGATATCACATCTCATGCTATAGGAAGGGTTTCAGGATTGGAATGGGAAGGATTTGGATATCACATCTCATGCTAAAGGAAGGTTCTCAGGTTTGGAAGGGGAAGGAGTTGGATATCACATCTCATGCTAAAGGAAGGGTCTCAGGTTTGATAGAAGCATTGAGATATTACATCTCATGCTATAGGAAGGGTCTCAGGATTGGAATGGGAAGGAATTGGATATCATATCTCATGCTAAAGGAAGGGTCTCAGGTTTGATAGAAGCATTGAGATTTCACATCTCATGCTATAGGAAGGGTCTCAGGTTGGTATAATCATTGGGATATCACATCTCTGCTATCGGAAGGGTCTCAGGATAGGAATGGGAAGGACTTAGATATCACATCTCATGCTATAGGGAGGGTCTCAGTTTTGATAGAAGCATTGAGATATCACATCTTATGCTATAGGAAGGGTCTCAGGTTTGCTATAAGCATTGAGATATCACATCTCTGCTATTGTAAGGGTCTCAGGATAGGAATGGGAAGGACTTAGATATCACATCTCATGCTATAGGGAGGGTCTCAGTTTTGATATTAGAAGCATTGAGATATCACATCTCAAGCTATCTCAGGATTAGAATGGGAAGGAGTTTGATATCACATCTCAAGCTATAGGAAGGGTCTCAGGTTTGGAAGGGGAAGGATTTGGATCTCACATCTCATGTTTTAGGACGGGTCTCAGGTTTGGTATTAGAAACATTGAGATATCACATCTCATGGTATAGGAAGGGTCTCAGGATTGGAATGGGGAGGAGTTGGATATCACATCTCATGCTATAGGAAGGGTCTCAGGTTTGGTAAAAGCATTGAGTTATCACATCTCATGCTATAGGAAGGGTCTCAGGATTGGAATGGGAAGGAGTTGGATATCACATCTCATGCCATAGGAAGGGTCTCAGGTTTGGTATAAGCATTGAGATATCACATCTCTGCTTTCGTAAGGGTCTCAGGATTGGTATAGGAAGGAGTTGGATATCCCATCTCATGCTTTAAGAAGGGTCTCAGGTTTGGTATTAGAAGCATTGAGATAGCACATCTCATGCTATAGGAAGGGTCTAAGGATTGGAATGGGAAGGAGTTGGATATCACATAGTATGCTATAGGAAGGGTCTCAGGTTTGGTATTACAAGCATTGTGATATTACATCTCATGCTATAGGAAGGGTCTCAGGATTGGAATGGGAAGGATTTGGATATCACATCTCATGCCATAGGAAGGGTCTCAGGTTGGAATGGGAAGGAGTTTCATATCAACTCTCAAGCCATAGGAAGGGCCACAGGTTTGGAAGGGGAAGGATTTGGATCTCACATCTCATGTATTAGGACGGGTCTCATGTTTGGTATTGGAAGCATTGAGATAGCACATCTCATGGTATAGGAAGGGTCCCAGGATTGGAATGGGAAGGAGTTGGATATCACATCTCAAGCTATCTCAGGATTGGAATGGGAAGGAGTTTGATATCACATCTCAAGCTATAGGAAGGGTCTCAGGTTTGGAAAGGGAAGGATTTGGATTTCACATCTCATGTTGTAGGATGGTTCTCATGTTTGGTTTTAGAAGCATTGAGATATCACATCCCATGCTATCGGAAGGGTCTCAGGTTTGGAAAGGGAAGGATTTGGATTTCACATATCTTATAGGATGGTTCTCAGGTTTGGTTTTAGAAGCATTAAGATATCACATCTCATGCTATAGGAAGGGTCTCAGGTTTGGAATGGGAAGGAGTTGGATACACATCTCATCTTATAGGAAGGATCTCAGGTTTGGTATTAGGAGCATTGAGATATCACATATCATGCTATAGGAAAGGTCTCAGGATTGGAATGGGAAGGAGTTGGATATCACATCTCATGCTAAAGGAAAGGTCTCAGGTTTGGAAGGGGAAGGATTTGGATCTCACATATGTTTTAGGACGGTCTCAGGTTTGGTATTAGAAGCATTGAGATATCACATCTCATGGTATAGGAAGGGTCTCAGGATTGGAATGGGAAGGAGTTGGATAGCACATCTCAAGCTATCTCAGGATTGGAATGGGAAGGAGTTTGATATCACATCTGAAGCTATAGGAAGGGTTTCAGGATTGGAATGGGAAGGAGTTGGATATCACATCTCATGTTATAGGAAGGGTCTCAGGATTGGAATGGGAAGGATTTGGATATCACATCTCTTGCTATAGGAAGGGTCTCAGTTTTTTATTAGAAACATTGAGATATCACATCTCATGCTATAGGAAGGATTTCAGGATTGGAATTGGAAGGATTTGGATATCACATATCATGCTAAAGGAAGGGTCTCAGGTTTGGAAGGGGAAGGATTTGAATATCATATCTCATGTTATAGGACGGGTCCCAGGTTTGGAATTAGAAGCATTGAGATATCACATCTTATGCTATAGGAAGGGTCTCAGGTTTGGTATTACAAGCATTGTGATATTACATCTCATGCTATAGGAAGGGTCTCAGGATTGGAATGGGAAGGAGTTGGATATCACATCTCATGCTAAAGGAAGGGTCTCAGGTTTGGTAGAAGCATTGAGATATCACATCTCATGCTATAGGAAGGGTCTCAGGATTGGAATGGGAAGGAGTTGGATATCACATCTCATGCCATAGGAAGGGTCTCAGGTTTAGTATAAGCATTGAGATATCACATCTCTGCTATCCGAAGGGTCTCAGGATTGGAATGGGAAGGACTTAGATATCACATCTCATGCTATAGGGAGGGTCTCAGTTTTGATATTAGAAGCATTGAGATATCACATCTCATGCTATCGGAAGGGTCTCAGGATTGGAATGAGAAGGAGCTGGATATCACATCTCATGCTAAAGGAAGTGTCTCAGGTTTGGAAGGGGAAGGATTTGGATATCACATCTCATGTTATAGGACGGGTCTCATGTTTGGTATTAGAAGCATTAAGATATCACATCTCATGGTATAGGAAGGGTTTCAGGATTGTAATTGGAAGGAGTTGGATATCACATCTCATGCCATAGGAAGGGTCTCAGGTTTAGTATAAGCATTGAGATATCACATCTCTGCTATCCGAAGGGTCTCAGGATTGGAATGGGAAGGACTTAGATATCACATCTCATGCTATAGGGAGGGTCTCAGTTTTGATATTAGAAGCATTGAGATATCACATCTCATGCTATCGGAAGGGTCTCAGGATTGGAATGAGAAGGAGCTGGATATCACATCTCATGCTAAAGGAAGGGTCTCAGGTTTGGAAGGGGAAGGATTTGGATATCACATCTCATGTTATAGGACGGGTCTCATGTTTGGTATTAGAAGCATTAAGATATCACATCTCATGGTATAGGAAGGGTTTCAGGATTGTAATTGGAAGGAGTTGGATATCATATCTCATGCTATAGGAAGGGTCTCAGGATTGGATTGGGAAGGAGTTTGATATCAAATCTCATGCCATAGGAAGGGTCTCAGGTTTGGTATTAGAAGCATTGAGATATCACATCTCATGCTATAGGAAGTGTCTGAGGATTGGAATGGGAAGGAGTCGGATACCACATCTCATGCTATAGGAAGGGTCTCAGGTTTGGTAGAAGCATTGAGATATCACATCTCATGCTATAGGAAGAGTCTCAGGATTGGAATGGGAAGGAATTGGATAAAACATTTCATGTTAGAGGTAGGATCTCAGGTTTGGTATTAGAGGCATTGAGACATCACATCTCATGCTATCAGAAGGGTCTCAGGATTGGAATGGGAAGGAGTTGGATATCACATCTCACGCTAAAGGGAGGGTCTCAGGTTTGGAAGGGGAAGGATTTGGATATCACATCTCATGTTATAGGAAGGATCTCAGGTTTGGTATTAGAAGCATTGAGATATCACATCTCATGCTATCGGAAGGATCTCAGGTTTGGTATTAGAAGCATTGAGACATCACATCTCATGCTATCAGAAGGGTCTCAGGATTGGAATGGGAAGGAGTTGGATATCACATCTCATGCTAAAGGGAGGGTCTCAGGTTTGGAAGGGGAAGGATTTGGATATCACATCTCATGTTATAGGAAGGATCTCAGGTTTGGTATTAGAAGCATTGAGATATCCCATCTCATGCTATAGGAGGGGTCTCAGGATTGGAATGGGAAGGAGTTGGATATCACATCTCATGCCATAGGAAGGGTCTCAGGTTTGGTATAAGCATTGAGATATCACATCTCTGCTATCCGAAGGGTCTCAGGATTGGAATGGGAAGGACTTAGATATCACATCTCATGCTATAGGGAGGGTCTCGGTTTTGTTATTAGAAGCATTGAGATATCACATCTCATGCTAACGGAAGGGTCTCAGGATTGGAATGAGAAGGAGCTGGATATCACTTCTCATGCTAAAGGAAGGGTCTCAGGTTTGGAAGGGGAAGGATTTGGATATCACATCTCATGCTATAGGAAGGGTCTCAGGATTGGATTGGGAAGGAGTTTGATATCAAATCTCATGCCATAGGAAGGGTCTCAGGTTTGGTATTAGAAGCATTGAGATATCACATCTCATGCTATAGGAAGTGTCTGAGGATTGGAATGGGAAGGAGTCGGATATCACATCTCATGCTATAGAAGGGTCTCAGGTTTGGTAGAAGCATTGAGATATCACATCTCATGCTATAGGAAGAGTCTCAGGATTGGAATGGGAAGGAGTTGGATATCACGTCTCATGTTATAGGAAGGGTCTCAGGTTTGGTAGTAGAAACATTGAGATATCAAATCTCATGCTATAGGAAGGGACGCAGGATTGGAATGGGACGGAGTTTGATATCACATTTCATGCTATAGGAAGGGTCCAGGTTTGGTATTAGAAGCATTGAGATATCGCATCTCATGCTATAGTAAGGGTCTCAGGATTGGAATGGGAAGGAGATGGATATCACATCTCATGCTATAGGAAGGGTCTAAGGATTGGAATGGGAAGGAGTTGGATATCACATCTTATGCTATAGGAAGGGTCTCAGGTTTGGTATTACAAGCATTGTGATATTACATCTCATGCTATAGGAAGGGTCTCAGGATTGGAATGGGAAGGATTTGGATATCACATCTCATGCCATAGGAAGGGTCTCAGGTTGGAATGGGAAGGAGTTTCATATCAACTCTCAAGCCATAGGAAGGGTCTCAGGTTTGGAAGGGGAAGGATTTGGATCTCACAACTCATGTATTAGGACGGGTCTCAGGTCTGGTATTGGAAGCATTGAGATAGCACATCTCATGGTATAGGAAGGGTCCCAGGATTGGAATGGGAAGGAGTTGGATATCACATCTCAAGCTATCTCAGGATTGGAATGGGAAGGAGTTTGATATCACATCTCAAGCTATAGGAAGGGTCTCAGGTTTGGAAAGGGAAGGATTTGGATTTCACATCTCATGTTGTAGGATGGTTCTCATGTTTGGTTTTAGAAGCATTGAGATATCACATCCCATGCTATCGGAAGGGTCTCAGGTTTGGAAAGGGAAGGATTTGAATTTCACATATGTTATAGGATGGTTCTCAGTTTTGGTTTTAGAAGCATTAAGATATCACATCTCATGCTATAGGAAGGGTCTCAGGTTTGGAATGGGAAGGAGTTGGACACACATCTCATCTTATAGGAAGGATCTCAGGTTTGGTATTAGGAGCATTGAGATATCACATATCATGCTATAGGAAAGGTCTCAGGATTGGAATGGGAAGGAGTTGGATATCACATCTCATGCTAAAGGAAAGGTCTCAGGTTTGGAATGGGAAGGAGTTGGATAGCACATCTCAAGCTATCTCAGGATTGGAATGGGAAGGAGTTTGATATCACATCTGAAGCTATAGGAAGGGTTTCAGGATTGGAATGGGAAGGAGTTGGATATCACATCTCATGTTATAGGAAGGGTCTCAGGATTGGAATGGGAAGGATTTGGATATCACATCTCTTGCTATAGGAAGGGTCTCAGTTTTTTATTAGAAACATTGAGATATCACATCTCATGCTATAGGAAGGATTTCAGGATTGGAATTGGAAGGATTTGGATATCACATCTCATGCTAAAGGAAGGGTCTCAGGTTTGGAAGGGGAAGGATTTGAATATCATATCTCATGTTATAGGACGGGTCCCAGGTTTGGAATTAGAAGCATTGAGATATCACATCTTATGCTATAGGAAGGGTCTCAGGTTTGGTATTACAAGCATTGTGATATTACATCTCATGCTATAGGAAGGGTCTCAGGATTGGAATGGGAAGGATTTGGATATCACATCTCATGCCATAGGAAGGGTCTCAGGTTGGAATGGGAAGGAGTTGGATATCACATCTCATGTTATAGGTAGCGTCTCAGGATTGGAATGGGAAGGATTTGGATATCACATCTCATGCTAAAGGAAGGGTCTCAGGTTTGGAAGGGGAAGGATTTGGATATCATATCTCATGTTATAGAACGGGTCCCAGGTTTGGTATTTGAAACATTGCGGTTCACATCTCATGGTATAGGAAGGGTCTCAGGATTGGAATGGGAAGGAGTTGGATATCACATCTCATCCAATAGGAAGGGTCTCAGGTTTGGAATGGGAAATAATTGGATATCACATCTCATGTTATAGGAAGGATCTCAGGATTGCAATGGGAAGGAGTTGGATATCCCTTCTCATGCTATAGGAAGGGTCTCAGGTTGGAATGGGAAGGAGTTGGATATCACATCTCATGTTATAGGAAGGGTCTCAGGATTTGAATGGGAAGGATGTGGATATCACATCTCTTGCTATAGGAAGGGTCTCAGGTTTTTTATTAGAAACATTGAGATATCACATCTCATGCTATAGGAAGGGTTTCAGGATTGGAATGGGAAGGATTTGGATATCACATCTCATGCTAAAGGAAGGGTCTCACGTTTGGAAGGGGAAGGATTTGGATATCACATCTCATGTTATAGGACGGGTCCCAGGTTTGATATTAGAAGCATTGAGATATCACAACTCATGACATAGGAAGGGTCTCAGGATTGGAATGGGAAGGAGTTGGATATCACATCTCATGCTAAAGGAAGGGTCTCAGGTTTGATAGAAGCATTGAGATATCACATCTCATGCTATAGGAAGTGTCTCAGGATTGGAATGGGAAGGAGTTGGATATCACATCTCATGCCATAGGAAGGGTCTCAGGATTGGAATGGGAAGGACTTGGATATCACATCTCATGCTATAGGGAGGGTCTCAAGTTTGATATTAGAAGCATTGAGATACCAAATCTTATGATATGGGAAGGGCCTCAGGATTGGAATGGGAAGGAGTTGATTATCACATCTCATGATAAAGGAAGGGTCTCAGGTTTGGAAGGGGAAGGATTTGGATATCACAACTCATGTTATAGGACGGGTGTAAGGTTTGGTATTAGAAGCATTGAGATAGCAAGTCTCCTGGTATAGGAAGGGTCTCAGAAATGGAATGGGAAGGAGTTGGATATCACATCTCAAGCTATAGGAAGGGTCTCGGGATTGGAATGGGAAGGAGTTTGATATCACATCTCATGCCATAGTATGGGTCTCAGGTTTGGTAGAAGCATTGGGATATCACATCTCATGCTATCGGAAGGGTATCAGGATTGGATTTGGAAGTAGTTGGATATCCCATCTCATGCTATAGGAAGGGTCTCTGGTTTGGAAGGGGAAGGATTTGGATATCACATCTCATGTTATAGGAAGGATCTCAGGTTTGGTATTAGAAGCATTGAGATATCACATCTCATGCTATCGGAAGGATCTCAGGTTTGGTATTAGAAGCATTGAGATATCACATCTCATGCTATCAGAAGGGTCTCAGGATTGGAATGGAAAGGAGTTGGATATCACATCTCATGCTAAAGGGAGGTACTCAGGTTTGGAAGGGGAAGGATTTGGATATCACATCTCATGTTATAGGAAGGATCTCAGGTTTGGTATTAGAAGCATTGAGATATCACATCTCATGCTATAGTAAGGGTCTCAGGATTGGAATGGGAAGGAGTTGGATATCACATCTCATGCTAAAGGAAGGGTCTCAGGTTTGGTAGAAGCATTGAGATATCACATCTCATGCTATAGGAAGGGTCTCAGGATTGGAATGGGAAGGAGTTGGATATCACATCTCATGCCATAGGAAGGGTCTCAGGTTTGGTATAAGCATTGAGATATCACATCTCTGCTATCCGAAGGGGCTCAGGATTGGAATGGGAAGGACTTAGATATCACATCTCATGCTATAGGGAGGGTCTCAGTTTTGATATTAGAAGCATTGAGATATCACATCTCATGCTATCGGAAGGGTCTCAGGATTGGAATGAGAAGGAGCTGGATATCACATCTCATGCTAAAGGAAGGGTCTCAGGTTTGGAAGGGGAAGGATTTGGATATCACATCTCATGTTATAGGACGGGTCTCACGTTTGGTATTAGAAGCATTAAGATATCACATCTCATGGTATAGGAAGGGTTTCAGGATTGTAATTGGAAGGAGTTGGATATCATATCTCATGCTATAGGAAGGGTCTCAGGATTGGATTGGGAAGGAGTTTGATATCAATTCTCATGCCATAGGAAGGGTCTCAGGTTTGGTATTAGAAGCATTGAGATATCACATCTCATGCTATAGGAAGGGTTTCAGGATTGGAATGGGAAGGATTTGGATATCACATCTCATGCTAAAGGAAGGGTCTCACGTTTGGAAGGGGAAGGATTTGGATATCACATCTCATGTTATAGGACGGGTCCCAGGTTTGATATTAGAAGCATTGAGATATCACAACTCATGACATAGGAAGGGTCTCAGGATTGGAATGGGAAGGAGTTGGATATCACATCTCATGCTAAAGGAAGGGTCTCAGGTTTGATAGAAGCATTGAGATATCACATCTCATGCTATAGGAAGTGTCTCAGGATTGGAATGGGAAGGAGTTGGATATCACATCTCATGCCATAGGAAGGGTCTCAGGATTGGAATGGGAAGGACTTGGATATCACATCTCATGCTATAGGGAGGGTCTCAAGTTTGATATTAGAAGCATTGAGATACCAAATCTTATGATATGGGAAGGGCCTCAGGATTGGAATGGGAAGGAGTTGGATATCACATCTCATGATAAAGGAAGGGTCTCAGGTTTGGAAGGGGAAGGATTTGGATATCACAACTCATGTTATAGGACGGGTGTAAGGTTTGGTATTAGAAGCATTGAGATAGCAAGTCTCCTGGTATAGGAAGGGTCTCAGAATTGGAATGGGAAGGAGTTGGATATCACATCTCAAGCTATAGGAAGGGTCTCGGGATTGGAATGGGAAGGAGTTTGATATCACATCTCATGCCATAGTATGGGTCTCAGGTTTGGTAGAAGCATTGGGATATCACATCTCATGCTATCGGAAGGGTATCAGGATTGGATTTGGAAGTAGTTGGATATCCCATCTCATGCTATAGGAAGGGTCTCTGGTTTGGAAGGGGAAGGATTTGGATATCACATCTCATGTTATAGGAAGGATCTCAGGTTTGGTATTAGAAGCATTGAGATATCACATCTCATGCTATCGGAAGGATCTCAGGTTTGGTATTAGAAGCATTGAGATATCACATCTCATGCTATCAGAAGGGTCTCAGGATTGGAATGGAAAGGAGTTGGATATCACATCTCATGCTAAAGGGAGGTACTCAGGTTTGGAAGGGGAAGGATTTGGATATCACATCTCATGTTATAGGAAGGATCTCAGGTTTGGTATTAGAAGCATTGAGATATCACATCTCATGCTATAGTAAGGGTCTCAGGATTGGAATGGGAAGGAGTTGGATATCACATCTCATGCTAAAGGAAGGGTCTCAGGTTTGGTAGAAGCATTGAGATATCACATCTCATGCTATAGGAAGGGTCTCAGGATTGGAATGGGAAGGAGTTGGATATCACATCTCATGCCATAGGAAGGGTCTCAGGTTTGGTATAAGCATTGAGATATCACATCTCTGCTATCCGAAGGGTCTCAGGATTGGAATGGGAAGGACTTAGATATCACATCTCATGCTATAGGGAGGGTCTCAGTTTTGATATTAGAAGCATTGAGATATCACATCTCATGCTATCGGAAGGGTCTCAGGATTGGAATGAGAAGGAGCTGGATATCACATCTCATGCTAAAGGAAGGGTCTCAGGTTTGGAAGGGGAAGGATTTGGATATCACATCTCATGTTATAGGACGGGTCTCACGTTTGGTATTAGAAGCATTAAGATATCACATCTCATGGTATAGGAAGGGTTTCAGGATTGTAATTGGAAGGAGTTGGATATCATATCTCATGCTATAAGAAGGGTCTCAGGATTGGATTGGGAAGGAGTTTGATATCAAATCTCATGCCATAGGAAGGGTCTCAGGTTTGGTATTAGAAGCATTGAGATATCACATCTCATGCTATAGGAAGTGTCTGAGGATTGGAATGGGAAGGAGTCGGATACCACATCTCATGCTATAGGAAGGGTCTCAGGTTTGGTAGAAGCATTGAGATATCACATCTCATGCTATAGGAAGAGTCTCAGGATTGGAATGGGAAGGAGTTGGATAAAACATTTCATGTTAGAGGTAGGATCTCAGGTTTGGTATTAGAGGCATTGAGACATCACATCTCATGCTATCAGAAGGGTCTCAGGATTGGAATGGGAAGGAGTTGGATATCACATCTCACGCTAAAGGGAGGGTCTCAGGTTTGGAAGGGGAAGGATTTGGATATCACATCTCATGTTATAGGAAGGATCTCAGGTTTGGTATTAGAAGCATTGAGATATCACATCTCATGCTTTCGGAAGGATCTCAGGTTTGGTATTAGAAGCATTGAGACATCACATCTCATGCTATCAGAAGGGTCTCAGGATTGGAATGGGAAGGAGTTGGATATCACATCTCATGCTAAAGGGAGGGTCTCAGGTTTGGAAGGGGAAGGATTTGGATATCACATCTCATGTTATAGGAAGGATCTCAGGTTTGGTATTAGAAGCATTGAGATATCCCATCTCATGCTATAGGAAGGGTCTCAGGATTGGAATGGGAAGGAGTTGGATATCACATCTCATGCCATAGGAAGGGTCTCAGGTTTGGTATAAGCATTGAGATACCACATCTATGCTATCCGAAGGGTCTCAGGATTGGAATGGGAAGGAGTTGGATATCACATCTCATGCTAAAGGAAGGGTGTCAGGTTTGGTAGAAGCATTGAGATATCCCATCTCATGCTATAGGAGGGGTCTCAGGATTGGAATGGGAAGGAGTTGGATATCACATCTCATTCCATAGGAAGGGTCTCAGGTTTGGTATAAGCATTGAGATATCACATCTCTGCTATCCGAAGGGTCTCAGGATTGGAATGGGAAGGACTTAGATATCACATCTCATGCTATAGGGAGGGTCTCAGTTTTGTTATTAGAAGCATTGAGATATCACATCTCATGCTATCGGAAGGGTCTCAGGATTGGAATGAGAAGGAGCTGGATATCACATCTCATGCTAAAGGAAGGGTCTCAGGTTTGGAAGGGGAAGGATTTGGATATCACATCTCATGTTATAGGACGGGTCTCAGGTTTGGTATTAGAAGCATTAAGATATCACATCTCATGGTGTAGGAAGGGTTTCAGGATTGGAATGGGAAGGAGTTGGATATCATATCTCATGCTATAGGAAGGGTCTCAGGATTGGATTGGGAAGGAGTTTGATATCAAATCTCATGCCATAGGAAGGGTCTCAGGTTTGGTATTAGAAGCATTGAGATATCACATCTCATGCTATAGGAAGTGTCTGAGGATTGGAATGGGAAGGAGTCGGATATCACATCTCATGCTATAGAAGGGTCTCAGGTTTGGTAGAAGCATTGAGATATCACATCTCATGCTATAGGAAGAGTCTCAGGATTGGAATGGGAAGGAGTTGGATATCACGTCTCATGTTATAGGAAGGGTCTCAGGTTTGGTAGTAGAAACATTGAGATATCAAATCTCATGCTATAGGAAGGGACGCAGGATTGGAATGGGACGGAGTTTGATATCACATTTCATGCTATAGGAAGGGTCCAGGTTTGGTATTAGAAGCATTGAGATATCGCATCTCATGCTATAGGAAGGGTCTCAGGATTGGAATGGGAAGGAGTTGGATATCACATCTCATGCCATAGGAACGGTCTCAGGTTTGGTATAAGCATTGAGATATAACATCTCTGCTATCGGAAGTGTCTCAGGATTGGGATGGGAAGGAGTTGGATATCACATCTCATACTATAGGAAGGGTCTCAGGTTTGGAACGGGAAGGAGTTGGATATCCCATCTCATGTTATAGGACGGGTCTCAGGTTTGGTATTAGAAGCATTGAGATATCACATCGCATGCTGTAGGAAGGGTTTCAGGTTTGGAATGGGAAGGAATTGGATATCACATCTCATGTCATAGCAAGGATCTCAGGTTTGGTATTAGAAGCATAGAGATATCACATCTCATGCTATAGGCATGGTATCAGATTGGAATGGGAAGGAGTTGGATATCACATCTCATGCTATATGAAGGGACTCAGATTTGGTATTACAAGCATTGTGATATTTCATCTCATGCTATAGGAAGGGTCTCAGGATTGGATTGGGAAGGAGTCGGATATCACATCTCATGCTATAGGAAGGGTTTCAGGTTTGGAATGGGAAGGATTTGTATACCACATCTCTTGCTATAGGAAGGGCCTTAGGTTTGGTATGAGAAACATTGAGATATCACATCTCATGGTATGGGAAGGGTCTCAGGATTCGAATGGGAAGGAGTTTGATATCACATCTCATGCCATCGGAAGGGTCTCAGGTTTGGTAGAAGCATTGAGATATCACATCTCATGCTATCAGAAGGGTCTCAGGATTGGATTGGGAAGGAGTTGGATATCCCATATCATGCTATAGGAAGGGTCTCAGGTTTGGTATTAGAAGCATTGAGATATCACGTCTCATGCTATAGGAAGGGTCTCAGGATTGGAATGGGAAGGAGTTGGATATCACATTTCATGTTAGAGGTAGGATCTCAGGTTTGTTAGAGGCATTGAGATATCACATCTCATGCTATCAGAAGGGTCTCAGGGTTGGAATGGGAAGGAGTTGGATATCACATCTCATGCCAAAGGGAGGGTCTCAGGTTTGGAAGGGGAAGGATTTGGATATCACATCTCGTGTTATAAGAAGGATCTCAGGTTTGGTATTAGAAGAATTGAGATATCACATCTCATGCTATCGGAAGGATCTCAGGTTTGGTATTAGAAGCATTGAGATATCACATCTCATGCTCTCAGAAGGGTCTCAGGATTGGAATGGGAAGGAGTTGGATATCACATCTCATGCTATAGGAAGGGTCTCAGGATTGGAATGGGAAGGAGTTTTATATGACATCACATGCCATAGGAAGGATCTCAGGTTTGGTATTAGAAGCATTGAGACATCACATCTCATGTTATGGGAAGGGTCTCAGGATTGGAATGGGAAGGAGTTGGATATCACATCTCATGCTATAGGAAGGGTCTCAGGTTTGGTATAAGCATTGAGATATCACATCTCATGCTATAGGAAGGGTCTCAGGATTGGAATGGGAAGGAGTTGGATATCACATCTCATGCTATAGGGAGGGTCTCACATTTGGAAAGGGAAGGAGTAGGATATCACATTTCATGTTAGAGGTAGGATCTCAGGTTTGGTATTAGAGGCATTGAGATATCACATCTCATGCTATCAGAAGGCTCTCAAGATTGGAATGGGAAGGAGTTGGATATTACATCTCATGCCAAAGGGAGGGTCTCAGGTTTGGAAGGGGAAGTATTTGGATATCACATCTCGTGTTATAGGAAGGATCTCAGGTTTGGTATTAGAAGAATTGAGATATCACATCTCATGTTATCGGAAGGATCTCAGGTTTGGTATTAGAAGCATTGAGATATCACATCTCATGCTATCAGAAGGGTCTCAGGATTGGAATGGGAAGGAGTTGGATATCCATTCTCATGCTATAGGAAGGGTCTCAGGTTGGAATGGGAAGGAGTTGGATATCACATCTCATGCCATAGGAAGGATCTCAGGTTTGGTATTAGAAGCATTGAGACATCACATCTCATGCTATAGAGAGGGTCTCACGTTTGGAAAGGGAAGGAGTAGGATATCACATTTCATGTTAGAGGTAGGATCTAAGGTTTGGTATTAGAGGCATTGAGATATCACATCTCATGCTATCAGAAGGGTCTCAGGATTGGAATGGGAAGGAGTTGGATATCACATCTCATGCTAAAGGGAGGGTCTCAGGTTTGGAAGGGGAAGGATTTTGATATCACCTCTCATGTTATAGGAAGGAAATCAGGTTTGGTATTAGAAGCATTGAGATATCGCATCTCATGCTATCGGAAGGATCTCAGGTTTGGTATTAGAGGCATTGAGATATCACATCTCATGCTATCGAAAGGGTATCAGGATTGGATTTGGAAGTAGTTGGATATCCCATCTCATGCTATAGGAAGGGTCTCAGGTTGGAATGGGAAGGAGTTGGATATCACATCTCATGTTATAGGAAGGGTCTCAGGATTGGAATGGGAAATACTTCGATATCACATCTCATGCTATAGGAAGGCTCTCAGGTTTGGAAGGGGAAGGAGTTGGATATCACATTTCATGTTAGAGGTAGGATCTCAGGTTTGTTAGAGGCATTGAGATATCACATCTCATGCTATCAGAAGGGTCTCAGGATTGGAATGGGAAGGAGTTGGATATCACATCTCATGCCAAAGGGAGGGTCTCAGGTTTGGAAGGGGAAGGATTTGGATATCACATCTCGTGTTATAGGAAGGATCTCAGGTTTGGTATTAGAATAATTGAGATATCACATCTCATGCTATCGGAAGGATCTCAGGTTTGGTATTAGAAGCATTGAGATATCACATCTAATGCTCCCAGAAGGGTCTCAGGATTGGAATGGGAAGGAGTTGGATATCACATCTCATGTTATAGGAAGGGTCTCAGGATTGGAATGGGAAGGAGTTGGATATCACATCTCATGCTATAGGAAGGTTCTCAGGTTTGGTATAAGCATTGAGATATCACATCTCATGCTATAGGAAGGGTCTCAGGATTGGAATGGGAAGGAGTTGGATATCACATCTCATGCTAAAGGGAGGGTCTCAGGTTTGGAAGGGGAAGGATTTGGATATCACATCTCATGTTATAGGAAGGATCTCAGGTTTGGTATTAGAAGCATTGAGATACATCTCATGCTAACGGAAGGGTATCAGGATTGGATTTGGAAGTAGTTGGATATCCCATCTCATGCTATAGGAAGGGTCTCAGGTTGGAATGGGAAGGTGTTGGGTATCACATCTCATGTTATTGGAAGGGTCTCAGGATTGAAATGGGAAATACTTCAATATCACATCTCATGCTATAGGAAGGCTCTCAGGTTTGGAAGGGGAAGGTGTTGGATATCACATTTCCCATCTCATGCTATAGGAAGGGTCTCAGGTTTGGTATTAGAAGCATTGAGATATCACATCTCATGCTATAGGAAGGGTCTCAGGATTGAAATGGGAAGGAGTTGGATATCACATCTCATGCCATAGGAAGGGTCTCAGGTTTGGTATAAGCATTGAGATATCGCATCTCTGCTATCGGAAGGGTCTCAGGATTGGAATGGGATGGAGCTGGATATCACATCTCATGCTAAAGGAAGGGTGTCAGGTTTGGTAGAAGCATTGAGATATCCCATCTCATGCTATAGGAGGGGTCTCAGGATTGGAATGGGAAGGAGTTGGATATCACATCTCATTCCATAGGAAGGGTCTCAGGTTTGGTATAAGCATTGAGATATCACATCTCTGCTATCCGAAGGGTCTCAGGATTGGAATGGGAAGGACTTAGATATCACATCTCATGCTATAGGGAGGGTCTCAGTTTTGTTATTAGAAGCATTGAGATATCACATCTCATGCTATCGGAAGGGTCTCAGGATTGGAATGAGAAGGAGCTGGATATCACATCTCATGCTAAAGGAAGGGTCTCAGGTTTGGAAGGGGAAGGATTTGGATATCACATCTCATATTATAGGACGGGTCTCAGGTTTGGTATTAGAAGCATTAAGATATCACATCTCATGGTGTAGGAAGGGTTTCAGGATTGGAATGGGAAGGAGTTGGATATCATATCTCATGCTATAGGAAGGGTCTCAGGATTGGATTGGGAAGGAGTTTGATATCAAATCTCATGCCATAGGAAGGGTCTCAGGTTTGGTATTAGAAGCATTGAGATATCACATCTCATGCTATAGGAAGTGTCTGAGGATTGGAATGGGAAGGAGTCGGATATCACATCTCATGCTATAGAAGGGTCTCAGGTTTGGTAGAAGCATTGAGATATCACATCTCATGCTATAGGAAGAGTCTCAGGATTGGAATGGGAAGGAGTTGGATATCACGTCTCATGTTATAGGAAGGGTCTCAGGTTTGGTAGTAGAAACATTGAGATATCAAATCTCATGCTATAGGAAGGGACGCAGGATTGGAATGGGACGGAGTTTGATATCACATTTCATGCTATAGGAAGGGTCCAGGTTTGGTATTAGAAGCATTGAGATATCGCATCTCATGCTATAGGAAGGGTCTCAGGATTGGAATGGGAAGGAGTTGGATATCACATCTCATGCCATAGGAACGGTCTCAGGTTTGGTATAAGCATTGAGATATAACATCTCTGCTATCGGAAGTGTCTCAGGATTGGGATGGGAAGGAGTTGGATATCACATCTCATACTATAGGAAGGGTCTCAGGTTTGGAACGGGAAGGAGTTGGATATCCCATCTCATGTTATAGGACGGGTCTCAGGTTTGGTATTAGAAGCATTGAGATATCACATCGCATGCTGTAGGAAGGGTTTCAGGTTTGGAATGGGAAGGAATTGGATATCACATCTCATGTCATAGCAAGGATCTCAGGTTTGGTATTAGAAGCATTGAGATATCACATCTCATGCTATAGGCATGGTATCAGATTGGAATGGGAAGGAGTTGGATATCACATCTCATGCTATATGAAGGGACTCAGATTTGGTATTACAAGCATTGTGATATTTCATCTCATGCTATAGGAAGGGTCTCAGGATTGGATTGGGAAGGAGTCGGATATCACATCTCATGCTATAGGAAGGGTTTCAGGTTTGGAATGGGAAGGATTTGTATACCACATCTCTTGCTATAGGAAGGGCCTTAGGTTTGGTATGAGAAACATTGAGATATCACATCTCATGGTATGGGAAGGGTCTCAGGATTCGAATGGGAAGGAGTTTGATATCACATCTCATGCCATCGGAAGGGTCTCAGGTTTGGTAGAAGCATTGAGATATCACATCTCATGCTATCAGAAGGGTCTCAGGATTGGATTGGGAAGGAGTTGGATATCCCATATCATGCTATAGGAAGGGTCTCAGGATTGGAATGGGAAGGAGTTGGATATCACATTTCATGTTAGAGGTAGGATCTCAGGTTTGTTAGAGGCATTGAGATATCACATCTCATGCTATCAGAAGGGTCTCAGGGTTGGAATGGGAAGGAGTTGGATATCACATCTCATGCCAAAGGGAGGGTCTCAGGTTTGGAAGGGGAAGGATTTGGATATCACATCTCGTGTTATAAGAAGGATCTCAGGTTTGGTATTAGAAGAATTGAGATATCACATCTCATGCTATCGGAAGGATCTCAGGTTTGGTATTAGAAGCATTGAGATATCACATCTCATGCTCTCAGAAGGGTCTCAGGATTGGAATGGGAAGGAGTTGGATATCACATCTCATGCTATAGGAAGGGTCTCAGGATTGGAATGGGAAGGAGTTTTATATGACATCACATGCCATAGGAAGGATCTCAGGTTTGGTATTAGAAGCATTGAGACATCACATCTCATGTTATAGGAAGGGTCTCAGGATTGGAATGGGAAGGAGTTGGATATCACATCTCATGCTATAGGAAGGGTCTCAGGTTTGGTATAAGCATTGAGATATCACATCTCATGCTATAGGAAGGGTCTCAGGATTGGAATGGGAAGGAGTTGGATATCACATCTCATGCTATAGGGAGGGTCTCACATTTGGAAAGGGAAGGAGTAGGATATCACATTTCATGTTAGAGGTAGGATCTCAGGTTTGGTATTAGAGGCATTGAGATATCACATCTCATGCTATCAGAAGGCTCTCAGGATTGGAATGGGAAGGAGTTGGATATTACATCTCATGCCAAAGGGAGGGTCTCAGGTTTGGAAGGGGAAGTATTTGGATATCACATCTCGTGTTATAGGAAGGATCTCAGGTTTGGTATTAGAAGAATTGAGATATCACATCTCATGTTATCGGAAGGATCTCAGGTTTGGTATTAGAAGCATTGAGATATCACATCTCATGCTATCAGAAGGGTCTCAGGATTGGAATGGGAAGGAGTTGGATATCCATTCTCATGCTATAGGAAGGGTCTCAGGTTGGAATGGGAAGGAGTTGGATATCACATCTCATGCCATAGGAAGGATCTCAGGTTTGGTATTAGAAGCATTGAGACATCACATCTCATGCTATAGAGAGGGTCTCACGTTTGGAAAGGGAAGGAGTAGGATATCACATTTCATGTTAGAGGTAGGATCTAAGGTTTGGTATTAGAGGCATTGAGATATCACATCTCATGCTATCAGAAGGGTCTCAGGATTGGAATGGGAAGGAGTTGGATATCACATCTCATGCTAAAGGGAGGGTCTCAGGTTTGGAAGGGGAAGGATTTTGATATCACCTCATGTTATAGGAAGGAAATCAGGTTTGGTATTAGAAGCATTGAGATATCGCATCTCATGCTATCGGAAGGATCTCAGGTTTGGTATTAGAGGCATTGAGATATCACATCTCATGCTATCGAAAGGGTATCAGGATTGGATTTGGAAGTAGTTGGATATCCCATCTCATGCTATAGGAAGGGTCTCAGGTTGGAATGGGAAGGAGTTGGATATCACATCTCATGTTATAGGAAGGGTCTCAGGATTGGAATGGGAAATACTTCGATATCACATCTCATGCTATAGGAAGGCTCTCAGGTTTGGAAGGGGAAGGAGTTGGATATCACATTTCATGTTAGAGGTAGGATCTCAGGTTTGTTAGAGGCATTGAGATATCACATCTCATGCTATCAGAAGGGTCTCAGGATTGGAATGGGAAGGAGTTGGATATCACATCTCATGCCAAAGGGAGGGTCTCAGGTTTGGAAGGGGAAGGATTTGGATATCACATCTCGTGTTATAGGAAGGATCTCAGGTTTGGTATTAGAATAATTGAGATATCACATCTCATGCTATCGGAAGGATCTCAGGTTTGGTATTAGAAGCATTGAGATATCACATCTAATGCTCCCAGAAGGGTCTCAGGATTGGAATGGGAAGGAGTTGGATATCACATCTCATGTTATAGGAAGGGTCTCAGGATTGGAATGGGAAGGAGTTGGATATCACATCTCATGCTATAGGAAGGTTCTCAGGTTTGGTATAAGCATTGAGATATCACATCTCATGCTATAGGAAGGGTCTCAGGATTGGAATGGGAAGGAGTTGGATATCACATCTCATGCTAAAGGGAGGGTCTCAGGTTTGGAAGGGGAAGGATTTGGATATCACATCTCATGTTATAGGAAGGATCTCAGGTTTGGTATTAGAAGCATTGAGATACATCTCATGCTAACGGAAGGGTATCAGGATTGGATTTGGAAGTAGTTGGATATCCCATCTCATGCTATAGGAAGGGTCTCAGGTTGGAATGGGAAGGTGTTGGGTATCACATCTCATGTTATTGGAAGGGTCTCAGGATTGAAATGGGAAATACTTCAATATCACATCTCATGCTATAGGAAGGCTCTCAGGTTTGGAAGGGGAAGGTGTTGGATATCACATTTCCCATCTCATGCTATAGGAAGGGTCTCAGGTTTGGTATTAGAAGCATTGAGATATCACATCTCATGCTATAGGAAGGGTCTCAGGATTGAAATGGGAAGGAGTTGGATATCACATCTCATGCCATAGGAAGGGTCTCAGGTTTGGTATAAGCATTGAGATATCGCATCTCTGCTATCGGAAGGGTCTCAGGATTGGAATGGGAAGGAGCTGGATATCACATCTCATGCTAAAGGAAGGGTGTCAGGTTTGGTAGAAGCATTGAGATATCCCATCTCATGCTATAGGAGGGGTCTCAGGATTGGAATGGGAAGGAGTTGGATATCACATCTCATTCCATAGGAAGGGTCTCAGGTTTGGTATAAGCATTGAGATATCACATCTCTGCTATCCGAAGGGTCTCAGGATTGGAATGGGAAGGACTTAGATATCACATCTCATGCTATAGGGAGGGTCTCAGTTTTGTTATTAGAAGCATTGAGATATCACATCTCATGCTATCGGAAGGGTCTCAGGATTGGAATGAGAAGGAGCTGGATATCACATCTCATGCTAAAGGAAGGGTCTCAGGTTTGGAAGGGGAAGGATTTGGATATCACATCTCATATTATAGGACGGGTCTCAGGTTTGGCATTAGAAGCATTAAGATATCACATCTCATGGTGTAGGAAGGGTTTCAGGATTGGAATGGGAAGGAGTTGGATATCATATCTCATGCTATAGGAAGGGTCTCAGGATTGGATTGGGAAGGAGTTTGATATCAAATCTCATGCCATAGGAAGGGTCTCAGGTTTGGTATTAGAAGCATTGAGATATCACATCTCATGCTATAGGAAGTGTCTGAGGATTGGAATGGGAAGGAGTCGGATATCACATCTCATGCTATAGAAGGGTCTCAGGTTTGGTAGAAGCATTGAGATATCACATCTCATGCTATAGGAAGAGTCTCAGGATTGGAATGGGAAGGAGTTGGATATCACGTCTCATGTTATAGGAAGGGTCTCAGGTTTGGTAGTAGAAACATTGAGATATCAAATCTCATGCTATAGGAAGGGACGCAGGATTGGAATGGGACGGAGTTTGATATCACATTTCATGCTATAGGAAGGGTCCAGGTTTGGTATTAGAAGCATTGAGATATCGCATCTCATGCTATAGGAAGGGTCTCAGGATTGGAATGGGAAGGAGTTGGATATCACATCTCATGCCATAGGAACGGTCTCAGGTTTGGTATAAGCATTGAGATATAACATCTCTGCTATCGGAAGTGTCTCAGGATTGGGATGGGAAGGAGTTGGATATCACATCTCATACTATAGGAAGGGTCTCAGGTTTGGAACGGGAAGGAGTTGGATATCCCATCTCATGTTATAGGACGGGTCTCAGGTTTGGTATTAGAAGCATTGAGATATCACATCGCATGCTGTAGGAAGGGTTTCAGGTTTGGAATGGGAAGGAATTGGATATCACATCTCATGTCATAGCAAGGATCTCAGGTTTGGTATTAGAAGCATTGAGATATCACATCTCATGCTATAGGCATGGTATCAGATTGGAATGGGAAGGAGTTGGATATCACATCTCATGCTATATGAAGGGACTCAGATTTGGTATTACAAGCATTGTGATATTTCATCTCATGCTATAGGAAGGGTCTCAGGATTGGATTGGGAAGGAGTCGGATATCACATCTCATGCTATAGGAAGGGTTTCAGGTTTGGAATGGGAAGGATTTGTATACCACATCTCTTGCTATAGGAAGGGCCTTAGGTTTGGTATGAGAAACATTGAGATATCACATCTCATGGTATGGGAAGGGTCTCAGGATTCGAATGGGAAGGAGTTTGATATCACATCTCATGCCATCGGAAGGGTCTCAGGTTTGGTAGAAGCATTGAGATATCACATCTCATGCTATCAGAAGGGTCTCAGGATTGGATTGGGAAGGAGTTGGATATCCCATATCATGCTATAGGAAGGGTCTCAGGTTTGGTATTAGAAGCATTGAGATATCACATCTCATGCTATAGGAAGGGTCTCAGGATTGGAATGGGAAGGAGTTGGATATCACATTTCATGTTAGAGGTAGGATCTCAGGTTTGTTAGAGGCATTGAGATATCACATCTCATGCTATCAGAAGGGTCTCAGGGTTGGAATGGGAAGGAGTTGGATATCACATCTCATGCCAAAGGGAGGGTCTCAGGTTTGGAAGGGGAAGGATTTGGATATCACATCTCGTGTTATAAGAAGTATCTCAGGTTTGGTATTAGAAGAATTGAGATATCACATCTCATGCTATCGGAAGGATCTCAGGTTTGGTATTAGAAGCATTGAGATATCACATCTCATGCTCTCAGAAGGGTCTCAGGATTGGAATGGGAAGGAGTTGGATATCACATCTCATGCTATAGGAAGGGTCTCAGGATTGGAATGGGAATGAGTTTTATATGACATCACATGCCATAGGAAGGATCTCAGGTTTGGTATTAGAAGCATTGAGACATCACATCTCATGTTATAGGAAGGGTCTCAGGATTGGAATGGGAAGGAGTTGGATATCACATCTCATGCTATAGGAAGGGTCTCAGGTTTGGTATAAGCATTGAGATATCACATCTCATGCTATAGGAAGGGTCTCAGGATTGGAATGGGAAGGAGTTGGATATCACATCTCATGCTATAGGGAGGGTCTCACATTTGGAAAGGGAAGGAGTAGGATATCACATTTCATGTTAGAGGTAGGATCTCAGGTTTGGTATTAGAGGCATTGCGATATCACATCTCATGCTATCAGAAGGCTCTCAGGATTGGAATGGGAAGGAGTTGGATATTACATCTCATGCCAAAGGGAGGGTCTCAGGTTTGGAAGGGGAAGTATTTGGATATCACATCTCGTGTTATAGGAAGGATCTCAGGTTTGGTATTAGAAGAATTGAGATATCACATCTCATGTTATCGGAAGGATCTCAGGTTTGGTATTAGAAGCATTGAGATATCACATCTCATGCTATCAGAAGGGTCTCAGGATTGGAATGGGAAGGAGTTGGATATCCATTCTCATGCTATAGGAAGGGTCTCAGGTTGGAATGGGAAGGAGTTGGATATCACATCTCATGCCATAGGAAGGATCTCAGGTTTGGTATTAGAAGCATTGAGACATCACATCTCATGCTATAGGGAGGGTCTCACGTTTGGAAAGGGAAGGAGTAGGATATCACATTTCATGTTAGAGGTAGGATCTAAGGTTTGGTATTAGAGGCATTGAGATATCACATCTCATGCTATCAGAAGGGTCTCAGGATTGGAATGGGAAGGAGTTGGATATCACATCTCATGCTAAAGGGAGGGTCTCAGGTTTGGAAGGGGAAGGATTTTGATATCACCTCTCATGTTATAGGAAGGAAATCAGGTTTGGTATTAGAAGCATTGAGATATCGCATCTCATGCTATCGGAAGGATCTCAGGTTTGGTATTAGAGGCATTGAGATATCACATCTCATGCTATCGAAAGGGTATCAGGATTGGATTTGGAAGTAGTTGGATATCCCATCTCATGCTATAGGAAGGGTCTCAGGCTGGAATGGGAAGGAGTTGGATATCACATCTCATGTTATAGGAAGGGTCTCAGGATTGGAATGGGAAATACTTCGATATCACATCTCATGCTATAGGAAGGCTCTCAGGTTTGGAAGGGGAAGGAGTTGGATATCACATTTCATGTTAGAGGTAGGATCTCAGGTTTGTTAGAGGCATTGAGATATCACATCTCATGCTATCAGAAGGGTCTCAGGATTGGAATGGGAAGGAGTTGGATATCACATCTCATGCCAAAGGGAGGGTCTCAGGTTTGGAAGGGGAAGGATTTGGATATCACATCTCGTGTTATAGGAAGGATCTCAGGTTTGGTATTAGAAGAATTGAGATATCACATCTCATGCTATCGGAAGGATCTCAGGTTTGGTATTAGAAGCATTGAGATATCACATCTAATGCTCCCAGAAGGGTCTCAGGATTGGAATGGGAAGGAGTTGGATATCACATCTCATGTTATAGGAAGGGTCTCAGGATTGGAATGGGAAGGAGTTGGATATCACATCTCATGCTATAGGAAGGTTCTCAGGTTTGGTATAAGCATTGAGATATCACATCTCATGCTATAGGAAGGGTCTCAGGATTGGAATGGGAAGGAGTTGGATATCACATCTCATGCTAAAGGGAGGGTCTCAGGTTTGGAAGGGGAAGGATTTGGATATCACATCTCATGTTATAGGAAGGATCTCAGGTTTGGTATTAGAAGCATTGAGATACATCTCATGCTAACGGAAGGGTATCAGGATTGGATTTGGAACTAGTTGGATATCCCATCTCATGCTATAGGAAGGGTCTCAGGTTGGAATGGGAAGGTGTTGGGTATCACATCTCATGTTATTGGAAGGGTCTCAGGATTGAAATGGGAAATACTTCAATATCACATCTCATGCTATAGGAAGGCTCTCAGGTTTGGAAGGGGAAGGTGTTGGATATCACATTTCCCATCTCATGCTATAGGAAGGGTCTCAGGTTTGGTATTAGAAGCATTGAGATATCACATCTCATGCCATAGGAAGGGTCTCAGGTTTGGTATAAGCATTGAGATATCGCATCTCTGCTATCGGAAGGGTCTCAGGATTGGAATGGGAAGGAGCTGGATATCACATCTCATGCTAAAGCAAGGGTCTCAGGTTTGGAAGGGGAAGGATTTGGATATCACATCTCATGTTATAGGACGGGTCTCAGGTTTCGTATTAGAAGCATTAAGATATCACATCTTATGGTATAGGAAGAGTTTCAGGATTGGAATGGGAAGGAGTTGGATATCATATCTCATGCTATAGGAAGGGTCTCTGGATTGGAATGGGAAGGAGTTTGATATCAAATCTCATGCCATAGGAAGGGTCTCAGGTTTGGTATTAGAAGCATTGAGATATCACATCTCATGCTATAGGAAGTGTCTGAGGATTGGAATGGGAAGGAGTTGGATATCACATCTCATGCTATAGGAAGGGTCTCAGGATTGGATTTGGAAGTAGTTGGATATCCCATCTCATGCTATAGGAAGGGTCTCAGGTTTGGAAGGGGAAGGAGTTGGATATCACATTTCATGTTAGATGTAGGATCTCAGGTTTGGTATAAGAGGCATTGAGACATCACATCTCATGCTATCAGAAGGGTCTAAGGATTGGAATGGGAAGGAGTTGGATATCACATCTCACACTAAAGGGAGGGTCTCTGGTTTGGAAGGGGAAGGATTTGGATATCACATCTCATGTTATAGGAAGGATCTCAGGTTTGGTATTAGAAGCATTGAGATATCACATCTCATGCTATCGGAAGGATCTCAGGTATGGTATTAGAAGCATTGAGATATCACATCTCATGCTATCAGAGGGTCTCAGGATTGGAATGGGAAGGAGTTGGATATCACATCTCATGCTAAAGGGAGGGTCTCATGTTTGGAAGGGGAAGGATTTGGATATCACATCTCATGTTATAGGAAGGATCTCAGGTTTGGTATTAGAAGCATTGAGATATCACATCTCATGCTATAGTAAGGGTCTCAGGATTGGAATGGGAATGAGTTGGATATCACATCTCATGCTAAAGGAAGGGTCTCAGGTTTGGTAGAAGCATTGAGATATCACATCTCATGCTATAGGAAGGGTCTCAGGATTGGAATGGGAAGGAGTTGGATATCACATCTCATGCCATAGGAAGTGTCTCAGGTTTGGTATAAGCATTGAGATATCACATCTCTGCTATCCGAAGGGTCTCAGGATTGGAATGGGAAGGACTTAGATATCACATCTCATGCTATAGGGAGGGTCTCAGTTTTGATATTAGAAGCATTGAGATATCACATCTCATGCTATCGGAAGGGTCTCAGGATTGGAATGAGAAGGAGCTGGATATCACATCTCATGCTAAAGGAAGGGTCTCAGGTTTGGAAGGGGAAGGATTTGGATATCACATCTCATGTTATAGGACGGGTCTCACGTTTGGTATTAGAAGCATTAAGATATCACATCTCATGGTATAGGAATGGTTTCAGGATTGGAATGGGAAGGAGTCGGATATCATATCTCATGCTATAGGAAGGGTCTCAGGATTGGATTGGGAAGGAGTTGGATATCAAATCTCATGCCATAGGAAGGGTCTCAGGTTTGGTATTAGAAACATTGAGATATCACATCTCATGCTATAGGAAGTGTCTGAGGATTGGAATGGGAAGGAGTCGGATATCACATCTCATGCTATAGGAAGGGTCTCAGGTTTGGTAGAAGCATTGAGATATCACATCTCATGCTATAGGAAGAGTCTCAGGATTGGAATGGGAAGGAGTTGGATATCACATCTCATGCTATAGGACGGCTCTCAGGTTTGGAATGGGAAGGAGTTGGATATCAAATCTCATGCTATAGGAAGGGTCTCAGGATTGGATTGGGAAGGAGTTGGATATCAAATCTCATGCCATAGGAAGGGTCTCAGGTTTGGTATTAGAAGCATTGAGATATCACATCTCATGCTATAGGAAGTGTCTGAGGATTGGAATGGGAAGGAGTCGGATATCACATCTCATGCTATAGAAGGGTCTCAGGTTTGGTAGAAGCATTGAGATATCACATCTCATGTTATAGGAAGAGTCTCAGGATTGGAATGGGAAGGAGTTGGATATCACGTCTCATGTTATAGGAAGGGTCTCAGGTTTGGTAGTAGAAACATTGAGATATCAAATCTCATGCTATAGGAAGGGACGCAGCATTGGAATGGGACGGAGTTTGATATCACATCTCATGCTATCGGAAGTGTCTCAGGTTTGGTATTAGAAGCATTGAGATATCACATCTCATGCTATAGGAAGTGTCTGAGGATTGGAATGGGAAGGAGTCGGATATCACATCTCATGCTATAGAAGGGTCTCAGGTTTGGTAGAAGCATTGAGATATCACATCTCATGCTATAGGAAGATTCTCAGGATTGGAATGGGAAGGAGTTGGATATCACATCTCATGCTATAGGACGGCTCTCAGGTTTGGAAGGGGAAGGAGTTGGATATCACATTTCATGTTAGAGGTAGGATCTCAGGTTTGGTATTAGAGGCATTGAGACATCACATCTCATGCTATCAGAAGGGTCTCAGGATTGGAATGGGAAGGAGTTGGATATCACATTTCACGCTAAAGGGAGGATCTCAGGTTTGGAAGGGGAAGGATTTGGATATCACATCTCATGTTATAGGAAGGATCTCAGGTTTGGTATTAGAAGCATTGAGATATCACATCTCATGCTATCGGAAGGATCTCAGGTTTGGTATTAGAAGCATTGTTTGTTTGTTTAGAATTTATTGTGCGCACCGGACCCTGGGGTATAAGGGCGCAGAAAGTAAGAATATGTACAGCTTAGAGCATAAGTTACAGGTTACAGTTACAAGTTACAGACATTACCAGTTACAGACATTACCAGTTACAGGTGCAAGTTTACAATACAAGTTTACAATCGTATGGTGCAGATACTGTGTAGCAAACAGGCGTGAGCATTATCATGGGTTCAATTAGCAGATGCTGTCGTTAGCCAGTTGATTACAATTGAGACATCACATCTCATGCTATCAGAAGGGTCTCAGGATTGGAATGGGAAGGAGTTGGATATCACATCTCATGCTAAAGGGAGGGTCTCAGGTTTGGAAGGGGAAGGATTTGGATATCACATCTCATGTTATAGGAAGGATCTCAGCTTTGGTATTAGAAGCATTGAGATATCACATCTCATGCTATAGTAAGGGTCTCAGGATTGGAATGGGAAGGAGTTGGATATCACATCTCATGCTAAAGGAAGGGTGTCAGGTTTGGTAGAAGCATTGAGATATCCCATCTCATGCTATAGGAGGGGTCTCAGGATTGGAATGGGAAGGAGTTGGATATCACATCTCATGCCATAGGAAGGGTCTCAGGTTTGGTATAAGCATTGAGATATCACATCTCTGCTATCCGAAGGGTCTCAGGATTGGAATGGGAAGGACTTAGATATCACATCTCATGCTATAGGGAGGGTCTCAGTTTTGATATTAGAAGCATTGAGATATCACATCTCATGCTATCGGAAGGGTCTCAGGATTGGAATGAGAAGGAGCTGGATATCACATCTCATGCTAAAGGAAGGGTCTCAGGTTTGGAAGGGGAAGGATTTGGATATCACATCTCATGTTATAGGACGGCTCTCAGGTTTGGTATTAGAAGCATTAAGATATCACATCTCATGGTGTAGGAAGGGTTTCAGGATTGGAATGGGAAGGAGTTGGATATCATATCTCATGCTATAGGAAGGGTCTCAGGATTGGATTGGGAAGGAGTTTGATATCAAATCTCATGCCATAGGAAGGGTCTCAGGTTTGGTATTAGAAGCATTGAGATATCACATCTCATGCTATAGGAAGTGTCTGAGGATTGGAATGGGAAGGAGTCGGATATCACATCTCATGCTATAGAAGGATCTCAGGTTTGGTAGAAGCATTGAGATATCACATCTCATGCTATAGGAAGAGTCTCAGGATTGGAATGGGAAGGAGTTGGATATCACGTCTCATGTTATAGGAAGGTTCTCAGGTTTGGTAGTAGAAACATTGAGATATCAAATCTCATGCTATAGGAAGGGACGCAGGATTGGAATGGTACGGAGTTTGATATCACATCTCATGCTATAGGAAGGGTCCAGGTTTGGTATTAGAAGCATTGAGATATTGCATCTCATGCTATAGGAAGGGTCTCAGGATTGGAATGGGAAGGAGTTGGATATCACATCTCATGCCATAGGAAGGGTCTCAGGTTTGGTATAAGCATTGAGATATAACATCTCTGCTATCGGAAGTGTCTCAGGATTGGGATGGGAAGGAGTTGGATATCACATCTCATGCCATAGGAAGGGTCTCATGTTTGGTATAAGCATTGAGATATAACATCTCTGCTATCGGAAGTGTCTCAGGATTGGGATGGGAAGGAGTTGGATATCCCATCTCATGTTATAGGACGGGTCTCAGGTTTGGTATTAGAAGCATTGAGATATCACATCTCATGGTATAGGAAGGGTCTCAGGATTGGAATGGGAAGGAGTTGGATATCACATCTCATGCTATAGGAAGGGTCTCAGGTTTGGTACAAGCATCGAGATATCACATCTCATGGTATAGGAAGGTTCTCAGGATTGGAATGGGAATGAGTTGGATATCACATCTCATGCCATAGGAAGGGTCTCAGGTTTGGTATAAGCATTGAGATATCACATCTCTGCTATCGGAAGGGTCTCAGGATAGGAATGGGAAGGACTTAGATATCACATCTCATGCTATAGGGATGGTCTCAGTTTTGATATTAGAAGCATTGAGATATCACATCTCATGCTATCGGAAGGGTCTCAGGATTGGAATGTGAAGGATTTGGATATCATGTTATAGGAAGGGTCTCAGGTTTGGTATAAGCATTGAGATATCAAATCTCTGCTATCGGAAGTGTCTCAGGATTGGAATGGGAAGGAGTTGGATATCCCATCTCAGGCTATAGGAAGGGTCTCAGGTTTGGTATTAGAAGCATTGAGATGTCACATCTCATGCTATAGGAAGGGTCTCAGATTGGAATGGGAAGGAGTTGGATATCACATCTCATGCCATAGGAAGGGTCTCTGGTATGGTATAAGCATTGAGATATCACATTGGTCTCAGGATTGGAGCTTCTAATATCAAACTTGAGACCCTCCCTATAGCATGAGATGTGATATCTCAATGCTTATACCAAACCTGAGACACTTCCTATGGCATGAGATGTCATATACAACTCCTTCCCATTCCAAACCTGAGACCCTTCCTATAGCATGAGATGTGATATCCAACTCCTTCCCATTCCAATCCTGAGATCCTTCCTATAGCATGAGATGTGATGTCTCAATGCTTCTAATACCAAACCTGAGATCCTTCCTATAACATGAGATGTGATATCCAACTCCTTCCCATTCCAATCCTGAGACCCTTTCTATAGCATGAGATGTGATATCTCAATGCTTATACCAAACCTGAGACCCTTCCTATAGCATGAGATGTGATATCCAACTCCTTTCCATTCCAATCCTGAGACCCTTCCTATAGCATGAGATGTGATATCTCAATGCTTCTAATACCAAACCTGAGACCCTTCCTATAGCATGAGATGCAATATCCAACTCCTTCCCAATCCAATCCTGAGACCCTTCCGATAGCATGATATGTGATATCCAACTCCTTCCCATTCCAATCCTGAGACCCTTCCAATAGCATGAGATGTGATATCTCAATGCTTCTACTATCAAACCTGAGACCCTCCCTATAGCATGAGATGTGATATCCAAGTACTTCCCATTCCGATCCTGAGACCCTTCCTATAGCATGAGATGTGATGTCTCAAAGCTTCTAATACCAAACCTGAGATCCTTCCTATAACATGAGATGTGATATCCAACTCCTTCCCATTCCAATCCTGAGACCCTTCCTATAGAATGAGATGTGATATCTCAATGCTTATACCAAACCTGAGAGCCTTCCTATAGCATGAGATGTGAAATCCAACTCCTTCCCATTCCAATCCTGAGACCCTTCCTATAGCATGAGATGTGATATCTCAATGCTTATACCAAACCTGAGACCCTTCCTATAGCATGAGATGTGAAATCCAACTCCTTCCCATTCCAATCCTGAGACACTTCCTATAGCATGAGATGTGATATCTCAATGCTTCTAATACCAAACCTGAGACCCTTCCTATAGCATGAGATGGGATATCCAACTCCTTCCCAATCCAATCCTGAGACCCTTCCGATAGCATGAGATGTGATGTCTCAATGCTTCTAATACCAAACCAGAGATCCTTCCTATAACATGAGATGTGATATCCAACTCCTTCCCATTCCAATCCTGAGACTCTTCCTATAGCATGAGATGTGATATCTCAATGCTTCTACCAAACCTGAGACCCTTCTATAGCATGAGATGTGATATCCGACTCCTTCCCATTCCAATCCTCAGACACTTCCTATAGCATGAGATGTGATATCTCAATGCTTCTAATACCAAACCTGAGACCCTTCCTATGGCATGAGATTTGATATCAAACTCCTTCCCAATCCAATCCTGAGACCCTTCCTATAGCATCAGATATGATATCCAACTCCTTCCCATTCCAATCCTGAAACCCTTCCTACACCATGAGATGTGATATCTTAATGCTTCTAATACCAAACCTGAGACCCGTCCTATAACATGAGATGTGATATCCAAATCCTTCCCCTTCCAAACCTGAGACCCTTCCTTTAGCATGAGATGTGATATCCAGCTCCTTCTCATTCCAATCCTGAGACCCTTCCGATAGCATGAGATGTGATATCTCAATGCTTCTAATATCAAAACTGAGACCCTCCCTATAGCATGAGATGTGATATCTAAGTCCTTCCCATTCCAATCCTGAGACCCTTCGGATAGCAGAGATGTGATATCTCAATGCTTATACCAAACCTGAGACCCTTCCTATGGCATGAGATGTGATATCCAACTCCTTCCCATTCCAATCCTGAGACCCCTCCTATAGCATGAGATGGGATATCTCAATGCTTCTACCAAACCTGACACCCTTCCTTTAGCATGAGATGTGATATCCAACTCCTTCCCATTCCAATCCTGAGACCCTTACTATAGCATGAGATGTGATATCTATATGCTTCTAATACCAAACCTGAGATCCTTCCTATAACATGAGATGTGATATCCAAATCCTTCCCCTTCCAAACCTGAGACCCTCCCTTTAGCATGAGATGTGATATCCAACTCCTTCCCATTCCAATCCTGAGACCCTTCTGATAGCATGAGATGTGATATCTCAATGCTTCTAATACCAAACCTGAGATCCTTCCTATAACATGAGATGTGATATCCAAATCCTTCCCCTTCCAAACCTGAGACCCTCCCTTTAGCGTGAGATGTGATATCCAACTCCTTCCCATTCCAATCCTGAGACCCTTCTGATAGAATGAGATGTGATGTCTCAATGCCTCTAATACCAAACCTGAGATCCTACCTCTAACATGAAATGTGATATCCAACTCCTTCCCCTTCCAAACCTGAGAGCCGTCCTATAGCATGAGATGTGATATCCAACTCCTTCCCATTCCAATCCTGAGACTCTTCCTATAGCATGAGATGTGATATCTCAATGCTTCTACCAAACCTGAGACCCTTCCTATAGCATGAGATGTGATATCCGACTCCTTCCCATTCCAATCCTCAGACACTTCCTATAGCATGAGATGTGATATCTCAATGCTTCTAATACCAAACCTGAGACCCTTCCTATAGCATGAGATGTGATATCAAACTCCGTCCCATTTCAATCCTGCGTCCCTTCCTATAACATGAGATTTGATATCTCAATGTTTCTACTACCAAACCTGAGACCCTTCCTATAACATGAGACGTGATATCCAACTCCTTCCCATTCCAATCCTGAGACTCTTCCTATAGCATGAGATGTGATATCTCAATGCTTCTACCAAACCTGAGACCCTTCTATAGCATGAGATGTGATATCCGACTCTTTCCCATTCCAATCCTCAGACACTTCCTATAGCATGAGATGTGATATCTCAATGCTTCTAATACCAAACCTGAGACCTGTTAAGACGGATTTCTGAACTCTGTCCTGGTGGCGCAGAAGTTCAGAAGGCCAACCTAATTACTTGGAACAGGGTAACCTCTGGACGAGCCAGACCAATCGAGGTAGCGATCGCGGCGGTCAAGACTAGGTCTCAAGAGGGGTGAGGGTGACTGAAAGCCTGCAATGAGCACACAAAGCAAGAGCGCTTACAAACTACTCCAAACAGTTGTTATATCAAAAATATATACACATTTATTTTAAGGCCTTTAAAATAATGACCGTAGCGAGAAAATCACAATATCACAATATTAAGCCAACACATACCATATCAACACAATATATATACAAATATGACAGTCGCAAGCATTAGAGGCACGAAATGTGTAGTCCACCTGAAAGGGAAGGAAAACAGGCAGTGCGATAATGCTTTAGACTCAGTTCGCCTTCAGAGGCACCTAACTAGATGGAAGTCCGAGCCCTGCGAAGAGTGGAGCCTTGTGCTCAAAGTACCTGCACACGCTGGTGCCAACGGGCAAAAGGAGAAGCTCTTCGGAGGAAGTCAGGCAGTTCGGGTTAGTGCACAACAGAAGAAGAACAGGTTCCGCGACTCAAGCGCAGCCTCCACAGCGAGCAGAAGCAGAGCGCGAGTACGGACAAAAGGGTGCTGTTTTTACACAGCGGGGAAAAGCAATGGGCTACTGCAGGAGGGCGACCAGATCCTAGCTATACTACTCACCGGTCCCCGATGCAAGCAGACCCAGGCTTCTCCACGTTAGTTTCAGCAGCTCGCAGGTTCAGAACAGCCGGGAATGCCTCGTCGTCGTGTAGAGAGAAAAGACGTCCCAATCGAAGAAACCTGCACAGTTTTGTCACCACCGCAGGGCAACGGAGCGGCCGTGTGTATCCGAGCCAAATGTACACTACTCACTTCAGACTTGGGAACGCCAAGTGTACGAAGCGTGTGAGAGTGACCAGGACTCGAAATACAACACAACCTGGCGGCGGTTACAGAGCAGGACTCCCTTGTAAGCTGGTCAGTCAACAGGATGGCCCAGAGACGCTTCCGAAGGCTTACTTGGCAGGAGATGATGAAGTCGCCGGGAATAGCTGTTCCTGCTATTCCAAAGGTCGAAGCACCAGTACAGGCCTTCTGGTTCGATCAAAGGAGGAAAGGGTGTCACAGGACGACAGCAGTGCAAAGGAGGAGTCCTTCAGCGGGTCACCAGCGATTCCTCGGTCCAGCCTCTTGGTTGCAGGATACTTGGCTCCTGTATTCCTTCGTTCGTGAGAACTCAGGAGATCGACATGGTAGTGGTGTTTCCAGCCCCCTCTTATCCACGGTTCCCTTCGCGCCAAAACGAAGGGGAGCCAATGGGAGATCCGCTCATCAACACACACACCATACGTGGACCAATCACGGACCACGGTGGTCCCAGGCATTCACACCACCCTAGACTCTCTGGCACCCAGGATGTGTATTGGGACCAGACATCCCAGCCCACACCCTGGAGGCATACAAAAGACATGTAGAAGCCCGCGAAAGCAACCACGTTTCGCGGGAAAGTACATGCCCAAATAAGGAAGGCCCCGGGTCGCTCGACCTGGGGAAGGTGAAGGGAGCAAGACGGTCAGTGGACAGGACAAAGGAGCCTCGTGGTCTGGCCATTTTGGGAGCCAGGCCACCATTTTGGGTTCAGTGCGAAAAACGCGCTCAGAACGCCAAAAGGAGCTCAAAATACACAAATCGATCGCTGCCACCATTCCAGTCCCTGAATGACTTGCACCGATCAAATACAATCCTAAACGAGTATCTAGGGCCTGTAGAAGGCTAGAGACCCAAGAGAGCTGTAACTTAGCTTACAGTGCCCTCTTGTGTCATGTTGCACTAAAGCCGCAACATGATAAAAGAAACTACGGGAAACAGCGTTCCCCGGTACTGACTGTCTTAAGGGCATGTCAGTTTCCCCATAAGAAAAGGAGCGAAAGCCCAGAGGAGTGCAGCAGAAGGCTGCACTTCTCTGGCAAAGTCAAGAACAAGGTGAAAAACAACAGCAAAAAGTTTAGGGGTTGCCACATGGAAGGAAAATTACCTACAATTACGAAATCTTTCCTAACAAGACCCTTCCTATGGCATGAGATTTGATATCAAACTCCTTCCCAATCCAATCCTGAGACCCTTCCTATAGCGTGAGATATGATATCCAACTCCTTCCCATTCCAATCCTGAAACCCTTCCTACTCCATGAGATGTGATATCTTAATGCTTCTAATACCAAACCTGAGACCCGTCCTATAACATGAGATGTGATATCCAAATCCTTCCCCTTCCAAACCTGAGACCCTTCCTTTAGCATGAGATGTGATATCCAGCTCCTTCTCATTCCAATCCTGAGACCCTTCCGATAGCATGAGATGTGATATCTCAATGCTTCTAATATCAAAACTGAGACCCTCCCTATAGCATGAGATGTGATATCTAAGTCCTTCCCATTCCAATCCTGAGACCTTTCGGATAGAAGAGATGTGATATCTCAATGCTTATACCAAACCTGAGACCCTTCCTTTGGCATGAGATGTGATATACAACTCCTTCCCATTCCAATCCTGAGACCCCTCCTATAGCATGAGATGGGATATCTCAATGCTTCTACCAAACCTGACACAATTCCTTTAGCATGAGATGTGATATCCAACTCCTTCCCATTCCAAATCTGAGACCCTCCCTTTAGCATGAGATGTGATATCCAACTCCTTCCCATTCCAATCCTGAAACCCTTCTGATAGCATGAGATGTGATGTCTCAATGCTTCTAATACCAAACCTGAGATCCTTCCGATAGCATGAGATGTGATATCTCAATGCTTCTAATACCAAACCTGAGATCCTTCCTATAACATGAGATCTGATATCCAAATCCTTCCCCTTCCAAACCTGAGACCCTCCCTTTAGCATGAGATGTGATATCCAACTCCTTCCCATTCCAATCCTGAAACCCTTCTGATAGCATGAGATGTGATGTCTCAATGCTTCTAATACCAAACCTGAGATCCTTCCGATAGCATGAGATGTGATATCTCAATGCTTCTAATACCAAACCTGAGATCCTTTCTTAAACATGAGATGTGATATCCAAATTCTTCCCCTTCCAAACCTGAGACCCTCCCTTTAGCGTGAGATGTGATATCCAACTCCTTCCCATTCCAATCCTGAGACCCTTCTGATAGCACGAGATGTGATGTCTCAATGACTCTAATACCAAACCTGAGATCCTACCTCTAACATGAAATGTGATATCCAACTCCTTCCCCTTCCAAACCTGAGAGCCGTCCTATAGCATGAGATGTGATATCCAACTCCTTCCCATTCCAATCCTGAGACTCTTCCTATAGCATGAGATGTGATATCTCAATGCTTCTACCAAACCTGAGACCCTTCCTATAGCATGAGATGTGATATCCGACTCCTTCTCATTCCAATCCTCAGACACTTCCTATAGCATGAGATGTGATATCTCAATGCTTCTAATACCAAACCTGGGACCCTTCCTATGGCATGAGATTTGATATCCAACTTCTTCCCAATCCAATCCTGAGATCCTTCCTATAGCATGAGATATGATATCCAACTCCTTCCCATTCCAATCCTGAAACCATTCCTATACCATGAGATGTGATATCTTAATGCTTCTAATACCAAACGTGAGACCTGTCCTATAACATGAGATGTGATATCCAAATCCTTCCCCTTCCAAACCTGAGACCCTTCCTTTAGCATTAGATGTGATATCCAGCTCCTTCTCATTCCAATCCTGAGACCCTTCCGATAGCATGAGATGTGATATCTCAATGCTTCTAATATCAAAACTGAGACCCACCCTATAGCATGAGATGTGATATCTAAGTCCTTCCCATTCCAATCCTGAGACCCTTCGGATAGCAGAGATGCGATATCTCAATGCTTATACCAAACCTGAGACCCTTCAGTTGGCATGAGATGTGATATCCAACTCCTTCCCATTCCAATCCTGAGACCCTTCCTATAGCATGAGATGTGATATCTCAATGCTTCTACCAAACCTGAGACCCTTCCTTTAGCATGAGATGTGATATCCAACTCCTTCCCATTCCAATCCTGAGACCCTTACTATAGCATGAGATGTGATATCTCAATGCTTCTAATACCAAACCTGAGATCCTTCCTATAACATGAGATGTGATATCCAAATCCTTCCCCTTCCAAACCTGAGACCCTCCCTTTAGCATGAGATGTGATATCCAACTCCTTCCCATTCCAATCCTGAGACCCTTCTGATAGCATGAGATGTGATATCTCAATGCTTCTAATACCAAACCTGAGATCCTTCCGATAGCATGAGATGTGATATCTCAATGCTTCTAATACCAAACCTGAGATCCTTCCTATAACATGAGATGTGATATCCAAATCCTTCCCCTTCCAAACCAGAGACCCTCCCTTTAGTGTGAGATGTGATATCCAACTCCTTCCCATTCCAATCCTTAGACCCTTCTGATAGCATGAGATGTGATGCCTCAATGCCTCTAATACCAAACCTGAGATCCTACATCTAACATGAAATGTGATATCCAACTCCTTCCCCTTCCAAACCTGAGAGCCTTCCTATAACATGAGATGTGATATCGAAGTCCTTCCCATTCCAATCCTGAGACCCTTCCTATAACATGAGATGTGATATCCAACTCCTTCCCATTCCAACCTGAGACCCTTCCTATAGCATGAGATGGGATATCCAACTACTTCCAAATCCAATCCTGAGACCCTTCCTATAGCATGAGATGTGATATCCAACTCCTTCCCATTCCAATCCTCAGACACTTCCTATAGCATGAGATGTGATATCTCAATGCTTCTAATACCAAACCTGAGACCCTTCCTATGGCATGAGATTTGATATCAAACTCCTTCCCATTCCAATCCTGAGACCCTTCCTATAGCATGAGATATGATATCCTACTCCTTCCCATTCCAATCCTGAAACCCTTCCTATACCATAAGATGTTATATCTTAATGCTTCTAATACGAAACCTGAGACCCGTCCTATAACATGAGATGTGATATCCAAATCCTTCCCCTTCCAAACCTGAGACCCTTCCTTTAGCATGAGATGTGATATCCAGCTCCTTCCCATTCCAATCCTGAGACCCTTCCGATAGCAGAGATGCGATATCTCAATGCTTATACCAAACCTGAGACCCTTCCTATGGCATGAGATGTGATATCCAACTCCTTCCCATTTCAATCCTGAGACCCTTCCTATAGCATGAGATGTGATATCTCAATGCTTCTAATACCAAACCTGAGACCCTTCCTATAGCATGAGATGGGAAATGTGATATCCAACACCTTCCCCTTCCAAACCTGAGAGCCTTCCTATAGCATGAGATGTGATATTGAAGTATTTCCCATTTCAATCCTGAGACCCTTCCTATAACATGAGATGTGATACCCAACACCTTCCCATTCCAACCTGAGACCCTTCCTATAGCATGAGATGGGATATCCAACTACTTCCAAATCCAATCCTGATACCCTTCCGTTAGCATGAGATGTATCTCAATGCTTCTAATACCAAACCTGAGATCCTTCCTATAACATGAGATGTGATATCCAAATCCTTCCCCTTCCAAACCTGAGACCCTCCCTTTAGCATGAGATGTGATATCCAACTCCTTCCCATTCCAATCCTGAGACCCTTCCTATAGCATGAGATGTGATATCTCAATGCTTATACCAAACCTGAGAACCTTCCTATAGCATGAGATGTGATATCCAACTCCTTCCCATTCCAATCCTGAGACCCTTCCTATAACATGAGATGTGATATCCAACTCCTTCCCATTCCAATCCTGAGACCCTCCCTATGGCATGAGATGTGATATCCAACTCCTTCCCATTTCAATCCTGAGACCCTTCCTATAGCATGAGATGTGATATCTCAATGTTTCTAATAAAAAACCTGAGACCCTTCCTATAGCAAGAGATGTGATATCCACATCCTTCCCATTCAAATCCTGAGACCCTTCCTATAGCTTGAGATGTGATATCCAACTCCTTCCCATTCCAACCTGAGACCCTTCCTATAGCATGAGAAGGGATATCCAACTCCTTCCCATTGCAATCCTGAGATCCTTCCTATAACATGAGATGTGATATCCAATTATTTCCCATTCCAAACCTGAGACCCTTCCTATTGGATGAGATGTGATATCCAACTCCTTCCCATTCCAATCCTGAGACCCTTCCTATACCATGAGATGTGAACCGCAATGTTTCAAATACCAAACCTGGGACCCGTTCTATAACATGAGATATGATATCCAAATCCTTAACCTTCCAAACCTGAGACCCTTCCTTTAGCATGAGATGTGATATCCAAATCCTTCCCATTCCAATCCTGAGACGCTACCTATAACATGAGATGTGATATCCAACTCCTTCCCATTCCAACCTGAGACCCTTCCTATGGCATGAGATGTGATATCCAAATCCTTCCCATTCCAATCCTGAGACCCTTCCTATAGCATGAGATGTAATATCACAATACTTGTAATACCAAACCTGAGACCCTTCCTATAGCATAAGATGTGATATCTCAATGCTTCTAATTCCAAACCTGGGACCCGTCCTATAACATGAGATATGATATTCAAATCCTTCCCCTTCCAAACCTGAGACCCTTCCTTTAGCATGAGATGTGATATCAAATCCTTCCATTTCCAATCCTGAAATCCTTCCTATAGCATGAGATGTGATATCCAACTCCTTCCCATTCCAATCCTGAGACCCTTCCTATAACATGAGATGTGATATCCAACTCCTTCCCATTCCAATCCTGAAACCCTTCCTATAGCTTCAGATGTGATATCAAACTCCTTCCCATTCCAATCCTGAGATAGCTTGAGATGTGCTATCCAACTCCTTCCCATTCCAATCCTGAGACCCTTCCTATACCATGAGATGTGATATCTCAATGCTTCTAATACCAAACCTGAGACCGTCCTAAAACATATGTGAGATCCAAATCCTTCCCCTTCCAAACCTGAGACCTTTCCTTTAGCATGAGATGTGATATCCAACTCCTTCCCATTCCAATCCTGAGACCTTTCCTATAGCATGATATGTGATATCTCAATGCTTCTAATACCAAACCTGAGAACCATCCTATAACATATGTGAAATCCAAATCCTTCCCTTTCCAAACCTGAGACCCTTCCGATAGCATGGGATGTGATATCTCAATGCTTCTAAAACCAAACATGAGAACCATCCTACAACATGAGATGTGAAATCCAAATCCTTCCCTTTCCAAACCTGAGACCCTTCCTATAGCTTGAGATGTGATATCAAACTCCTTCCCATTCCAATCCTGAGATAGCTTGAGATGTGATATCCAACTCCTTCCCATTCCAATCCTGGGACCCTTCCTATACCATGAGATGTGCTATCTCAATGCTTCCAATACCAAACCTGAGACCCGTCCTAATACATGAGATGTGAGATCCAAATCCTTCCCCTTCCAAACCTGAGACCCTTCCTATGGCTTGAGATGTAATATGAAACTCCTTCCCATTCCAACCTGAGACCCTTCCTATGGCATGAGATGTGATATCCAAATCCTTCCCATTCCAATCCTGAGACCCTTCCTATAGCATGAGATGTAATATCACAATGCTTGTAATACCAAACCTGAGACCCTTCCTATAGCACAAGATGTGATATCCAACTCCTTCCCATTCCAATCCTTAGACCCTTCCTATAGCATGAGATGTGTTATCTCAATGCTTCTAATACCAAACCTGAGACCCTTCTTAAAGCATGAGATGGGATATCCAACTCCTTCCTATACCAATCCTGAGACCCTTACGAAAGCAGAGATGTGATATCTCAATGCTTATACCAAACCTGAGACCCTTCCTATGGCATGAGATGTGATATTCAACTCCTTCCCATTCCAATCCTGAGACCCTTCCTATAGCATGAGATGTGATAACTCAATGCTTTTACCAAACCTGAGACCCTTCCTATAGCATGAGATGTGATATCCAAATCCTCCCCATTCCAATCCTGAGACCCTTCCTATACCATGAGATGTGATATCTCAATGTTTCTAATACCAAACCTGAGACCCGTCCTAAAACATGAGATGTGAGATCCAAATCCTTCCCCTTCCAAACCTGACCCTTCCTATAGCTTGAGATGTGATATCAAACTCCTTCCCATTCTAATCCTGAGATAGCTTGAGATGTGATATCTCAATGCTTCTAATATCAAAACTGAGACCCTCCCTATAGCATGAGATGTGATATCTAAGTCCTTCCCATTCCTATCCTGAGACCCTTACGATAGCAGAGATGTGATATCTCAATGCTTATAGCAAACCTGAGACCCTTCCTATAGCATAAGATGTGATATCTCAATGCTTCTATCAAAACTGAGACCCTCCCTATAGCATGAGATGTGATATCTAAGTCCTTCCCATTCCAATCCTGAGACCCCTCCTATAGCATGAGATGGGATATCTCAATGCTTCTACCAAACCTGAGACCCTTCCTTTAGCATGAGATGTGATATCCAACTCCTTCCCATTCCAATCCTGAGACCCTTACTATAGCATGAGATGTGATATCTCAATGCTTCTAATACCAAACCTGAGATCCTTCCTATAACATGAGATGTGATATCCAAATCCTTCCCCTTCCAAACCTGAGACCCTCCCTTTAGCATGAGATGTGATATCCAACTCCTTCCCATTCCAATCCTGAGACCCTTCTGATAGCATGAGATGTGATATCTCAATGCTTCTAATACCAAACCTGAGATCCTTCCGATAGCATGAGATGTGATATCTCAATGCTTCTAATACCAAACCTGAGATCCTTCCTATAACATGAGATGTGATATCCAAATCCTTCCCCTTCCAAACCAGAGACCCTCCCTTTAGTGTGAGATGTGATATCCAACTCCTTCCCATTCCAATCCTTAGACCCTTCTGATAGCATGAGATGTGATGCCTCAATGCCTCTAATACCAAACCTGAGATCCTACATCTAACATGAAATGTGATATCCAACTCCTTCCCCTTCCAAACCTGAGAGCCTTCCTATAACATGAGATGTGATATCGAAGTCCTTCCCATTCCAATCCTGAGACCCTTCCTATAACATGAGATGTGATATCCAACTCCTTCCCATTCCAACCTGAGACCCTTCCTATAGCATGAGATGGGATATCCAACTACTTCCAAATCCAATCCTGAGACCCTTCCTATAGCATGAGATGTGATATCCAACTCCTTCCCATTCCAATCCTCAGACACTTCCTATAGCATGAGATGTGATATCTCAATGCTTCTAATACCAAACCTGAGACCCTTCCTATGGCATGAGATTTGATATCAAACTCCTTCCCATTCCAATCCTGAGACCCTTCCTATAGCATGAGATATGATATCCTACTCCTTCCCATTCCAATCCTGAAACCCTTCCTATACCATAAGATGTTATATCTTAATGCTTCTAATACGAAACCTGAGACCCGTCCTATAACATGAGATGTGATATCCAAATCCTTCCCCTTCCAAACCTGAGACCCTTCCTTTAGCATGAGATGTGATATCCAGCTCCTTCCCATTCCAATCCTGAGACCCTTCCGATAGCAGAGATGCGATATCTCAATGCTTATACCAAACCTGAGACCCTTCCTATGGCATGAGATGTGATATCCAACTCCTTCCCATTTCAATCCTGAGACCCTTCCTATAGCATGAGATGTGATATCTCAATGCTTCTAATACCAAACCTGAGACCCTTCCTATAGCATGAGATGGGAAATGTGATATCCAACACCTTCCCCTTCCAAACCTGAGAGCCTTCCTATAGCATGAGATGTGATATTGAAGTATTTCCCATTTCAATCCTGAGACCCTTCCTATAACATGAGATGTGATACCCAACACCTTCCCATTCCAACCTGAGACCCTTCCTATAGCATGAGATGGGATATCCAACTACTTCCAAATCCAATCCTGATACCCTTCCGTTAGCATGAGATGTATCTCAATGCTTCTAATACCAAACCTGAGATCCTTCCTATAACATGAGATGTGATATCCAAATCCTTCCCCTTCCAAACCTGAGACCCTCCCTTTAGCATGAGATGTGATATCCAACTCCTTCCCATTCCAATCCTGAGACCCTTCCTATAGCATGAGTTGTGATATCTCAATGCTTATACCAAACCTGAGAACCTTCCTATAGCATGAGATGTGATATCCAACTCCTTCCCATTCCAATCCTGAGACCCTTCCTATAACATGAGATGTGATATCCAACTCCTTCCCATTCCAATCCTGAGACCCTCCCTATGGCATGAGATGTGATATCCAACTCCTTCCCATTTCAATCCTGAGACCCTTCCTATAGCATGAGATGTGATATCTCAATGTTTCTAATAAAAAACCTGAGACCCTTCCTATAGCAAGAGATGTGATATCCACATCCTTCCCATTCAAATCCTGAGACCCTTCCTATAGCTTGAGATGTGATATCCAGCTCCTTCCCATTCCAATTCTGAGACCCTTCCTATACCAGGAGACTTGCTTTCTCAATGCTTCTAATACCAAACCTTACACCCGTCCTATAACATGAGTTGTGATATCCAAATCCTTCCCCTTCCAAACCTGAGACCCTTCCTTTATCATGAGATGTGATATCCAACTCCTTCCCATTCCAATCCTGAGACCCTTCCCATATCATGAGATTTGTTATCTCAATGCTTCTAATATCAAACTTGAGACCCTCCCTATAGCATGAGATGTGATATCCAAGTCCTTCCCATTCCAATCCTGAGACCCTTCCTATGGCATGAGATGTGATATCCAACTCCTTCCCATTCCAATCCTGAGACACTTCCTATAGCATGAGATGTGATATCTCAATGCTTCTATCAAACCTGAGACCCTTCCTTTAGCATGAGATGTGATATCCAACTCCTTCCCATTCCAATCCTGAGACCCTTCCTATGGCATGAGTTGTGATATCTCAATGCTTCTAATACCAAACCTGGGACCCGTCCTATAACATGAGATGTGATATCCAAATCCTTCCCCTTCCAAACGTGAGACCCTTCCTTTAGCATGAGATGTGATATCCAAATCCTTCCCATTCCAATCCTGAAACCCTTCCTATAGCATGAGATGTGATATCTCAATGTTTCTAATAAAAAACCTGAGACCCTTCCTATAGCAAGAGATGTGATATCCACATCCTTCCCATTCAAATCCTGAGACCCTTCCTATAACATGAGATGTGATATCCAACTCCTTCCCATTCCAACCTGAGACCCTTCCTATAGCATGAGAAGGGATATCCAACTCCTTCCCATTGCAATCCTGAGATCCTTCCTATAACATGAGATGTGATATCCAATTATTTCCCATTCCAAACCTGAGACCCTTCCTATTGGATGAGATGTGATATCCAACTCCTTCCCATTCCAATCCTGAGACCCTTCCTATACCATGAGATGTGAACCGCAATGTTTCAAATACCAAACCTGGGACCCGTTCTATAACATGAGATATGATATCCAAATCCTTAACCTTCCAAACCTGAGACCCTTCCTTTAGCATGAGATGTGATATCCAAATCCTTCCCATTCCAATCCTGAGACGCTACCTATAACATGAGATGTGATATCCAACTCCTTCCCATTCCAACCTGAGACCCTTCCTATGGCATGAGATGTGATATCCAAATCCTTCCCATTCCAATCCTGAGACCCTTCCTATAGCATGAGATGTAATATCACAATGCTTGTAATACCAAACCTGAGACCCTTCCTATAGCATAAGATGTGATATCTCAATGCTTCTAATTCCAAACCTGGGACCCGTCCTATAACATGAGATATGATATTCAAATCCTTCCCCTTCCAAACCTGAGACCCTTCCTTTAGCATGAGATGTGATATCAAATCCTTCCATTTCCAATCCTGAAATCCTTCCTATAGCATGAGATGTGATATCCAACTCCTTCCCATTCCAATCCTGAGACCCTTCCTATAACATGAGATGTGATATCCAACTCCTTCCCATTCCAATCCTGAAACCCTTCCTATAGCTTCAGATGTGATATCAAACTCCTTCCCATTCCAATCCTGAGATAGCTTGAGATGTGCTATCCAACTCCTTCCCATTCCAATCCTGAGACCCTTCCTATACCATGAGATGTGATATCTCAATGCTTCTAATACCAAACCTGAGACCGTCCTAAAACATATGTGAGATCCAAATCCTTCCCCTTCCAAACCTGAGACCTTTCCTTTAGCATGAGATGTGATATCCAACTCCTTCCCATTCCAATCCTGAGACCTTTCCTATAGCATGATATGTGATATCTCAATGCTTCTAATACCAAACCTGAGATCCTTCCTATAACATGAGATGTGTATCCAACTCCTTCCCATTCCAAACCTGAGACCCTTCCTATAGCATGAGATGTGATATCTTAATGCTTCTAAAACCAAACCTGAGAACCATCCTATAACATATGTGAAATCCAAATCCTTCCCTTTCCAAACCTGAGACCCTTCCGATAGCATGGGATGTGATATCTCAATGCTTCTAAAACCAAACATGAGAACCATCCTACAACATGAGATGTGAAATCCAAATCCTTCCCTTTCCAAACCTGAGACCCTTCCTATAGCTTGAGATGTGATATCAAACTCCTTCCCATTCCAATCCTGAGATAGCTTGAGATGTGATATCCAACTCCTTCCCATTCCAATCCTGGGACCCTTCCTATACCATGAGATGTGCTATCTCAATGCTTCCAATACCAAACCTGAGACCCGTCCTAATACATGAGATGTGAGATCCAAATCCTTCCCCTTCCAAACCTGAGACCCTTCCTATGGCTTGAGATGTAATATGAAACTCCTTCCCATTCCAACCTGAGACCCTTCCTATGGCATGAGATGTGATATCCAAATCCTTCCCATTCCAATCCTGAGACCCTTCCTATAGCATGAGATGTAATATCACAATGCTTGTAATACCAAACCTGAGACCCTTCCTATAGCACAAGATGTGATATCCAACTCCTTCCCATTCCAATCCTTAGACCCTTCCTATAGCATGAGATGTGTTATCTCAATGCTTCTAATACCAAACCTGAGACCCTTCTTAAAGCATGAGATGGGATATCCAACTCCTTCCTATACCAATCCTGAGACCCTTACGAAAGCAGAGATGTGATATCTCAATGCTTATACCAAACCTGAGACCCTTCCTATGGCATGAGATGTGATATTCAACTCCTTCCCATTCCAATCCTGAGACCCTTCCTATAGCATGAGATGTGATAACTCAATGCTTTTACCAAACCTGAGACCCTTCCTATAGCATGAGATGTGATATCCAACTCCTCCCCATTCCAATCCTGAGACCCTTCCTATACCATGAGATGTGATATCTCAATGTTTCTAATACCAAACCTGAGACCCGTCCTAAAACATGAGATGTGAGATCCAAATCCTTCCCCTTCCAAACCTGACCCTTCCTATAGCTTGAGATGTGATATCAAACTCCTTCCCATTCTAATCCTGAGATAGCTTGAGATGTGATATCTCAATGCTTCTAATATCAAAACTGAGACCCTCCCTATAGCATGAGATGTGATATCTAAGTCCTTCCCATTCCTATCCTGAGACCCTTACGATAGCAGAGATGTGATATCTCAATGCTTATAGCAAACCTGAGACCCTTCCTATAGCATAAGATGTGATATCTCAATGCTTCTATCAAAACTGAGACCCTCCCTATAGCATGAGATGTGATATCTAATTCCTTCCCATTCCTATCCTGAGACCCTTCCGATAGCAGAGATGTGATATCTCAATGCTTATACCAACCTGAGACCCTTCCTATAGCATGAGATGTGAAATCTCAATGCTTCTATCAAACCTGAGACCCTTCCTTTAGCATGAGATGTGATATCCAATTCCTTCCCATTCCAATCCTGAGACCCTTCCTATAGCATGAGATGTAATATCTCAATGCTTCTATCAAACCTGAGACCCTTCCTTTAGCATGAGATGTGATATCCAACTCCTTCCCCTTCCAAACCTGAGAACCTTCCTTTAGCATGAGATGTGATATCCAAATCCTTCCCATTCCAATCCTGAAACCCTTCCTATAGCATGAGATGTGATGTCTCTGTTTCTAATAAAAAACATGAGACCCTTCCTATAGCAAGAGATATGATATCCAAATCCTTCCCATTCCAATACTGAGACCCTTCCTATAACATGAGATGTGATATCCAACTCCTTCCCATTCCAACCTGAGACCCTTCCTATAGCATGAGAAGGGATATCCAACTCCTTCCCATTACAATCCTGAAACCCTTCCTATACCATGAGATGTGATATCTTAATGCTTCTAATACCAAACGTGAGACCCGTCCTATAACATGAGATGTGATATCCAAATCCTTCCCCTTCCAAACCTGAGACCCTTCCTTTAGCATGAGATGTGATATCCAGCTCCTTCTCATTCCAATCCTGAGACCCTTCCGATAGCATGAGATGTGATATCTCAATGCTTCTAATATCAAAACTGAGACCCTCCCTATAGCATGAGATGTGATATCTAGGTCCTTCCCATTCCAATCCTGAGACCCTTCGGATAGCAGAGATGTGATATCTCAATGCTTATACCAAACCTGAGACCCTTCCTATGGCATGAGATGTGATATCCAACTCCTTCCCATTCCAATCCTGAGACCCTTCCTATAGCATGAGATGTGATATCTCAATGCTTCTACCAAACCTGAGACCCTTCCTTTAGCATGAGATGTGATATCCAACTCCTTCCCATTCCAATCCTGAGACCCTTACTATAGCATGAGATGTGATATCTCAATGCTTCTAATACCAAACCTGAGATCCTTCCTATAACATGAGATGTGATATCCAAATCCTTCCCCTTCCAAACCTGAGACCCTCCCTTTAGCATGAGATGTGATATCCAACTCCTTCCCATTCCAATCCTGAGACCCTTCTGATAGCATGAGATGTGATATCTCAATGCTTCTAATACCAAACCTGAGATCCTTCCGATAGCATGAGATGTGATATCTCAATGCTTCTAATACCAAACCTGAGATCCTTCCTATAACATGAGATGTGATATCCAAATCCTTCCCCTTCCAAACCAGAGACCCTCCCTTTAGCGTGAGATGTGATATCCAACTCCTTCCCATTCCAATCCTTAGACCCTTCTGATAGCATGAGATGTGATGTCTCAATGCCTCTAATACCAAACCTGAGATCCTACATCTAACATGAAATGTGATATCCAACTCCTTCCCCTTCCAAACCTGAGAGCCTTCCGATAACATGAGATGTGATATCGAAGTCCTTCCCATTCCAATCCTGAGACCCTTCCTATAACATGAGATGTGATATCCAACTCCTTCCCATTCCAACCTGAGACCCTTCCTATAGCATGAGATGGGATATCCAACTACTTCCAAATCCAATCCTGATACCCTTCCGATAGCATGAGATGTGATATCCCAATGCTTCTACCAAACCTGAGACCCATACTATGGCATGAGATGTGATATCAAACTCCTTCCCATTCCAATCCCGAGACCCTTCCTATAGCTTGAGATGTGATATCCAACTCCTTCCCATTCCAATTCTGAGACCGTTCCTATACCAGGAGACTTGCTATCTCAATGCTTCTAATACCAAACCTTACATCCGTCCTATAACATGAGTTGTGATATCCAAATCCTTCCCCTTCCAAACCTGAGACCCTTCCTTTATCATGAGATGTGATATCCAACTCCTTCCCATTCCAATCCTGAGACCCTTCCCATATCATGAGATTTGTTATCTCAATGCTTCTAATATCAAACTTGAGACCCTCCCTATAGCATGAGATGTGATATCCAAGTCCTTCCCATTCCAATCCTGAGACCCTTCCTATGGCATGAGATGTGATATCCAACTCCTTCCCATTCCAATCCTGAGACACTTCCTATAGCATGAGATGTGATATCTCAATGCTTCTATCAAACCTGAGACCCTTCCTTTAGCATGAGATGTGATATCCAACTCCTTCCCATTCCAATCCTGAGACCCTTCCTATGGCATGAGTTGTGATATCTCAATGCTTCTAATACCAAACCTGGGACCCGTCCTATAACATGAGATGTGATATCCAAATCCTTCCATTTCCAAACGTGAGACCCTTCCTTTAGCATGAGATGTGATATCCAAATCCTTCCCATTCCAAACCTGAAACCCTTCCTATAGCATGAGATGTGATATCTCAATGTTTCTAATAAAAAACCTGAGACCCTTCCTATAGCAAGAGATGTGATATCCACATCCTTCCCATTCAAATCCTGAGACCCTTCCTATAACATGAGATGTGATATCCAACTCCTTCCCATTCCAACCTGAGACCCTTCCTATAGCATGAGAAGGGATATCCAACTCCTTCCCATTGCAATCCTGAGATCCTTCCGATAACATGAGATGTGATATCCAATTATTTCCCATTCCAAACCTGAGACCCTTCCTATTGGATGAGATATGATATCCAACTCCTTCCCATTCCAATCCTGAGACCCTTCCTATACCATGAGATGTGAACCGCAATGTTTCAAATACCAAACCTGGGACCCGTTCTATAACATGAGATATGATATCCAAATCCTTCCCCTTCCAAACCTGAGACCCTTCCTTTAGCATGAGATGTGATATCCAAATCCTTCCCATTCCAATCCTGAGATGCTACCTATAACATGAGATGTGATATCCAACTCCTTCCCATTCCAACCTGAGACCCTTCCTATGGCATGAGATGTGATATCCAAATCCTTCCCATTCCAATCCTGAGACCCTTCCTATAGCATGAGATGTAATATCACAATGCTTGTAATACCAAATCTGAGACCCTTCCTATAGCATAAGATGTGATATCTCAATGCTTCTAATTCCAAACCTGGGACCCGTCCTATAACATGAGATATGATATTCAAATCCTTCCCCTTCCAAACCTGAGACCCTTCCTTTAGCATGAGATGTGATATCCAAATCCTTCCAATTCCAATCCTGAAATCCTTCCTATAGCATGAGATGTGATATCTCAATGTTTCTAATAAAAAACTGAGACCCTTCCTATAGCAAGAGATGTGATATCCAAATCCTTCCCATTCCAATCCTGAGACCCTTCCTATAACATGAGATGTGATATCCAACTCCTTCCCATTCCAATCCTGAAACCCTTCCTATAGCTTCAGATGTGATATCAAACTCCTTCCCATTCCAATCCTGAGATAGCTTGAGATGTGCTATCCAACTCCTTCCCATTCCAATCCTGAGACCCTTCCTATACCATGAGATGTGATATCTCAATGCTTCTAATACCAAACCTGAGACCGTTCTAAAACATATGTGAGATCCAAATCCTTCCCCTTCCAAACCTGAGACCTTTCCTTTAGCATGAGATGTGATATCCAACTCCTTCCCATTCCAATCCTGAGACCTTTCCTATAGCATGATATGTGATATCTCAATGCTCCTAATACCAAACCTGAGATCCTTCCTATAACATGAGATGTGTATCCAGCTCCTTCCCATTCCAAACCTGAGACCCTTCCTATAGCATGAGATGTGATATCTTAATGCTTCTAAAACCAAACCTGAGAACCATCCTATAACATATGTGAAAACCAAATCCTTCCCTTTCCAAACCTGAGACCCTTCCGATAGCATGGGATGTGATATCTCAATGCTTCTAAAACCAAACATGAGAGCCATCCTACAACATGAGATGTGAAATCCAAATCCTTCCCTTTCCAAACCTGAGACCCTTCCTATAGCTTGAGATGTGATATCAAACTCCTTCCCATTCCAATCCTGAGATAGCTTGAGATGTGATATCCAACTCCTTCCCATTCCAATCCTGGGACCCTTCCTATACCATGAGATGTGCTATCTCAATGCTTCCAATACCAAACCTGAGACCCGTCCTAATACATGAGATGTGAGATCCAAATCCTTCCCCTTCCAAACCTGAGACCCTTCCTATGGCTTGAGATGTGATATGAAACTCCTTCCCATTCCAACCTGAGACCCTTCCTATGGCATGAGATGTGATATCCAAATCCTTCCCATTCCAATCCTGAGACCCTTCCTATAGCATGAGATGTAATATCACAATGCTTGTAATACCAAACCTGAGAACCTTCCTATAGCATAAGATGTGATATCCAACTCCTTCCCATTCCAATCCTTAGACCCTTCCTATAGCATGAGATGTGCTATCTCAATGCTTCTAATACCAAACCTGAGACCCTTCTTAAAGCATGAGATGGGATATCCAACTCCTTCCTATACCAATCCTGAGACCCTTACGAAAGCAGAGATGTGATATCTCAATGCTTATACCAAACCTGAGACCCTTCCTATGGCATGAGATGTGATATCCAACTCCTTCCCATTCCAATCCTGAGACCCTTCCTATAGCATGAGATGTGATAACTCAATGCTTTTACCAAACCTGAGACCCTTCCTATAGCATGAGATGTGATATCCAACTCCTCCCCATTCCAATCCTGAGACCCTTCCTATACCATGAGATGTGATATCTCAATGTTTCTAATACCAAACCTGAGACCCGTCCTAAAACATGAGATGTGAGATCCAAATCCTTCCCCTTCCAAACCTGAGACCCTTCCTATAGCTTGAGATGTGATATCAAACTCCTTCCCATTCTAATCCTGAGATAGCTTGAGATGTGATATCTCAATGCTTCTAATATCAAAACTGAGACCCTCCCTATAGCATGAGATGTGATATCTAAGTCCTTCCCATTCCTATCCTGAGACCCTTACGATAGCAGAGATGTGATATCTCAATGCTTATAGCAAACCTGAGACCCTTCCTATAGCATAAGATGTGATATCTCAATGCTTCTATCAAAACTGAGACCCTCCCTATAGCATGAGATGTGATATCTAAGTCCTTCCCATTCCTATCCTGAGACCCTTCCGATAACAGAGATGTGATATCTCAATGCTTATGCCAACCTGAGACCCTTCCTATAGCATGAGATGTGAAATCTCAATGCTTCTATCAAACCTGAGACCCTTCCTTTAGCATGAGATGTGATATCCAATTCCTTCCCATTCCAATCCTGAGACCCTTCCTATAGCATGAGATGTAATATCTCAATGCTTCTATCAAACCTGAGACCCTTCCTTTAGCATGAGATGTGATATCCAACTCCTTCCCCTTCCAAACCTGAGAACCTTCCTTTAGCATGAGATGTGATATCCAAATCCTTCCCATTCCAATCCTGAAACCCCTCCTATAGCATGAGATGTGATATCTCTGTTTCTAATAAAAAACATGAGACCCTTCCTATAGCAAGAGATATGATATCCAAATCCTTCCCATTCCAATACTGAGACCCTTCGTATAACATGAGATGTGATATCCAACTCCTTCCCATTCCAACCTGAGACCCTTCCTATAGCATTATATGTGATATCCAAATCCTTCCCCTTCCAAACCTGAGACCCTCCCTTTAGCATGAGATGTGATATCCAACTCCTTCCCATTCCAATCCTGAGACCCTTCTGATAGCATGAGATGTGATATCCAACTCCTTCCCATTCCAATCCTGAGACACTTCCTATAGCATGAGATGTGATATCTCAATGCTTCTATCAAACCTGAGACCCTTCCTTTAGCATGAGATGTGATATCCAACTCCTTCCCATTCCAATCCTGAGACCCTTCCTATGGCATGAGTTGTGATATCTCAATGCTTCTAATACCAAACCTGGGACCCGTCCTATAACATGAGATGTGATATCCAAATCCTTCCATTTCCAAACGTGAGACCCTTCCTTTAGCATGAGATGTGATATCCAAATCCTTCCCATTCCAAACCTGAAACCCTTCCTATAGCATGAGATGTGATATCTCAATGTTTCTAATAAAAAACCTGTGACCCTTCCTATAGCAAGAGATGTGATATCCACATCCTTCCCATTCAAATCCTGAGACCCTTCCTATAACATGAGATGTGATATCCAACTCCTTCCCATTCCAACCTGAGACCCTTCCTATAGCATGAGAAGGGATATCCAACTCCTTCCCATTGCAATCCTGAGATCCTTCCGATAACATGAGATGTGATATCCAATTATTTCCCATTCCAAACCTGAGACCCTTCCTATTGGATGAGATATGATATCCAACTCCTTCCCATTCCAATCCTGAGACCCTTCCTATACCATGAGATGTGAACCGCAATGTTTCAAATACCAAACCTGGGACCCGTTCTATAACATGAGATATGATATCCAAATCCTTCCCCTTCCAAACCTGAGACCCTTCCTTTAGCATGAGATGTGATATCCAAATCCTTCCCATTCCAATCCTGAGATGCTACCTATAACATGAGATGTGATATCCAACTCCTTCCCATTACAACCTGAGACCCTTCCTATGGCATGAGATGTGATATCCAAATCCTTCCCATTCCAATCCTGAGACCCTTCCTATAGCATGAGATGTAATATCACAATGCTTGTAATACCAAACCTGAGACCCTTCCTATAGCATAACATGTGATATCTCAATGCTTCTAATTCCAAACCTGGGACCCGTCCTATAACATGAGATATGATATTCAAATCCTTCCCCTTCCAAACCTGAGACCCTTCCTTTAGCATGAGATGTGATATCCAAATCCTTCCAATTCCAATCCTGAAATCCTTCCCATAGCATGAGATGTGATATCTCAATGTTTCTAATAAAAAACTGAGACCCTTCCTATAGCAAGAGATGTGATATCCAAATCCTTCCCATTCCAATCCTGAGACCCTTCCTATAACATGAGATGTGATATCCAACTCCTTCCCATTCCAATCCTGAAACCCTTCCTATAGCTTCAGATGTGATATCAAACTCCTTCCCATTCCAATCCTGAGATAGCTTGAGATGTGCTATCCAACTCCTTCCCATTCCAATCCTGAGACCCTTCCTATACCATGAGATGTGATATCTCAATGCTTCTAATACCAAACCTGAGACCGTTCTAAAACATATGTGAGATCCAAATCCTTCCCCTTCCAAACCTGAGACCTTTCCTTTAGCATGAGATGTGATATCCAACTCCTTCCCATTCCAATCCTGAGACCTTTCCTATAGCATGATATGTGATATCTCAATGCTCCTAATACCAAACCTGAGATCCTTCCTATAACATGAGATGTGTATCCAACTCCTTCCCATTCCAAACCTGAGACCCTTCCTATAGCATGAGATGTGATATCTTAATGCTTCTAAAACCAAACCTGAGAACCATCCTATAACATATGTGAAAACCAAATCCTTCCCTTTCCAAACCTGAGACCCTTCCGATAGCATGGGATGTGATATCTCAATGCTTCTAAAACCAAACATGAGAGCCATCCTACAACATGAGATGTGAAATCCAAATCCTTCCCTTTCCAAACCTGAGACCCTTCCTATAGCTTGAGATGTGATATCAAACTCCTTCCCATTCCAATCCTGAGATAGCTTGAGATGTGATATCCAACTCCTTCCCATTCCAATCCTGGGACCCTTCCTATACCATGAGATGTGCTATCTCAATGCTTCCAATACCAAACCTGAGACCCGTCCTAATACATGAGATGTGAGATCCAAATCCTTCCCCTTCCAAACCTGAGACCCTTCCTATGGCTTGAGATGTGATATGAAACTCCTTCCCATTCCAACCTGAGACCCTTCCTATGGCATGAGATGTGATATCCAAATCCTTCCCATTCCAATCCTGAGACCCTTCCTATAGCATGAGATGTAATATCACAATGCTTGTAATACCAAACCTGAGAACCTTCCTATAGCATAAGATGTGATATCCAACTCCTTCCCATTCCAATCCTTAGACCCTTCCTATAGCATGAGATGTGCTATCTCAATGCTTCTAATACCAAACCTGAGACCCTTCTTAAAGCATGAGATGGGATATCCAACTCCTTCCTATACCAATCCTGAGACCCTTACGAAAGCAGAGATGTGATATCTCAATGCTTATACCAAACCTGAGACCCTTCCTATGGCATGAGATGTGATATCCAACTCCTTCCCATTCCAATCCTGAGACCCTTCCTATAGCATGAGATGTGATAACTCAATGCTTTTACCAAACCTGAGACCCTTCCTATAGCATGAGATGTGATATCCAACTCCTCCCCATTCCAATCCTGAGACCCTTCCTATACCATGAGATGTGATATCTCAATGTTTCTAATACCAAACCTGAGACCCGTCCTAAAACATGAGATGTGACATCCAAATCCTTCCCCTTCCAAACCTGAGACCCTTCCTATAGCTTGAGATGTGATATCAAACTCCTTCCCATTCTAATCCTGAGATAGCTTGAGATGTGATATCTCAATGCTTCTAATATCAAAACTGAGACCCTCCCTATAGCATGAGATGTGATATCTAAGTCCTTCCCATTCCTATCCTGAGACCCTTACGATAGCAGAGATGTGATATCTCAATTCTTATAACAAACCTGAGACCCTTCCTATAGCATAAGATGTGATATCTCAATGCTTCTATCAAAACTGAGACCCTCCCTATAGCATGAGATGTGATATCTAAGTCCTTCCCATTCCTATCCTGAGACCCTTCCGATAACAGAGATGTGATATCTCAATGCTTATGCCAACCTGAGACCCTTCCTATAGCATGAGATGTGAAATCTCAATGCTTCTATCAAACCTGAGACCCTTCCTTTAGCATGAGATGTGATATCCAATTCCTTCCCATTCCAATCCTGAGACCCTTCCTATAGCATGAGATGTAATATCTCAATGCTTCTATCAAACCTGAGACCCTTCCTTTAGCATGAGATGTGATATCCAACTCCTTCCCCTTCCAAACCTGAGAACCTTCCTTTAGCATGAGATGTGATATCCAAATCCTTCCCATTCCAATCCTGAAACCCTTCCTATAGCATGAGATGTGATATCTCTGTTTCTAATAAAAAACATGAGACCCTTCCTATAGCAAGAGATATGATATCCAAATCCTTCCCATTCCAATACTGAGACCCTTCGTATAACATGAGATGTGATATCCAACTCCTTCCCATTCCAACCTGAGACCCTTCCTATAGCATTATATGTGATATCCAAATCCTTCCCCTTCCAAACCTGAGACCCTCCCTTTAGCATGAGATGTGATATCCAACTCCTTCCCATTCCAATCCTGAGACCCTTCTGATAGCATGAGATGTGATATCCAACTCCTTCCCATTCCAATCCTGAGACACTTCCTATAGCATGAGATGTGATATCTCAATGCTTCTATCAAGCCTGAGACCCTTCCTTTAGCATGAGATGTGATATCCAACTCCTTCCCATTCCAATCCTGAGACCCTTCCTATGGCATGAGTTGTGATATCTCAATGCTTCTAATACCAAACCTGGGACCCGTCCTATAACATGAGATGTGATATCCAAATCCTTCCATTTCCAAACGTGAGACCCTTCCTTTAGCATGAGATGTGATATCCAAATCCTTCCCATTCCAAACCTGAAACCCTTCCTATAGCATGAGATGTGATATCTCAATGTTTCTAATAAAAAACCTGAGACCCTTCCTATAGCAAGAGATGTGATATCCACATCCTTCCCATTCAAATCCTGAGACCCTTCCTATAACATGAGATGTGATATCCAACTCCTTCCCATTCCAACCTGAGACCCTTCCTATAGCATGAGAAGGGATATCCAACTCCTTCCCATTGCAATCCTGAGATCCTTCCGATAACATGAGATGTGATATCCAATTATTTCCCATTCCAAACCTGAGACCCTTCCTATTGGATGAGATATGATATCCAACTCCTTCCCATTCCAATCCTGAGACCCTTCCTATACCATGAGATGTGAACCGCAATGTTTCAAATACCAAACCTGGGACCCGTTCTATAACATGAGATATGATATCCAAATCCTTCCCCTTCCAAACCTGAGACCCTTCCTTTAGCATGAGATGTGATATCCAAATCCTTCCCATTCCAATCCTGAGATGCTACCTATAACATGCGATGTGATATCCAACTCCTTCCCATTCCAACCTGAGACCCTTCTTATGGCATGAGATGTGATATCCAAATCCTTCCCATTCCAATCCTGAGACCCTTCCTATAGCATGAGATGTAATATCACAATGCTTGTAATACCAAACCTGAGACCCTTCCTATAGCATAAGATGTGATATCTCAATGCTTCTAATTCCAAACCTGGGACCCGTCCTATAACATGAGATATGATATTCAAATCCTTCCCCTTCCAAACCTGAGACCCTTCCTTTAGCATGAGATGTGATATCAAATCCTTCCATTTCCAATCCTGAAATCCTTCCTATAGCATGAGATGTGATATCCAACTCCTTCCCATTCCAATCCTGAGACCCTTCCTATAACATGAGATGTGATATCCAACTCCTTCCCATTCCAATCCTGAAACCCTTCCTATAGCTTCAGATGTGATATCAAACTCCTTCCCATTCCAATCCTGAGATAGCTTGAGATGTGCTATCCAACTCCTTCCCATTCCAATCCTGAGACCCTTCCTATACCATGAGATGTGATATCTCAATGCTTCTAATACCAAACCTGAGACCGTCCTAAAACATATGTGATATCCAAATCCTTCCCCTTCCAAACCTGAGACCTTTCCTTTAGCATGAGATGTGATATCCAACTCCTTCCCATTCCAATCCTGAGACCTTTCCTATAGCATGATATGTGATATCTCAATGCTTCTAATACCAAACCTGAGATCCTTCCTATAACATGAGATGTGTATCCAACTCCTTCCCATTCCAAACCTGAGACCCTTCCTATAGCATGAGATGTGATATCTTAATGCTTCTAAAACCAAACCTGAGAACCATCCTATAACATATGTGAAATCCAAATCCTTCCCTTTCCAAACCTGAGACCCTTCCGATAGCATGGGATGTGATATCTCAATGCTTCTAAAACCAAACATGAGAACCATCCTACAACATGAGATGTGAAATCCAAATCCTTCCCTTTCCAAACCTGAGACCCTTCCTATAGCTTGAGATGTGATATCAAACTCCTTCCCATTCCAATCCTGAGATAGCTTGAGATGTGATATCCAACTCCTTCCCATTCCAATCCTGGGACCCTTCCTATACCATGAGATGTGCTATCTCAATGCTTCCAATACCAAACCTGAGACCCGTCCTAATACATGAGATGTGAGATCCAAATCCTTCCCCTTCCAAACCTGAGACCCTTCCTATGGCTTGAGATGTAATATGAAACTCCTTCCCATTCCAACCTGAGACCCTTCCTATGGCATGAGATGTGATATCCAAATCCTTCCCATTCCAATCCTGAGACCCTTCCTATAGCATGAGATGTAATATCACAATGCTTGTAATACCAAACCTGAGACCCTTCCTATAGCACAAGATGTGATATCCAACTCCTTCCCATTCCAATCCTTAGACCCTTCCTATAGCATGAGATGTGTTATCTCAATGCTTCTAATACCAAACCTGAGACCCTTCTTAAAGCATGAGATGGGATATCCAACTCCTTCCTATACCAATCCTGAGACCCTTACGAAAGCAGAGATGTGATATCTCAATGCTTATACCAAACCTGAGACCCTTCCTATGGCATGAGATGTGATATTCAACTCCTTCCCATTCCAATCCTGAGACCCTTCCTATAGCATGAGATGTGATAACTCAATGCTTTTACCAAACCTGAGACCCTTCCTATAGCATGAGATGTGATATCCAACTCCTCCCCATTCCAATCCTGAGACCCTTCCTATACCATGAGATGTGATATCTCAATGTTTCTAATACCAAACCTGAGACCCGTCCTAAAACATGAGATGTGAGATCCAAATCCTTCCCCTTCCAAACCTGACCCTTCCTATAGCTTGAGATGTGATATCAAACTCCTTCCCATTCTAATCCTGAGATAGCTTGAGATGTGATATCTCAATGCTTCTAATATCAAAACTGAGACCCTCCCTATAGCATGAGATGTGATATCTAAGTCCTTCCCATTCCTATCCTGAGACCCTTACGATAGCAGAGATGTGATATCTCAATGCTTATAGCAAACCTGAGACCCTTCCTATAGCATAAGATGTGATATCTCAATGCTTCTATCAAAACTGAGACCCTCCCTATAGCATGAGATGTGATATCTAATTCCTTCCCATTCCTATCCTGAGACCCTTCCGATAGCAGAGATGTGATATCTCAATGCTTATACCAACCTGAGACCCTTCCTATAGCATGAGATGTGAAATCTCAATGCTTCTATCAAACCTGAGACCCTTCCTTTAGCATGAGATGTGATATCCAATTCCTTCCCATTCCAATCCTGAGACCCTTCCTATAGCATGAGATGTAATATCTCAATGCTTCTATCAAACCTGAGACCCTTCCTTTAGCATGAGATGTGATATCCAACTCCTTCCCCTTCCAAACCTGAGAACCTTCCTTTAGCATGAGATGTGATATCCAAATCCTTCCCATTCCAATCCTGAAACCCTTCCTATAGCATGAGATGTGATATCTCTGTTTCTAATAAAAAACATGAGACCCTTCCTATAGCAAGAGATATGATATCCAAATCCTTCCCATTCCAATACTGAGACCCTTCCTATAACATGAGATGTGATATCCAACTCCTTCCCATTCCAACCTGAGACCCTTCCTATAGCATGAGAAGGGATATCCAACTCCTTCCCATTACAATCCTGAAACCCTTCCTATACCATGAGATGTGATATCTTAATGCTTCTAATACCAAACGTGAGACCCGTCCTATAACATGAGATGTGATATCCAAATCCTTCCCCTTCCAAACCTGAGACCCTTCCTTTAGCATGAGATGTGATATCCAGCTCCTTCTCATTCCAATCCTGAGACCCTTCCGATAGCATGAGATGTGATATCTCAATGCTTCTAATATCAAAACTGAGACCCTCCCTATAGCATGAGATGTGATATCTAGGTCCTTCCCATTCCAATCCTGAGACCCTTCGGATAGCAGAGATGTGATATCTCAATGCTTATACCAAACCTGAGACCCTTCCTATGGCATGAGATGTGATATCCAACTCCTTCCCATTCCAATCCTGAGACCCTTCCTATAGCATGAGATGTGATATCTCAATGCTTCTACCAAACCTGAGACCCTTCCTTTAGCATGAGATGTGATATCCAACTCCTTCCCATTCCAATCCTGAGACCCTTACTATAGCATGAGATGTGATATCTCAATGCTTCTAATACCAAACCTGAGATCCTTCCTATAACATGAGATGTGATATCCAAATCCTTCCCCTTCCAAACCTGAGACCCTCCCTTTAGCATGAGATGTGATATCCAACTCCTTCCCATTCCAATCCTGAGACCCTTCTGATAGCATGAGATGTGATATCTCAATGCTTCTAATACCAAACCTGAGATCCTTCCGATAGCATGAGATGTGATATCTCAATGCTTCTAATACCAAACCTGAGATCCTTCCTATAACATGAGATGTGATATCCAAATCCTTCCCCTTCCAAACCAGAGACCCTCCCTTTAGCGTGAGATGTGATATCCAACTCCTTCCCATTCCAATCCTTAGACCCTTCTGATAGCATGAGATGTGATGTCTCAATGCCTCTAATACCAAACCTGAGATCCTACATCTAACATGAAATGTGATATCCAACTCCTTCCCCTTCCAAACCTGAGAGCCTTCCGATAACATGAGATGTGATATCGAAGTCCTTCCCATTCCAATCCTGAGACCCTTCCTATAACATGAGATGTGATATCCAACTCCTTCCCATTCCAACCTGAGACCCTTCCTATAGCATGAGATGGGATATCCAACTACTTCCAAATCCAATCCTGATACCCTTCCGATAGCATGAGATGTGATATCCCAATGCTTCTACCAAACCTGAGACCCATACTATGGCATGAGATGTGATATCAAACTCCTTCCCATTCCAATCCCGAGACCCTTCCTATAGCTTGAGATGTGATATCCAACTCCTTCCCATTCCAATTCTGAGACCGTTCCTATACCAGGAGACTTGCTATCTCAATGCTTCTAATACCAAACCTTACATCCGTCCTATAACATGAGTTGTGATATCCAAATCCTTCCCCTTCCAAACCTGAGACCCTTCCTTTATCATGAGATGTGATATCCAACTCCTTCCCATTCCAATCCTGAGACCCTTCCCATATCATGAGATTTGTTATCTCAATGCTTCTAATATCAAACTTGAGACCCTCCCTATAGCATGAGATGTGATATCCAAGTCCTTCCCATTCCAATCCTGAGACCCTTCCTATGGCATGAGATGTGATATCCAACTCCTTCCCATTCCAATCCTGAGACACTTCCTATAGCATGAGATGTGATATCTCAATGCTTCTATCAAACCTGAGACCCTTCCTTTAGCATGAGATGTGATATCCAACTCCTTCCCATTCCAATCCTGAGACCCTTCCTATGGCATGAGTTGTGATATCTCAATGCTTCTAATACCAAACCTGGGACCCGTCCTATAACATGAGATGTGATATCCAAATCCTTCCATTTCCAAACGTGAGACCCTTCCTTTAGCATGAGATGTGATATCCAAATCCTTCCCATTCCAAACCTGAAACCCTTCCTATAGCATGAGATGTGATATCTCAATGTTTCTAATAAAAAACCTGAGACCCTTCCTATAGCAAGAGATGTGATATCCACATCCTTCCCATTCAAATCCTGAGACCCTTCCTATAACATGAGATGTGATATCCAACTCCTTCCCATTCCAACCTGAGACCCTTCCTATAGCATGAGAAGGGATATCCAACTCCTTCCCATTGCAATCCTGAGATCCTTCCGATAACATGAGATGTGATATCCAATTATTTCCCATTCCAAACCTGAGACCCTTCCTATTGGATGAGATATGATATCCAACTCCTTCCCATTCCAATCCTGAGACCCTTCCTATACCATGAGATGTGAACCGCAATGTTTCAAATACCAAACCTGGGACCCGTTCTATAACATGAGATATGATATCCAAATCCTTCCCCTTCCAAACCTGAGACCCTTCCTTTAGCATGAGATGTGATATCCAAATCCTTCCCATTCCAATCCTGAGATGCTACCTATAACATGAGATGTGATATCCAACTCCTTCCCATTCCAACCTGAGACCCTTCCTATGGCATGAGATGTGATATCCAAATCCTTCCCATTCCAATCCTGAGACCCTTCCTATAGCATGAGATGTAATATCACAATGCTTGTAATACCAAATCTGAGACCCTTCCTATAGCATAAGATGTGATATCTCAATGCTTCTAATTCCAAACCTGGGACCCGTCCTATAACATGAGATATGATATTCAAATCCTTCCCCTTCCAAACCTGAGACCCTTCCTTTAGCATGAGATGTGATATCCAAATCCTTCCAATTCCAATCCTGAAATCCTTCCTATAGCATGAGATGTGATATCTCAATGTTTCTAATAAAAAACTGAGACCCTTCCTATAGCAAGAGATGTGATATCCAAATCCTTCCCATTCCAATCCTGAGACCCTTCCTATAACATGAGATGTGATATCCAACTCCTTCCCATTCCAATCCTGAAACCCTTCCTATAGCTTCAGATGTGATATCAAACTCCTTCCCATTCCAATCCTGAGATAGCTTGAGATGTGCTATCCAACTCCTTCCCATTCCAATCCTGAGACCCTTCCTATACCATGAGATGTGATATCTCAATGCTTCTAATACCAAACCTGAGACCGTTCTAAAACATATGTGAGATCCAAATCCTTCCCCTTCCAAACCTGAGACCTTTCCTTTAGCATGAGATGTGATATCCAACTCCTTCCCATTCCAATCCTGAGACCTTTCCTATAGCATGATATGTGATATCTCAATGCTCCTAATACCAAACCTGAGATCCTTCCTATAACATGAGATGTGTATCCAACTCCTTCCCATTCCAAACCTGAGACCCTTCCTATAGCATGAGATGTGATATCTTAATGCTTCTAAAACCAAACCTGAGAACCATCCTATAACATATGTGAAAACCAAATCCTTCCCTTTCCAAACCTGAGACCCTTCCGATAGCATGGGATGTGATATCTCAATGCTTCTAAAACCAAACATGAGAGCCATCCTACAACATGAGATGTGAAATCCAAATCCTTCCCTTTCCAAACCTGAGACCCTTCCTATAGCTTGAGATGTGATATCAAACTCCTTCCCATTCCAATCCTGAGATAGCTTGAGATGTGATATCCAACTCCTTCCCATTCCAATCCTGGGACCCTTCCTATACCATGAGATGTGCTATCTCAATGCTTCCAATACCAAACCTGAGACCCGTCCTAATACATGAGATGTGAGATCCAAATCCTTCCCCTTCCAAACCTGAGACCCTTCCTATGGCTTGAGATGTGATATGAAACTCCTTCCCATTCCAACCTGAGACCCTTCCTATGGCATGAGATGTGATATCCAAATCCTTCCCATTCCAATCCTGAGACCCTTCCTATAGCATGAGATGTAATATCACAATGCTTGTAATACCAAACCTGAGAACCTTCCTATAGCATAAGATGTGATATCCAACTCCTTCCCATTCCAATCCTTAGACCCTTCCTATAGCATGAGATGTGCTATCTCAATGCTTCTAATACCAAACCTGAGACCCTTCTTAAAGCATGAGATGGGATATCCAACTCCTTCCTATACCAATCCTGAGACCCTTACGAAAGCAGAGATGTGATATCTCAATGCTTATACCAAACCTGAGACCCTTCCTATGGCATGAGATGTGATATCCAACTCCTTCCCATTCCAATCCTGAGACCCTTCCTATAGCATGAGATGTGATAACTCAATGCTTTTACCAAACCTGAGACCCTTCCTATAGCATGAGATGTGATATCCAACTCCTCCCCATTCCAATCCTGAGACCCTTCCTATACCATGAGATGTGATATCTCAATGTTTCTAATACCAAACCTGAGACCCGTCCTAAAACATGAGATGTGAGATCCAAATCCTTCCCCTTCCAAACCTGAGACCCTTCCTATAGCTTGAGATGTGATATCAAACTCCTTCCCATTCTAATCCTGAGATAGCTTGAGATGTGATATCTCAATGCTTCTAATATCAAAACTGAGACCCTCCCTATAGCATGAGATGTGATATCTAAGTCCTTCCCATTCCTATCCTGAGACCCTTACGATAGCAGAGATGTGATATCTCAATGCTTATAGCAAACCTGAGACCCTTCCTATAGCATAAGATGTGATATCTCAATGCTTCTATCAAAACTGAGACCCTCCCTATAGCATGAGATGTGATATCTAAGTCCTTCCCATTCCTATCCTGAGACCCTTCCGATAACAGAGATGTGATATCTCAATGCTTATGCCAACCTGAGACCCTTCCTATAGCATGAGATGTGAAATCTCAATGCTTCTATCAAACCTGAGACCCTTCCTTTAGCATGAGATGTGATATCCAATTCCTTCCCATTCCAATCCTGAGACCCTTCCTATAGCATGAGATGTAATATCTCAATGCTTCTATCAAACCTGAGACCCTTCCTTTAGCATGAGATGTGATATCCAACTCCTTCCCCTTCCAAACCTGAGAACCTTCCTTTAGCATGAGATGTGATATCCAAATCCTTCCCATTCCAATCCTGAAACCCCTCCTATAGCATGAGATGTGATATCTCTGTTTCTAATAAAAAACATGAGACCCTTCCTATAGCAAGAGATATGATATCCAAATCCTTCCCATTCCAATACTGAGACCCTTCGTATAACATGAGATGTGATATCCAACTCCTTCCCATTCCAACCTGAGACCCTTCCTATAGCATTATATGTGATATCCAAATCCTTCCCCTTCCAAACCTGAGACCCTCCCTTTAGCATGAGATGTGATATCCAACTCCTTCCCATTCCAATCCTGAGACCCTTCTGATAGCATGAGATGTGATATCCAACTCCTTCCCATTCCAATCCTGAGACACTTCCTATAGCATGAGATGTGATATCTCAATGCTTCTATCAAACCTGAGACCCTTCCTTTAGCATGAGATGTGATATCCAACTCCTTCCCATTCCAATCCTGAGACCCTTCCTATGGCATGAGTTGTGATATCTCAATGCTTCTAATACCAAACCTGGGACCCGTCCTATAACATGAGATGTGATATCCAAATCCTTCCATTTCCAAACGTGAGACCCTTCCTTTAGCATGAGATGTGATATCCAAATCCTTCCCATTCCAAACCTGAAACCCTTCCTATAGCATGAGATGTGATATCTCAATGTTTCTAATAAAAAACCTGTGACCCTTCCTATAGCAAGAGATGTGATATCCACATCCTTCCCATTCAAATCCTGAGACCCTTCCTATAACATGAGATGTGATATCCAACTCCTTCCCATTCCAACCTGAGACCCTTCCTATAGCATGAGAAGGGATATCCAACTCCTTCCCATTGCAATCCTGAGATCCTTCCGATAACATGAGATGTGATATCCAATTATTTCCCATTCCAAACCTGAGACCCTTCCTATTGGATGAGATATGATATCCAACTCCTTCCCATTCCAATCCTGAGACCCTTCCTATACCATGAGATGTGAACCGCAATGTTTCAAATACCAAACCTGGGACCCGTTCTATAACATGAGATATGATATCCAAATCCTTCCCCTTCCAAACCTGAGACCCTTCCTTTAGCATGAGATGTGATATCCAAATCCTTCCCATTCCAATCCTGAGATGCTACCTATAACATGAGATGTGATATCCAACTCCTTCCCATTACAACCTGAGACCCTTCCTATGGCATGAGATGTGATATCCAAATCCTTCCCATTCCAATCCTGAGACCCTTCCTATAGCATGAGATGTAATATCACAATGCTTGTAATACCAAACCTGAGACCCTTCCTATAGCATAACATGTGATATCTCAATGCTTCTAATTCCAAACCTGGGACCCGTCCTATAACATGAGATATGATATTCAAATCCTTCCCCTTCCAAACCTGAGACCCTTCCTTTAGCATGAGATGTGATATCCAAATCCTTCCAATTCCAATCCTGAAATCCTTCCCATAGCATGAGATGTGATATCTCAATGTTTCTAATAAAAAACTGAGACCCTTCCTATAGCAAGAGATGTGATATCCAAATCCTTCCCATTCCAATCCTGAGACCCTTCCTATAACATGAGATGTGATATCCAACTCCTTCCCATTCCAATCCTGAAACCCTTCCTATAGCTTCAGATGTGATATCAAACTCCTTCCCATTCCAATCCTGAGATAGCTTGAGATGTGCTATCCAACTCCTTCCCATTCCAATCCTGAGACCCTTCCTATACCATGAGATGTGATATCTCAATGCTTCTAATACCAAACCTGAGACCGTTCTAAAACATATGTGAGATCCAAATCCTTCCCCTTCCAAACCTGAGACCTTTCCTTTAGCATGAGATGTGATATCCAACTCCTTCCCATTCCAATCCTGAGACCTTTCCTATAGCATGATATGTGATATCTCAATGCTCCTAATACCAAACCTGAGATCCTTCCTATAACATGAGATGTGTATCCAACTCCTTCCCATTCCAAACCTGAGACCCTTCCTATAGCATGAGATGTGATATCTTAATGCTTCTAAAACCAAACCTGAGAACCATCCTATAACATATGTGAAAACCAAATCCTTCCCTTTCCAAACCTGAGACCCTTCCGATAGCATGGGATGTGATATCTCAATGCTTCTAAAACCAAACATGAGAGCCATCCTACAACATGAGATGTGAAATCCAAATCCTTCCCTTTCCAAACCTGAGACCCTTCCTATAGCTTGAGATGTGATATCAAACTCCTTCCCATTCCAATCCTGAGATAGCTTGAGATGTGATATCCAACTCCTTCCCATTCCAATCCTGGGACCCTTCCTATACCATGAGATGTGCTATCTCAATGCTTCCAATACCAAACCTGAGACCCGTCCTAATACATGAGATGTGAGATCCAAATCCTTCCCCTTCCAAACCTGAGACCCTTCCTATGGCTTGAGATGTGATATGAAACTCCTTCCCATTCCAACCTGAGACCCTTCCTATGGCATGAGATGTGATATCCAAATCCTTCCCATTCCAATCCTGAGACCCTTCCTATAGCATGAGATGTAATATCACAATGCTTGTAATACCAAACCTGAGAACCTTCCTATAGCATAAGATGTGATATCCAACTCCTTCCCATTCCAATCCTTAGACCCTTCCTATAGCATGAGATGTGCTATCTCAATGCTTCTAATACCAAACCTGAGACCCTTCTTAAAGCATGAGATGGGATATCCAACTCCTTCCTATACCAATCCTGAGACCCTTACGAAAGCAGAGATGTGATATCTCAATGCTTATACCAAACCTGAGACCCTTCCTATGGCATGAGATGTGATATCCAACTCCTTCCCATTCCAATCCTGAGACCCTTCCTATAGCATGAGATGTGATAACTCAATGCTTTTACCAAACCTGAGACCCTTCCTATAGCATGAGATGTGATATCCAACTCCTCCCCATTCCAATCCTGAGACCCTTCCTATACCATGAGATGTGATATCTCAATGTTTCTAATACCAAACCTGAGACCCGTCCTAAAACATGAGATGTGACATCCAAATCCTTCCCCTTCCAAACCTGAGACCCTTCCTATAGCTTGAGATGTGATATCAAACTCCTTCCCATTCTAATCCTGAGATAGCTTGAGATGTGATATCTCAATGCTTCTAATATCAAAACTGAGACCCTCCCTATAGCATGAGATGTGATATCTAAGTCCTTCCCATTCCTATCCTGAGACCCTTACGATAGCAGAGATGTGATATCTCAATTCTTATAACAAACCTGAGACCCTTCCTATAGCATAAGATGTGATATCTCAATGCTTCTATCAAAACTGAGACCCTCCCTATAGCATGAGATGTGATATCTAAGTCCTTCCCATTCCTATCCTGAGACCCTTCCGATAACAGAGATGTGATATCTCAATGCTTATGCCAACCTGAGACCCTTCCTATAGCATGAGATGTGAAATCTCAATGCTTCTATCAAACCTGAGACCCTTCCTTTAGCATGAGATGTGATATCCAATTCCTTCCCATTCCAATCCTGAGACCCTTCCTATAGCATGAGATGTAATATCTCAATGCTTCTATCAAACCTGAGACCCTTCCTTTAGCATGAGATGTGATATCCAACTCCTTCCCCTTCCAAACCTGAGAACCTTCCTTTAGCATGAGATGTGATATCCAAATCCTTCCCATTCCAATCCTGAAACCCTTCCTATAGCATGAGATGTGATATCTCTGTTTCTAATAAAAAACATGAGACCCTTCCTATAGCAAGAGATATGATATCCAAATCCTTCCCATTCCAATACTGAGACCCTTCGTATAACATGAGATGTGATATCCAACTCCTTCCCATTCCAACCTGAGACCCTTCCTATAGCATTATATGTGATATCCAAATCCTTCCCCTTCCAAACCTGAGACCCTCCCTTTAGCATGAGATGTGATATCCAACTCCTTCCCATTCCAATCCTGAGACCCTTCTGATAGCATGAGATGTGATATCCAACTCCTTCCCATTCCAATCCTGAGACACTTCCTATAGCATGAGATGTGATATCTCAATGCTTCTATCAAGCCTGAGACCCTTCCTTTAGCATGAGATGTGATATCCAACTCCTTCCCATTCCAATCCTGAGACCCTTCCTATGGCATGAGTTGTGATATCTCAATGCTTCTAATACCAAACCTGGGACCCGTCCTATAACATGAGATGTGATATCCAAATCCTTCCATTTCCAAACGTGAGACCCTTCCTTTAGCATGAGATGTGATATCCAAATCCTTCCCATTCCAAACCTGAAACCCTTCCTATAGCATGAGATGTGATATCTCAATGTTTCTAATAAAAAACCTGAGACCCTTCCTATAGCAAGAGATGTGATATCCACATCCTTCCCATTCAAATCCTGAGACCCTTCCTATAACATGAGATGTGATATCCAACTCCTTCCCATTCCAACCTGAGACCCTTCCTATAGCATGAGAAGGGATATCCAACTCCTTCCCATTGCAATCCTGAGATCCTTCCGATAACATGAGATGTGATATCCAATTATTTCCCATTCCAAACCTGAGACCCTTCCTATTGGATGAGATATGATATCCAACTCCTTCCCATTCCAATCCTGAGACCCTTCCTATACCATGAGATGTGAACCGCAATGTTTCAAATACCAAACCTGGGACCCGTTCTATAACATGAGATATGATATCCAAATCCTTCCCCTTCCAAACCTGAGACCCTTCCTTTAGCATGAGATGTGATATCCAAATCCTTCCCATTCCAATCCTGAGATGCTACCTATAACATGCGATGTGATATCCAACTCCTTCCCATTCCAACCTGAGACCCTTCTTATGGCATGAGATGTGATATCCAAATCCTTCCCATTCCAATCCTGAGACCCTTCCTATAGCATGAGATGTAATATCACAATGCTTGTAATACCAAACCTGAGACCCTTCCTATAGCATAAGATGTGATATCTCAATGCTTCTAATTCCAAACCTGGGACCCGTCCTATAACATGAGATATGATATTCAAATCCTTCCCCTTCCAAACCTGAGACCCTTCCTTTAGCATGAGATGTGATATCCAAATCCTTCCAATTCCAATCCTGAAATCCTTCCTATAGCATGAGATGTGATATCTCAATGTTTCTAATAAAAAACTGAGACCCTTCCTATAGCAAGAGATATGATATCCAAATCCTTCCCATTCCAATCCTGAGACCCTTCCTATAACATGAGATGTGATATCCAACTCCTTCCCATTCCAATCCTGAAACCCTTCCTATAGCTTCAGATGTGATATCAAACTCCTTCCCATTCCAATCCTGAGATAGCTTGAGATGTGCTATCCAACTCCTTCCCATTCCAATCCTGAGACCCTTCCTATACCATGAGATGTGATATCTCAATGCTTCTAATACCAAACCTGAGACCGTTCTAAAACATATGTGAGATCCAAATCCTTCCCCTTCCAAACCTGAGACCTTTCCTTTAGCATGAGATGTGATATCCAACTCCTTCCCATTCCAATCCTGAGACCTTTCCTATAGCATGATATGTGATATCTCAATGCTCCTAATACCAAACCTGAGATCCTTCCTATAACATGAGATGTGTATCCAACTCCTTCCCATTCCAAACCTGAGACCCTTCCTATAGCATGAGATGTGATATCTTAATGCTTCTAAAACCAAACCTGAGAACCATCCTATAACATATGTGAAAACCAAATCCTTCCCTTTCCAAACCTGAGACCCTTCCGATAGCATGGGATGTGATATCTCAATGCTTCTAAAACCAAACATGAGAGCCATCCTACAACATGAGATGTGAAATCCAAATCCTTCCCTTTCCAAACCTGAGACCCTTCCTATAGCTTGAGATGTGATATCAAACTCCTTCCCATTCCAATCCTGAGATAGCTTGAGATGTGATATCCAACTCCTTCCCATTCCAATCCTGGGACCCTTCCTATACCATGAGATGTGCTATCTCAATGCTTCCAATACCAAACCTGAGACCCGTCCTAATACATGAGATGTGAGATCCAAATCCTTCCCCTTCCAAACCTGAGACCCTTCCTATGGCTTGAGATGTGATATGAAACTCCTTCCCATTCCAACCTGAGACCCTTCCTATGGCATGAGATGTGATATCCAAATCCTTCCCATTCCAATCCTGAGACCCTTCCTATAGCATGAGATGTAATATCACAATGCTTGTAATACCAAACCTGAGACCCTTCCTATAGCATAACATGTGATATCTCAATGCTTCTAATTCCAAACCTGGGACCCGTCCTATAACATGAGATATGATATTCAAATCCTTCCCCTTCCAAACCTGAGACCCTTCCTTTAGCATGAGATGTGATATCCAAATCCTTCCAATTCCAATCCTGAAATCCTTCCCATAGCATGAGATGTGATATCTCAATGTTTCTAATAAAAAACTGAGACCCTTCCTATAGCAAGAGATGTGATATCCAAATCCTTCCCATTCCAATCCTGAGACCCTTCCTATAACATGAGATGTGATATCCAACTCCTTCCCATTCCAATCCTGAAACCCTTCCTATAGCTTCAGATGTGATATCAAACTCCTTCCCATTCCAATCCTGAGATAGCTTGAGATGTGCTATCCAACTCCTTCCCATTCCAATCCTGAGACCCTTCCTATACCATGAGATGTGATATCTCAATGCTTCTAATACCAAACCTGAGACCGTTCTAAAACATATGTGAGATCCAAATCCTTCCCCTTCCAAACCTGAGACCTTTCCTTTAGCATGAGATGTGATATCCAACTCCTTCCCATTCCAATCCTGAGACCTTTCCTATAGCATGATATGTGATATCTCAATGCTCCTAATACCAAACCTGAGATCCTTCCTATAACATGAGATGTGTATCCAACTCCTTCCCATTCCAAACCTGAGACCCTTCCTATAGCATGAGATGTGATATCTTAATGCTTCTAAAACCAAACCTGAGAACCATCCTATAACATATGTGAAAACCAAATCCTTCCCTTTCCAAACCTGAGACCCTTCCGATAGCATGGGATGTGATATCTCAATGCTTCTAAAACCAAACATGAGAGCCATCCTACAACATGAGATGTGAAATCCAAATCCTTCCCTTTCCAAACCTGAGACCCTTCCTATAGCTTGAGATGTGATATCAAACTCCTTCCCATTCCAATCCTGAGATAGCTTGAGATGTGATATCCAACTCCTTCCCATTCCAATCCTGGGACCCTTCCTATACCATGAGATGTGCTATCTCAATGCTTCCAATACCAAACCTGAGACCCGTCCTAATACATGAGATGTGAGATCCAAATCCTTCCCCTTCCAAACCTGAGACCCTTCCTATGGCTTGAGATGTGATATGAAACTCCTTCCCATTCCAACCTGAGACCCTTCCTATGGCATGAGATGTGATATCCAAATCCTTCCCATTCCAATCCTGAGACCCTTCCTATAGCATGAGATGTAATATCACAATGCTTGTAATACCAAACCTGAGAACCTTCCTATAGCATAAGATGTGATATCCAACTCCTTCCCATTCCAATCCTTAGACCCTTCCTATAGCATGAGATGTGCTATCTCAATGCTTCTAATACCAAACCTGAGACCCTTCTTAAAGCATGAGATGGGATATCCAACTCCTTCCTATACCAATCCTGAGACCCTTACGAAAGCAGAGATGTGATATCTCAATGCTTATACCAAACCTGAGACCCTTCCTATGGCATGAGATGTGATATCCAACTCCTTCCCATTCCAATCCTGAGACCCTTCCTATAGCATGAGATGTGATAACTCAATGCTTTTACCAAACCTGAGACCCTTCCTATAGCATGAGATGTGATATCCAACTCCTCCCCATTCCAATCCTGAGACCCTTCCTATACCATGAGATGTGATATCTCAATGTTTCTAATACCAAACCTGAGACCCGTCCTAAAACATGAGATGTGACATCCAAATCCTTCCCCTTCCAAACCTGAGACCCTTCCTATAGCTTGAGATGTGATATCAAACTCCTTCCCATTCTAATCCTGAGATAGCTTGAGATGTGATATCTCAATGCTTCTAATATCAAAACTGAGACCCTCCCTATAGCATGAGATGTGATATCTAAGTCCTTCCCATTCCTATCCTGAGACCCTTACGATAGCAGAGATGTGATATCTCAATTCTTATAACAAACCTGAGACCCTTCCTATAGCATAAGATGTGATATCTCAATGCTTCTATCAAAACTGAGACCCTCCCTATAGCATGAGATGTGATATCTAAGTCCTTCCCATTCCTATCCTGAGACCCTTCCGATAACAGAGATGTGATATCTCAATGCTTATGCCAACCTGAGACCCTTCCTATAGCATGAGATGTGAAATCTCAATGCTTCTATCAAACCTGAGACCCTTCCTTTAGCATGAGATGTGATATCCAATTCCTTCCCATTCCAATCCTGAGACCCTTCCTATAGCATGAGATGTAATATCTCAATGCTTCTATCAAACCTGAGACCCTTCCTTTAGCATGAGATGTGATATCCAACTCCTTCCCCTTCCAAACCTGAGAACCTTCCTTTAGCATGAGATGTGATATCCAAATCCTTCCCATTCCAATCCTGAAACCCTTCCTATAGCATGAGATGTGATATCTCTGTTTCTAATAAAAAACATGAGACCCTTCCTATAGCAAGAGATATGATATCCAAATCCTTCCCATTCCAATACTGAGACCCTTCGTATAACATGAGATGTGATATCCAACTCCTTCCCATTCCAACCTGAGACCCTTCCTATAGCATTATATGTGATATCCAAATCCTTCCCCTTCCAAACCTGAGACCGTCCCTATAGCATGAGATGTGATATCCAACTCCTTCCCATTCCAATCCTGAGACCCTTCTGATAGCATGAGATGTGATATCCAACTCCTTCCCATTCCAATCCTGAGACACTTCCTATAGCATGAGATGTGATATCTCAATGCTTCTATCAAGCCTGAGACCCTTCCTTTAGCATGAGATGTGATATCCAACTCCTTCCCATTCCAATCCTGAGACCCTTCCTATGGCATGAGTTGTGATATCTCAATGCTTCTAATACCAAACCTGGGACCCGTCCTATAACATGAGATGTGATATCCAAATCCTTCCATTTCCAAACGTGAGACCCTTCCTTTAGCATGAGATGTGATATCCAAATCCTTCCCATTCCAAACCTGAAACCCTTCCTATAGCATGAGATGTGATATCTCAATGTTTCTAATAAAAAACCTGAGACCCTTCCTATAGCAAGAGATGTGATATCCACATCCTTCCCATTCAAATCCTGAGACCCTTCCTATAACATGAGATGTGATATCCAACTCCTTCCCATTCCAACCTGAGACCCTTCCTATAGCATGAGAAGGGATATCCAACTCCTTCCCATTGCAATCCTGAGATCCTTCCTATTGGATGAGATATGATATCCAACTCCTTCCCATTCCAATCCTGAGACCCTTCCTATACCATGAGATGTGAACCGCAATGTTTCAAATACCAAACCTGGGACCCGTTCTATAACATGAGATATGATATCCAAATCCTTCCCCTTCCAAACCTGAGACCCTTCCTTTAGCATGAGATGTGATATCCAAATCCTTCCCATTCCAATCCTGAGATGCTACCTATAACATGCGATGTGATATCCAACTCCTTCCCATTCCAACCTGAGACCCTTCTTATGGCATGAGATGTGATATCCAAATCCTTCCCATTCCAATCCTGAGACCCTTCCTATAGCATGAGATGTAATATCACAATGCTTGTAATACCAAACCTGAGACCCTTCCTATAGCATAAGATGTGATATCTCAATGCTTCTAATTCCAAACCTGGGACCCGTCCTATAACATGAGATATGATATTCAAATCCTTCCCCTTCCAAACCTGAGACCCTTCCTTTAGCATGAGATGTGATATCCAAATCCTTCCAATTCCAATCCTGAAATCCTTCCTATAGCATGAGATGTGATATCTCAATGTTTCTAATAAAAAACTGAGACCCTTCCTATAGCAAGAGATGTGATATCCAAATCCTTCCCATTCCAATCCTGAGACCCTTCCTATAACATGAGATGTGATATCCAACTCCTTCCCATTCCAATCCTGAAACCCTTCCTATAGCTTCAGATGTGATATCAAACTCCTTCCCATTCCAATCCTGAGATAGCTTGAGATGTGCTATCCAACTCCTTCCCATTCCAATCCTGAGACCCTTCCTATACCATGAGATGTGATATCTCAATGCTTCTAATACCAAACCTGAGACCGTTCTAAAACATATGTGAGATCCAAATCCTTCCCCTTCCAAACCTGAGACCTTTCCTTTAGCATGAAATGTGATATCCAACTCCTTCCCATTCCAATCCTGAGACCTTTCCTATAGCATGATATGTGATATCTCAATGCTCCTAATACCAAACCTGAGATCCTTCCTATAACATGAGATGTGTATCCAACTCCTTCCCATTCCAAACCTGAGACCCTTCCTATAGCATGAGATGTGATATCTTAATGCTTCTAAAACCAAACCTGAGAACCATCCTATAACATATGTGAAAACCAAATCCTTCCCTTTCCAAACCTGAGACCCTTCCGATAGCATGGGATGTGATATCTCAATGCTTCTAAAACCAAACATGAGAGCCATCCTACAACATGAGATGTGAAATCCAAATCCTTCCCTTTCCAAACCTGAGACCCTTCCTATAGCTTGAGATGTGATATCAAACTCCTTCCCATTCCAATCCTGAGATAGCTTGAGATGTGATATCCAACTCCTTCCCATTCCAATCCTGGGACCCTTCCTATACCATGAGATGTGCTATCTCAATGCTTCCAATACCAAACCTGAGACCCGTCCTAATACATGAGATGTGAGATCCAAATCCTTCCCCTTCCAAACCTGAGACCCTTCCTATGGCTTGAGAGGTGATATGAAACTCCTTCCCATTCCAACCTGAGACCCTTCCTATGGCATGAGATGTGATATCCAAATCTTTCCCATTCCAATCCTGAGACCCTTCCTATAGCATGAGATGTAATATCACAATGCTTGTAATACCAAACCTGAGAACCTTCCTATAGCATAAGATGTGATATCCAACTCCTTCCCATTCCAATCCTTTGACCCTTCCTATAGCATGAGATGTGCTATCTCAATGCTTCTAATACCAAACCTGAGACCCTTCTTAAAGCATGAGATGGGATAACCAACTCCTTCCTATACCAATCCTGAGACCCTTACGAAAGCAGAGATGTGATATCTCAATGCTTATACCAAACCTGAGACCCTTCCTATGGCATGAGATGTGATATCCAACTCCTTCCCATTCCCATCCTGAGACCCTTCCTATAGCATGAGATGTGATAACTCAATGCTTTTACCAAACCTGAGACCCTTCCTATAGCATGAGATGTGATATCCAACTCCTCCCCATTCCAATCCTGAGACCCTTCCTATACCATGAGATGTGATATCTCAATGTTTCTAATACCAAACCTGAGACCCGTCCTAAAACATGAGATGTGAGATCCAAATCCTTCCCCTTCCAAACCTGAGACCCTTCCTATAGCTTGAGATGTGATATCAAACTCCTTCCCATTCTAATCCTGAGATAGCTTGAGATGTGATATCTCAATGCTTCTAATATCAAAACTGAGACCCTCCCTATAGCATGAGATGTGATATCTAAGTCCTTCCCATTCCTATCCTGAGACCCTTACGATAGCAGAGATGTGATATCTCAATGCTTATAGCAAACCTGAGACCCTTCCTATAGCATAAGATGTGATATCTCAATGCTTCTATCAAAACTGAGACCCTCCCTATAGCATGAGATGTGATATCTAAGTCCTTCCCATTCCTATCCTGAGACCCTTCCGATAACAGAGATGTGATATCTCAATGCTTATGCCAACCTGAGACCCTTCCTATAGCATGAGATGTGAAATCTCAATGCTTCTATCAAACCTGAGACCCTTCCTTTAGCATGAGATGTGATATCCAATTCCTTCCCATTCCAATCCTGAGACCCTTCCTATAGCATGAGATGTAATATCTCAATGCTTCTATCAAACCTGAGACCCTTCCTTTAGCATGAGATGTGATATCCAACTCCTTCCCCTTCCAAACCTGAGAACCTTCCTTTAGCATGAGATGTGATATCCAAATTCTTCCCATTCCAATCCTGAAACCCTTCCTATAGCATGAGATGTGATATCTCTGTTTCTAATAAAAAACATGAGACCCTTCCTATAGCAAGAGATATGATATCCAAATCCTTCCCATTCCAATACTGAGACCCTTCGTATAACATGAGATGTGATATCCAACTCCTTCCCATTCCAACCTGAGACCCTTCCTATAGCATGATATGTGATATCCAAATCCTTCCCCTTCCAAACCTGAGACCCTCCCTTTAGCATGAGATGTGATATCCAACTCCTTCCCATTCCAATCCTGAGACCCTTCTGATAGCATGAGATGTGATATCTCAATGCTTCTAATACCAAACCTGAGATCCTTCCGATAGCATGAGATGTTATATCTCAGTGATTCTAATACCAAACCTGAGATCCTTCCTATAACATGAGATGTGATATCCAAATCCTTCCCCTTCCAAACCAGAGACCCTCCCTTTAGCGTGAGATGTGATATCCAACTCCTTCCCATTCCAATCCTTAGACCCTTCTGATAGCATGAGATGTGATGTCTCAATGCCTCTAATACCAAACCTGAGATCCTACATCTAACATGAAATGTGATATCCAACTCCTTCCCCTTCCAAACCTGAGAGCCTTCCTATAACATGAGATGTGATATCGAAGTCCTTCCCATTCCAATCCTGAGACCCTTTCTATAACATGAGATGTGATATCCAACTCCTTCCCATTCCAACCTGAGACCCTTCCTATAGCATGAGATGGGATATCCAACTACTTCCAAATCCAATCCTGATATCCTTCCGATAGCATGAGATGTGATATCCCAATGCTTCTACCAAACCTGAGACCCATACTATGGCATGAGATGTGATATCAAACTCCTTCCCATTCCAATCCCGAGACCCTTCCTATAGCTTGAGATGATATCCAACTCCTTCCCATTCCAATTCTGAGACCCTTCCTATACCAGGAGACTTGCTATCTCAATGCTTCTAATAGCAAACCTTAAACCCGTCCTATAACATGAGTTGTGATATCCAAATCCTTCCCCTTCCAAACCTGAGACCCTTCCTTTATCATGAGATGTGATATCCAACTCCTTCCCATTCCAATCCTGAGACCCTTCCCATATCATGAGATTTGTTATCTCAATGCTTCTAATATCAAACTTGAGACCCTCCCTATAGCATGAGATGTGATATCCAAGTCCTTCCCATTCCAATCCTGAGACCCTTCCTATGGCATGAGATGTGATATCCAACTCCTTCCCATTCCAATCCTGAGACACTTCCTATAGCATGAGATGTGATATCTCAATGCTTCTATCAAACCTGAGACCCTTCCTTTAGCATGAGATGTGATATCCAACTCCTTCCCATTCCAATCCTGAGACCCTTCCTATGGCATGAGTTGTGATATCTCAATGCTTCTAATACCAAACCTGGGACCCGTCCTATAACATGAGATGTGATATCCAAATCCTTCCCCTTCCAAACCTGAGACCCTTCCTTTAGCATGAGATGTGATATCCAAATCCTTCCCATTCCAATCCTGAAACCTTTCCTATAGCATGAGATGTGATATCTCAATGTTTCTAATAAAAAACCTGAGACCCTTCCTATAGCAAGAGATGTGATATCCACATCCTTCCGATTCAAATCCTGAGACCCTTCCTATAACGAGATGTGATATCCAACTCCTTCCCATTCCAACCTGAGACCCTTCCTATAGCATGAGAAGGGATATCCAACTCCTTCCCATTGCAATCCTGAGATCCTTCCTATAACATGAGATGTGATATCCAATTATTTCACATTCCAAACCTGAGACCCTTCCTATTGGATGAGATGTGATATCCAACTCCTTCCCATTCCAATCCTGAGACCCTTCCTATACCATGAGATGTGAACCGCAATGTTTCAAATACCAAACCTGGGACCCGTTCTATAACATGAGATATGATATCCAAATCCTTCCCCTTCCAAACCTGAGACCCTTCCTTTAGCATGAGATGTGATATCCAAATCCTTCCCATTCCAATCCTGAGACGCTACCTATAACATGAGATGTGATATCCAACTCCTTCCCATTCCAACCTGAGACCCTTCCTATGGCATGAGATGTGATATCCAAATCCTTCCCATTCCAATCCTGAGACCCTTCCTATAGCATGAGATGTAATATCACAATGCTTGTAATACCAAACCTGAGACCCTTCCTATAGCATAAGATATGATATCTCAATACTTCTAATTCCAAACCTGGGACCCATCCTATAACATGAGATATGATATTCAAATCCTTCCCCTTCCAAACCTGAGACCCTTCCTTTAGCATGAGATGTGATATCCAAATCCTTCCAATTCCAATCCTGAAACCCTTCCTTTAGCATGAGATGTGATATCTCAATGTTTCTAATAAAAAAAGTGAGACCCTTCCTATAGCAAGAGATGTGATATCCAAATCCTTCCCATTCCAATCCTGAGACCCTTCCTATAACAAGAGATGTGATATCCAACTCCTTCCCATTCCAATCCTGAAACCCTTCCTATAGCATGAGATGTGATATCTGAATGCTTCTAATATCAAACCTGAGAACCTCCCTATAGCATGAGATGTGATATCCAACTCCTTCCCATTCCAATCCTGAGACTCAGACCTCCCCGTCTAACCTTCTCACCACACCTAGCTCCCGGATTGATCATGCTCTCCTTCTGTCTCTTCTCTCCCTTCTTCTGCTTCCTTTCCTCTCTCCTTCCTCATCTGCCCTAGTTCAGGCTCCTTCTACACCTCCGCAGGGATTACTGATTTGTACCCCTCCCCACTCTCAACTCTCACTCAGTTTCAAACACTCATCTGACATCTGCCATTTCCCGGAAGAACCCGACCTTGATGTCCTTGGTCTAACCGAGACATGGTTGACGGCCAGCGCTGTCTCGAGCTTTGACACTCTCCTCCCTGATGACAAGTTCCTCTCCATGCCCAGATCCAACCGTTCTTGAGGGGGAGTATCCTTGATTCCTGTAGTAAATTGCTCTCCTATGCAGGCCGACTCCTCTCACGAATGCCTTGTCTGCATGCATTCTCTCTTTCCTGCCCATTCTCTCACCGTGGCTATTTGCCTGCCCCCTTCCTCTCTCAGTGGATGGACTTCTCCATCCTGGCCTCCTACCACTCAACTCCGCCTACTTGGAGAATTCAACATGAACCTGTATGCTTCCTGACCTGGACTTTTACGAGATCGGCAACTCTTCATGTTGCTGGCCCTACAAACTGCTGGGAATACTCAGGATTTTCTGATCTCAGACCTCCCTCTCTGTAACCCTCTCAACAATCCTCTCCCGTGGTGATCAAGTTCTCATCTCCAAAGAAGGCTAACTACCAGCTGTTCCTCCTCAGAGGAGTTCTTCCTATCTGTCCCTGCTCCCTGCACCGTTTCGCGTTACAAACACTCGCTTCCCCGCTTTCTGGTTTAGACGTTTTTCCTTCTCAGAGGCCTTCTTCCTTTCTGTCCTTGTTCTCTGCATCGTTTCGCGTTGCAAGTACTCGCTTCCCAGCTCTCGGGTTTAGACGCGTGTTCCCTGCCTTCTCTGCGCTTCCCGCGGCCTTGAAATAAACAAATGAGCTTCAAAAGATACACGGTGCTCAGAATGCTTTATAACACCCATTATTCAAGATATAGCTGTAACCCGCTAGACGTATTGAAAAGTGCTAAAAACTAGCAAAAATAGCTAGAAGATGTACTTTCCTCGCGTTTTGGTAAATGCGAATTCTGGTGGATTCCCATTTTGTACTCGGTTCGTGCATTTGTTCAGTGGAATCCTGATGTTTTTAACCACTCGTCACCCATGCAAGGGGGGGGGGGATCAAAATCTACTGTTCACAGGCTGAATGTATACTGCTGAAATCTTCAATGCATTATCGGGTAATCCGACTGTTCTGGAAAGTGTATTTGCCATCTGTTATTCCAGTCACCATGTTTTCATCGTCCCTTCTAGTTTCAAGGCTGCACTCCCGTGGTGATCACGTTCTCTTCTCCAAAGAAGGCTAACTAACAGCTGTTCCGCCTCAGAGGCGTTATTCCTTTCTGTCCCTGTCCCCTGCACAGTTTCGCGTTGCAAACACTCGCTTCCCTGCTCTCTGGTTTAGACGCTGTTCCTCCTCAGAGGCGGTCTTCCTTTCTGTCCCTGCTCCCTGCACAGTTTCGCTTTGCAAGTACTCGCTTCCCAACTCTCTGGTTTAGACACGTATCCTTGCCCTCTCTCCTCTTCCCGCTGCCTTCAAATCAACAAATGAGCTCCAAAAGATACACAGTGCTCAGAATGCTTTATAACACCCATTATTCAACATATAGCCATAACCCGCTAGATGTATTGAAACGTGCTAAAAACGAGCAAAAACAGCTAGAAAATGTACTTTCCTCGCGTTTTTGTAAATGCGAATTCTGGTGGGTTCCGATGTTGTTTGTAATGTGTCCGCGAGTTTGTTGTCGAATCCTGAAGTTTTTAACCACTGTTCTCCCATACAAGGGGGGTCAACATCTGCTGTTCACAGGCTGAATGTATACGGCTGAAATCTTCAATGCATTATCAGCTTTCCTGACTGTTTTGGAACGTGTATTTGCCATCTGTTAATGCAGTCGCCCTGTTTTCATCGTCCATTCTAGTTTACAGGCTGCACTCCCATGGTGATCACATTCTCCTCTCCAGAGCAGGCTAACTACCAGCTGCTCCTCCTCAGAGGCGTTTATCCTTTCTGTCCCTGCTCCCTTAACCGTTTCGCGTTGCATGTACTCGCTTCCCAGCTCTCTGGTTTAGATGCGTGTTCCCTGCCTTCTCTCCTCTTCCTACAGCCTTCCAATGAGCTCCACAAGATAGTGTTCAGAATGCTTTATCACACCCATTATTCAACATATAGCTGTAACCCGCTAGAAGTATTGAAACGTGCTAAACAACTAACAAAACCAGCTAGAAAATTTACTTCCCTCGCGTTTTGGTAAATGCAGGGTACACGCGTCTAAACCGGAGAGCAGGGAAGCGAGCATTTCAGCAGTATAAATTCAGCCTGTGAACAACACATTTTGATCCTCCCTTGTATGGGAGAAGAGTGGTTCAAAAGAACAGGATTCAACTGAACAAACGCACGAACAGAGTACAAAATGGGAACCCACTAGAATTCGCATTTACAAAAAGCGAGGAAAGTACATTTTCTAGCTGTTTTTACTAGTTTTTAGCACGTTTCAATACGTCTAGCGGGTTACGGGTATATGTTGAATAATGGCATTCTGAGCACTGTGTATCTCGTGGAGCTCATTTGTTCATCTTTATCCCTATCCAGCGGTGGTAAATATGAAGGAAGAAGGCTGTAGGAAGAGGAGAGAAGGCAGGGAACACGCATCTAAACCAGATAGCTGGGAAGCGAGTCCAAGCAACGCGAAACGGTGCAGGGAGCAGGGATAGAAAGGATAAACGCCTTGCTAGTTTTTAGCACGTTTCAATACGTCTAGCGGGTTTACGGCTACATGTTGAATAATGGGTGTTATAAAGCATTCTGAGCAACGTGTTTCTTTTGAAGCTCATTTGTTGGTTTGAAGGCAGCGGGAAGAGGAGAGAAGGCAGGAAACGCGTCTAAACCAGAGAGCTGTGAAGCGAGTTCTTGCAACGCGAAACGATGCAGAGAACAAGGACAGAAAGGAAGAAGGCCTCTGAGAAGGAACAGCTTCTAAACCAGAGAGCAGGGAAGCGAGTGTTTGCAAGGCGAAACGGTGCAGGGACCAGGGACAGAAAGGAAGAACGCCTCTGAGGAGGAACAGCTGGTAGTTATCCTTCTTTGGAGAGGAGAACGTGATCACCATGGGAGAGGATTGTTGAGAGGGTTACAGAGGGGGAGGTCTGATATCAGAAAATCCAGAGTATTCCCTGCAGAGTGTGTAGGGCCAGCGGCATGAAGAGTTGCAGATCTCGTAAAAGTCCAGGTCAGGAAGCATACAGGTTCATGTTGAATTCTCAAAGTAGGCGGAGTTGAGTGGTAGGAGGCCAGGATGGAGAAGTCCATCCACTGAGAGATGAAGGGGGCAGGCAAATAGCCACGGCGAGAGAATGGCCAGGACAGAGAGAATGCAATCTAGGAAAGCAATCTACTACGGGAATCAAGGATACTGCCCCACAAGAATGGTTGGATCTGGGCATGGAGAGGAACTTGTCATCAGGAAGGAGAGTGTCAAAGCTCGAGACAGCGCTAGCCGTCAACCATATCTCGGTTAGACCAAGGACATCATTGTCAGATTCTTCGAGGGAGTGTCAGATGTCAGATTGTTTGAAACTGAATGAGAGTTGAGAGTGGGGAGGGGAACAAATCAGGTACTCCCTGCGGAGGTGTAGAAGGAGCCTGAACTAGGGCAGATGAGGAAGGAGAGAGGCAAGGAAGCCGAAGAAGGGAGAGAAGAGACAGCAGGAGAGCAGGATCAATCCGGGAGCTAGGAGTGGTGAGAAGGTTAGACGGGGGATCTGAGTCTCAGGATTGGAATGGGAAGGAGTTGGATATCACTTCTCATGATAAAGAAAGGGTCTAAGGTTTGGAAGGGGAAGGATTTGGATATCTCATCTCATGTTATAGGAAGGTTCTCAGGATTGGAATTGGAAGGAGTTTGATATCACATCTCATGCAATAGTATAGTAGGTAGGTAGAAGCATTGAGATATCAAGTCTCATGGTATAGGAAGGGTCTCAGAATTGGAATGGGAAGGAGTTGGATATCACATCTCAAGCTATAGGAAGGGTCTCAAGATTGGAATGGGAAGCAGTTTGATATCACATCTGATGTCATAGTATGGGTCCAGGTTTGGTAGAAGCATTGGGATATCACATCTCATGCAATCAGAAGGGTATCAGGATTGGATTTGGAAGGAGTTGGATATCCAATCTCATGCTATAGGAAGGGTCTCAGGTTGGAATCAGAAGGAGTTGGATATCACATCTCATGTTATAGGAAGGGTCTCCGGATTGGAATGAGAAGGACTTGCATATCACATCTCATGCTATAGGAAGGCTCTCAGGTTTGGAACGGGAAGGATTTGGATATCACATCTCATGTTATAGGAAGGATCTCAGGTTTGGTATTAGAAGCATTGAGATATCACATCTCATGCTATCGGAAGGATCTCAGGTTTGGTATTAGAGACATTGAGATATCACATCTCTGCTATCGGAAGGGTCTCAGGTTTGGAATGGGAAGGAGTTGCATATCACATCTCATGTTATAGGAAGGATCTCAGGTTTGGTATTAGAAGCATTGAGATATCACATCTCATGCTATCGGAAGGATCTCAGGTTTGGTATTAGAGACATTGAGATATCACATCTCTGCTATCGGAAGGGTCTCAGGTTTGGAATGGGAAGGAGTTGGATATCACATCTCATGTTATAGGAAGGATCTCAGGTTTGGTATTAGAAGCATTGAGATATCACATCTCATGCTATCGGAAGGATCTCAGGTTTGGTATTAGAGACATTGAGATATCACATCTCTGCTATCGGAAGGGTCTCAGGTTTGGAATGGGAAGGAGTTGGATATCCCATTTCATGTTATAGGAAGGGTCTCAGGTTTGGTATAAGAATTGAGATATCACATCTCTGCTATCGAAAGTGTCTCAGGATTGGGATGGGAAGGAGTTGGATATCACATCTCATGCTATAGGACGGGTCTCGGGTTTGGTATTAGTAGAAGCATTGAGATATCACATCACATGCTGTAGGAAGGGTCTCCGGTTTGGCATGGGAAGGAATTGGATATCACATCTCATGTCATAGGAAGGATCACAGGTTTGCTATTAGAAGCATTGAGACATCACATCTCATGTTATAGGAAGGGTCTCATGTTTGGAATGGGAAGGAGTTGGATACCACATCTCATGTTAGAGGAAGGGTCTCAGGGTTGGTATAAGCATTGAGATATCAAATCTCTGCTATCGGAAGTGTCTCAGGATTGAAATGGAAGGAGTTGGATATCCCATCTAATGTTATAGGACGGGTCTCAGGTTTGGTATTAGAATCATTGAGATATCACATCTCATGCTGTAGGAAGGGTCTAGGGATTGGAATGGGAAGGACTTGGATATCACATCTCATGCTATAGGTAGGCTCTCAGGTTTGGAAAGGGAAGGAGTTGGATATCACATTTCATGTTAGAAAATGGATCTCATGTTTGGTATTAGAGGCATTGAGATATCACATCTCATGCTATAGGAAGGGTCTCAGGTTTGGTATAAGCATTGAGATATCACATCTCATGCTATAGGAAGGGTCTCAGGATTGGAATGGGAAGGAGTTGGATATCCCATCTCATGTTATAGGACGGGTCTCGGGTTTGTTATTAGAATCATTGAGATATCACATCTCATGCTATATGAAGGGACTCAGATTTGGTATTACAAGCATTGTGATATTTCATCTCATGCTATAGGAAGGGTCTCAGGATTGGATTGGGAAGGAGTCGGATATCACATCTCATGCTATAGGAAGGGTTTCAGGTTTGGAATGGGAAGGATTTGTATACCACATCTCTTGCTATAGGAAGGGCCTTAGGTTTGGTATGAGAAACATTGAGATATCACATCTCATGGTATGGGAAGGGTCTCAGGATTCGAATGGGAAGGAGTTTGATATCACATCTCATGCCATCGGAAGGGTCTCAGGTTTGGTAGAAGCATTGAGATATCACATCTCATGCAATCAGAAGGGTCTCAGGATTGGATTGGGAAGGAGTTGGATATCCCATATCATGCTATAGGAAGGGTCTCAGGTTTGGTATTAGAAGCATTGAGATATCACGTCTCATGCTATAGGAAGGGTCTCAGGATTGGAATGGGAAGGAGTTGGATATCACATATCATGTTAGAGGTAGGATCTCAGGTTTGTTAGAGGCATTGAGATATCACATCTCATGCTATCAGAAGGGTCTCAGGGTTGGAATGGGAAGGAGTTGGATATCACATCTCATGCCAAAGGGAGGGTCTCAGGTTTGGAAGGGGAAGGATTTGGATATCACATCTCGTGTTATAAGAAGGATCTCAGGTTTGGTATTAGAAGAATTGAGATATCACATCTCATGCTATCGGAAGGATCTCAGGTTTGGTATTAGAAGCATTGAGATATCACATCTCATGCTCTCAGAAGGGTCTCAGGATTGGAATGGGAAGGAGTTGGATATCACATCTCATGCTATAGGAAGGGTCTCAGGATTGGAATGGGAAGGAGTTTTATATGACATCACATGCCATAGGAAGGATCTCAGGTTTGGTATTAGAAGCATTGAGACATCACATCTCATGTTATAGGAAGGGTCTCAGGATTGGAATGGGAAGGAGTTGGATATCACATCTCATGCTATAGGAAGGGTCTCAGGTTTGGTATAAGCATTGAGATATCACATCTCATGCTATAGGAAGGGTCTCAGGATTGGAATGGGAAGGAGTTGGATATCACATCTCATGCTATAGGGAGGGTCTCACATTTGGAAAGGGAAGGAGTAGGATATCACATTTCATGTTAGAGGTAGGATCTCAGGTTTGGTATTAGAGGCATTGAGATATCACATCTCATGCTATCAGAAGGCTCTCAGGATTGGAATGGGAAGGAGTTGGATATTACATCTCATGCCAAAGGGAGGGGCTCAGGTTTGGAAGGGGAAGTATTTGGATATCACATCTCGTGTTATAGGAAGGATCTCAGGTTTGGTATTAGAAGAATTGAGATATCACATCTCATGTTATCGGAAGGATCTCAGGTTTGGTATTAGAAGCATTGAGATATCACATCTCATGCTATCAGAAGGGTCTCAGGATTGGAATGGGAAGGAGTTGGATATCCATTCTCATGCTATAGGAAGGGTCTCAGGTTGGAATGGGAAGGAGTTGGATATCACATCTCATGCCATAGGAAGGATCTCAGGTTTGGTATTAGAAGCATTGAGACATCACATCTCATGCTATAGGGAGGGTCTCACGTTTGGAAAGGGAAGGAGTAGGATATCACATTTCATGTTAGAGGTAGGATCTAAGGTTTGGTATTAGAGGCATTGAGATATCACATCTCATGCTATCAGAAGGGTCTCAGGATTGGAATGGGAAGGAGTTGGATATCACATCTCATGCTAAAGGGAGGGTCTCAGGTTTGGAAGGGGAAGGATTTTGATATCACCTCTCATGTTATAGGAAGGAAATCAGGTTTGGTATTAGAAGCATTGAGATATCGCATCTCATGCTATCGGAAGGATCTCAGGTTTGGTATTAGAGGCATTGAGATATCACATCTCATTCTATCGAAAGGGTATCAGGATTGGATTTGGAAGTAGTTGGATATCCCATCTCATGCTATAGGAAGGGTCTCAGGTTGGAATGGGAAGGAGTTGGATATCACATCTCATGTTATAGGAAGGGTCTCAGGATTGGAATGGGAAATACTTCGATATCACATCTCATGCTATAGGAAGGCTCTCAGGTTTGGAAGGGGAAGGAGTTGGATATCACATTTCATGTTAGAGGTAGGATCTCAGGTTTGTTAGAGGCATTGAGATATCACATCTCATGCTATCAGAAGGGTCTCAGGATTGGAATGGGAAGGAGTTGGATATCACATCTCATGCCAAAGGGAGGGTCTCAGGTTTGGAAGGGGAAGGATTTGGATATCACATCTCGTGTTATAGGAAGGATCTCAGGTTTGGTATTAGAAGAATTGAGATATCACATCTCATGCTATCGGAAGGATCTCAGGTTTGGTATTAGAAGCATTGAGATATCACATCTAATGCTCCCAGAAGGGTCTCAGGATTGGAATGGGAAGGAGTTGGATATCACATCTCATGTTATAGGAAGGGTCTCAGGATTGGAATGGGAAGGAGTTGGATATCACATCTCATGCTATAGGAAGGTTCTCAGGTTTGGTATAAGCATTGAGATATCACATCTCATGCTATAGGAAGGGTCTCAGGATTGGAATGGGAAGGAGTTGGATATTACATCTCATGCTAAAGGGAGGGTCTCAGGTTTGGAAGGGGAAGGATTTGGATTTCACATCTCATGTTATAGGAAGGATCTCAGGTTTGGTATTAGAAGCATTGAGATACATCTCATGCTAACGGAAGGGTATCAGGATTGGATTTGGAAGTAGTTGGATATCCCATCTCATGCTATAGGAAGGGTCTCAGGTTGGAATGGGAAGGTGTTGGGTATCACATCTCATGTTATTGGAAGGGTCTCAGGATTGAAATGGGAAATACTTCAATATCACATCTCATGCTATAGGAAGGCTCTCAGGTTTGGAAGGGGAAGGAGTTGGATATCACATTTCATGTTAGATGTAGGATCTCAGGTTTGGTATAAGAGGCATTGAGACATCACATCTCATGCTATCAGAAGGGTCTAAGGATTGGAATGGGAAGGAGTTGGATATCACATCTCACACTAAAGGGAGGGTCTCTGGTTTGGAAGGGGAAGGATTTGGATATCACATCTCATGTTATAGGAAGGATCTCAGGTTTGGTATTAGAAGCATTGAGATATCACATCTCATGCTATCGGAAGGATCTCAGGTATGGTATTAGAAGCATTGAGATATCACATCTCATGCTATCAGAGGGTCTCAGGATTGGAATGGGAAGGAGTTGGATATCACATCTCATGCTAAAGGGAGGGTCTCATGTTTGGAAGGGGAAGGATTTGGATATCACATCTCATGTTATAGGAAGGATCTCAGGTTTGGTATTAGAAGCATTGAGATATCACATCTCATGCTATAGTAAGGGTCTCAGGATTGGAATGGGAAGGAGTTGGATATCACATCTCATGCTAAAGGAAGGGTCTCAGGTTTGGTAGAAGCATTGAGAAATCACATCTCATGCTATAGGAAGGGTCTCAGGATGGGAATGGGAAGGAGTTGGATATCACATCTCATGCCATAGGAAGTGTCTCAGGTTTGGTATAAGCATTGAGATATCACATCTCTGCCATCCGAAGGGTCTCAGGATTGGAATGGGAAGGACTTAGATATCACATCTCATGCTATAGGGAGGGTCTCAGTTTTGATATTAGAAGCATTGAGATATCACATCTCATGCTATCGGAAGGGTCTCAGGATTGGAATGAGAAGGAGCTGGATATCACATCTCATGCTAAAGGAAGGGTCTCAGGTTTGGAAGGGGAAGGATTTGGATATCACATCTCATGTTATAGGACGGGTCTCACGTTTGGTATTAGAAGCATTAAGATATCACATCTCATGGTATAGGAATGGTTTCAGGATTGGAATGGGAAGGAGTCGGATATCATATCTCATGCTATAGGAAGGGTCTCAGGATTGGATTGGGAAGGAGTTGGATATCAAATCTCATGCCATAGGAAGGGTCTCAGGTTTGGTATTAGAAACATTGAGATATCACATCTCATGCTATAGGAAGTGTCTGAGGATTGGAATGGGAAGGAGTCGGATATCACATCTCATGCTATAGGAAGGGTCTCAGGTTTGGTAGAAGCATTGAGATATCACATCTCATGCTATAGGAAGAGTCTCAGGATTGGAATGGGAAGGAGTTGGATATCACATCTCATGCTATAGGACGGCTCTCAGGTTTGGAATGGGAAGGAGTTGGATATCAAATCTCATGCTATAGGAAGGGTCTCAGGATTGGATTGGGAAGGAGTTGGATATCAAATCTCATGCCATAGGAAGGGTCTCAGGTTTGGTATTAGAAGCATTGAGATATCACATCTCATGCTATAGGAAGTGTCTGAGGATTGGAATGGGAAGGAGTCGGATATCACATCTCATGCTATAGAAGGGTCTCAGGTTTGGTAGAAGCATTGAGATATCACATCTCATGTTATAGGAAGAGTCTCAGGATTGGAATGGGAAGGAGTTGGATATCACGTCTCATGTTATAGGAAGGGTCTCAGGTTTGGTAGTAGAAACATTGAGATATCAAATCTCATGCTATAGGAAGGGACGCAGGATTGGAATGGGACGGAGTTTGATATCACATCTCATGCTATCGGAAGTGTCTCAGGTTTGGTATTAGAAGCATTGAGATATCACATCTCATGCTATAGGAAGTGTCTGAGGATTGGAATGGGAAGGAGTCGGATATCACATCTCATGCTATAGAAGGGTCTCAGGTTTGGTAGAAGCATTGAGATATCACATCTCATGCTATAGGAAGATTCTCAGGATTGGAATGGGAAGGAGTTGGATATCACATCTCATGCTATAGGACGGCTCTCAGGTTTGGAAGGGGAAGGAGTTGGATATCACATTTCATGTTAGAGGTAGGATCTCAGGTTTGGTATTAGAGGCATTGAGACATCACATCTCATGCTATCAGAAGGATCTCAGGATTGGAATGGGAAGGAGTTGGATATCACATCTCACGCTAAAGGGAGGGTCTCAGGTTTGGAAGGGGAAGGATTTGGATATCACATCTCATGTTATAGGAAGGATCTCAGGTTTGGTATTAGAAGCATTGAGATATCACATCTCATGCTATCGGAAGGATCTCAGGTTTGGTATTAGAAGCATTGAGACATCACATCTCATGCTATCAGAAGGGTCTCAGGATTGGAATGGGAAGGAGTTGGATATCACATCTCATGCTAAAGGGAGGGTCTCAGGTTTGGAAGGGGAAGGATTTGGATATCACATCTCATGTTATAGGAAGGATCTCAGCTTTGGTATTAGAAGCATTGAGATATCACATCTCATGCTATAGTAAGGGTCTCAGGATTGGAATGGGAAGGAGTTGGATATCACATCTCATGCTAAAGGAAGGGTGTCAGGTTTGGTAGAAGCATTGAGATATCCCATCTCATGCTATAGGAGGGGTCTCAGGATTGGAATGGGAAGGAGTTGGATATCACATCTCATGCCATAGGAAGGGTCTCAGGTTTGGTATAAGCATTGAGATATCACATCTCTGCTATCCGAAGGGTCTCAGGATTGGAATGGGAAGGACTTAGATATCACATCTCATGCTATAGGGAGGGTCTCAGTTTTGATATTAGAAGCATTGAGATATCACATCTCATGCTATCGGAAGGGTCTCAGGATTGGAATGAGAAGGAGCTGGATATCACATCTCATGCTAAAGGAAGGGTCTCAGGTTTGGAAGGGGAAGGATTTGGATATCACATCTCATGTTATAGGACGGGTCTCAGGTTTGGTATTAGAAGCATTAAGATATCACATCTCATGGTGTAGGAAGGGTTTCAGGATTGGAATGGGAAGGAGTTGGATATCATATCTCATGCTATAGGAAGGGTCTCAGGATTGGATTGGGAAGGAGTTTGATATCAAATCTCATGCCATAGGAAGGGTCTCAGGTTTGGTATTAGAAGCATTGAGATATCACATCTCATGCTATAGGAAGTGTCTGAGGATTGGAATGGGAAGGAGTTGGATATCACATCTCATGCCATAGGAAGGGTCTCAGGTTTGGTATAAGCATTGAGATATAACATCTCTGCTATCGGAAGTGTCTCAGGATTGGGATGGGAAGGAGTTGGATATCACATCTCATGCCATAGGAAGGGTCTCAGGTTTGGTAGTAGAAACATTGAGATATCAAATCTCATGCTATAGGAAGGGACGCAGGATTGGAATGGTACGGAGTTTGATATCACATCTCATGCTATAGGAAGGGTCCAGGTTTGGTATTAGAAGCATTGAGATATTGCATCTCATGCTATAGGAAGGGTCTCAGGATTGGAATGGGAAGGAGTTGGATATCACATCTCATGCCATAGGAAGGGTCTCAGGTTTGGTATAAGCATTGAGATATAACATCTCTGCTATCGGAAGTGTCTCAGGATTGGGATGGGAAGGAGTTGGATATCACATCTCATGCCATAGGAAGGGTCTCAGGTTTGGTATAAGCATTGAGATATAACATCTCTGCTATCGGAAGTGTCTCAGGATTGGGATGGGAAGGAGTTGGATATCCCATCTCATGTTATAGGACGGGTCTCAGGTTTGGTATTAGAAGCATTGAGATATCACATCTCATGGTATAGGAAGGGTCTCAGGATTGGAATGGGAAGGAGTTGGATATCACATCTCATGCTATAGGAAGGGTCTCAGGTTTGGTACAAGCATCGAGATATCACATCTCATGGTATAGGAAGGTTCTCAGGATTGGAATGGGAATGAGTTGGATATCACATCTCATGCCATAGGAAGGGTCTCAGGTTTGGTATAAGCATTGAGATATCACATCTCTGCTATCAGAAGGGTCTCAGGATAGGAATGGGAAGGACTTAGATATCACATCTCATGCTATAGGGATGGTCTCAGTTTTGATATTAGAAGCATTGAGATATCACATCTCATGCTATCGGAAGGGTCTCAGGATTGGAATGTGAAGGATTTGGATATCATGTTATAGGAAGGGTCTCAGGTTTGGTATAAGCATTGAGATATCAAATCTCTGCTATCGGAAGTGTCTCAGGATTGGAATGGGAAGGAGTTGGATATCCCATCTCAGGCTATAGGAAGGGTCTCAGGTTTGGTATTAGAAGCATTGAGATATCACATCTCATGCTATAGGAAGGGTCTCAAATTGGAATGGGAAGGAGTTGGATATCACATCTCATGCCATAGGAAGGGTCTCTGGTATGGTATAAGCATTGAGATATCACATTGGTCTCAGGATTGGAGCTTCTAATATCAAACTTGAGACCCTCCCTATAGCATGAGATGTGATATCCAAGTCCTTCCTATTCCAATCCTGAGACCCTTCCTATAGCAGAGATGTGATATCTCAATGCTTATACCAAACCTGAGACACTTCCTATGGCATGAGATGTCATATACAACTCCTTCCCATTCCAAACCTGAGACCCTTCCTATAGCATGAGATGTGATATCCAACTCCTTCCCATTCCAATCCTGAGATCCTTCCTATAGCATGAGATGTGATGTCTCAATGCTTCTAATACCAAACCTGAGATCCTTCCTATAACATGAGATGTGATATCCAACTCCTTCCCATTCCAATCCTGAGACCCTTTCTATAGCATGAGATGTGATATCTCAATGCTTATACCAAACCTGAGACCCTTCCTATAGCATGAGATGTGATATCCAACTCCTTTCCATTCCAATCCTGAGACCCTTCCTATAGCATGAGATGTGATATCTCAATGCTTCTAATACCAAACCTGAGACCCTTCCTATAGCATGAGATGCAATATCCAACTCCTTCCCAATCCAATCCTGAGACCCTTCCGATAGCATGATATGTGATATCCAACTCCTTCCCATTCCAATCCTGAGACCCTTCCAATAGCATGAGATGTGATATCTCAATGCTTCTACTATCAAACCTGAGACCCTCCCTATAGCATGAGATGTGATATCCAAGTACTTCCCATTCCGATCCTGAGACCCTTCCTATAGCATGAGATGTGATGTCTCAAAGCTTCTAATACCAAACCTGAGATCCTTCCTATAACATGAGATGTGATATCCAACTCCTTCCCATTCCAATCCTGAGACCCTTTCTATAGAATGAGATGTGATATCTCAATGCTTATACCAAACCTGAGAGCCTTCCTATAGCATGAGATGTGAAATCCAACTCCTTCCCATTCCAATCCTGAGACCCTTCCTATAGCATGAGATGTGATATCTCAATGCTTATACCAAACCTGAGACCCTTCCTATAGCATGAGATGTGAAATCCAACTCCTTCCCATTCCAATCCTGAGACACTTCCTATAGCATGAGATGTGATATCTCAATGCTTCTAATACCAAACCTGAGACCCTTCCTATAGCATGAGATGGGATATCCAACTCCTTCCCAATCCAAACCTGAGACCCTTCCTATAGCATGAGATGTGAAATCCAACTCCTTCCCATTCCAATCCTGAGACACTTCCTATAGCATGAGATGTGATATCTCAATGCTTCTAATACCAAACCTGAGACCCTTCTATAGCATGAGATGTGATATCCGACTCCTTCCCATTCCAATCCTCAGACACTTCCTATAGCATGAGATGTGATATCTCAATGCTTCTAATACCAAACCTGAGACCCTTCCTATTGCATGAGATTTGATATCAAACTCCTTCCCAATCCAATCCTGAGACCCTTCCTATAGCATCAGATATGATATCCAACTCCTTCCCATTCCAATCCTGAAACCCTTCCTACACCATGAGATGTGATATCTTAATGCTTCTAATACCAAACCTGAGACTCGTCCTATAACATGAGATGTGATATCCAAATCCTTCCCCTTCCAAACCTGAGACCCTTCCTTTAGCATGAGATGTGATATCCAGCTCCTTCTCATTCCAATCCTGAGACCCTTCCGATAGCATGAGATGTGATATCTCAATGCTTCTAATATCAAAACTGAGACCCTCCCTATAGCATGAGATGTGATATCTAAGTCCTTCCCATTCCAATCCTGAGACCCTTCGGATAGCAGAGATGTGATATCTCAATGCTTATACCAAACCTGAGACCCTTCCTATGGCATGAGATGTGATATCCAACTCCTTCCCATTCCAATCCTGAGACCCCTCCTATAGCATGAGATGGGATATCTCAATGCTTCTACCAAACCTGACACCCTTCCTTTAGCATGAGATGTGATATCCAACTCCTTCCCATTCCAATCCTGAGACCCTTACTATAGCATGAGATGTGATATCTATATGCTTCTAATACCAAACCTGAGATCCTTCCTATAACATGAGATGTGATATCCAAATCCTTCCCCTTCCTGTTAAGACAGATTTCTGAACTCTGTCCTGGTGGCGCAGAAGTTCAGAAGGCCAACCTAATTACTTGGAACAGGGTAACCTCTGGACAAGCCAGACCAATCAAGGTAGCGATCGCGGCGGTCAAGACTAGGTCTCAAGAGGGGTGAGGGTGACTGAAAGCCCGCAATGAGCACACAAAGCAAGAGCGCGTACAAACTACTCCAAACAGTTGTTTATATCAAAAATAGATACACATTTATTATAAGGCCTTGAAACTAATAACCACAGTAAAAGCAGCGATATACAACGATATTAAACCAACACATACACTATCCACCCAATATATATACAGAATACTCAGTTTCACAGCATTAGCAGCACGAAATATGTTATCCACCTGCAGGGGAAGGAAAACAGGCAGTGCGAACCAATGCGTGTGATATGTCCGCCTTCTGAGGCCCCTAACTAGATGGTAGTCCAATCCCTACGAAGAGTGGAGCCTAGCGCTCAAAAGTACCTGCACACGCCGGTGCCAATGGGCAGAAGGTGAAGCTCTTCGGAGGACGTTGGACAGCTCTGTAGGGCGCCCTAATGAAGGAGAACATGGTCCGCGACTCTAGCGCAGCCTCCACTGTGAGGCAGAAGCAGGGCGCGAGTACGGACAAGGGGTGCTGTATTCACAGCGGGGAAAAGCAAAGGGCACTGCAGGAGGGCGACCAGATCCTAGCTAATCTACTCACCGGTCCCCGAAGCAAGCAGGCCCGAGCTTCTCCTCGATAGATGGAGCTTCTGGCAGGTTCTGAAGAGCAGGGAACGTCTCGTCGTCGTGCAGAGTAAAAAGACGTCCCGATCGAAGAAACAAGCACAGTTTTGTCGCCACAGCAGGGCAACGGAACGGCCGGGTGTATTCAAGCCAAACGAGCACCGTTCACCTCTAGCTTAGGGTTGCTAAGCAAACGAAGCGTGTGAGCGTGCCCCGGACTCAGAATACCACCCAACCTGTCGGCGATTACAGAGCAGGACTCCTTAGTAAGCTGGTCAGTCAACTGGATGGCCCAGAGACACTTCCGAAGGCTTACGGCAGGAGTTGATGAAGGTGCCGGGAATAGCTGGTCCTGCTATTCCAATAGGTCGAAGCGCCAGTACAGGCCTTCTTGTTCGATCTTAGGTGGAAAGGGCTTCACCGGACGACAGCAATGAGGAGCAGAAGTTCTTCAGGGGGTCACCAGCGATTCCTCGGTCCAGCCTCGTGTTCGCAGGATACTTGGCTCCTGTATCCCTGGGTTCGTAAGAACTCAGGAGATCGACATGGTAGTGGTGTTTCCAGCTCCCTCTTATCCACGGTTCCCTTCGCGCCAAAACGGAGGGGAGCCAATGGGAGATCCGCTCATCAACACACATACCATACGTGGACCAATCACGGACCACGGTGGTCCCAGGCATTCACACCACCCTAGACACTCTGGCACCCAGGATGTGTATTGGGACCAGACAGCCCATCCCACATCCTGGGGGCACTCAAACGACATGTAGAAGCCCGCGAAAGCAACCGTGTTTCGCGGGAAACTACATGCCCAAATAAGGAAGGCCCCGGGTCGCCTGACCCGGGGGAAGGTAAAGGGAGCAAGACGGACAGTGGACTAGACAAAGGAGCCTCGTGGTCCGGCCATTTTGTGTAGCCGGGCCACCCTTTTGTGTTCGCGGCAAAAACGTGCTCAGAACGGCAAAAGGAGCTCAAAATAAACCAAATGATCGCTGCCACCAGCCCAGTCCCTGAATGACTTGCACCGATCCAAAAACCATCCTACAAGAGTGTCTAGGGTCTGTAGAAGGCTAGAGACCCAAGAGAGCTGTAACTTAGCTTACAGTGCTCTCTTGTGTCGTGTTGCACTAAAATGGCGACACGATAAAAGAAACTACGGGAAACAGCGTTCCCCGGTACTGACTGTCTTAAGGGCATGTCAGTTTCCCCGTAAGAAAGGAGCGAAAGCCCAGAGGAGTACGGCAGAAGGCTGCACTTCTCTGGCAAAGTCAAGAAAACAGGTAGAAAACAATAGCAAAAAGTTTAGGGGTTGCCACATGGAAGGAAAGTTCCCTACAATAACGAAATCTTTCCTAACACTCGCCCCTCCCAGACTATGGACAGGGGGAACTAATCCACCCCTGGATGAGTCTCTTGTTCAGGTCGGTAAAACATTCTGGACAACCCATCAGCATTGCTATGTTGGACACCTGGCCTATGCTCAATAGTGAAGTCGAAGCCTTGTAGACTTATGGACCACCTAAGCAACTTTGGATTCTCCCCCTTCATGTTCATTAGCCACTTTAACGGCTTATGGTCAGTCTGCACAGTGAAGTGGGTCCCATAGAGGTAGGGCCTCAGCTTCCTTAGGGCCCACACAACAGAGAAACATTCTTTCTCTACCGTGGACCATCTGAGCTCTCTGTCCTTAAGCTGGCGACTAATAAAACCGATAGGGTGTTCCTTACCCTTCTCATCTACTTGTGATAGTACAGCTCCTATCCCAGTGTCAGAGGCATCCGTCTGCACGATAAAAGGTCTTTGATAATCAGGGGCCCTGAGCACAGGGGCCTGGCACAAGGAGTCTTTCAAGCCATTGAAGGCCTTCTCACACTCGTCAGTCCAAGTTACCTTCTTGGGTTTCTTCGGAGTTGTGAGGGCAGTCAGAGGAGCAGCTATGGTGCCATAGTCTGCCATAAAATTGCGGTAATAACCCGTGAGTCCTAAGAAGGCTCTCACTTGGGTTTGTGTAGTGGGGGTAGGCCAGTCTTGTACTGCTTGTACTTTACTGGGGAGAGGCTGTATCCTTCCTCCACCTACTTCATGCCCAAGGTAAACCACTGAGCCTTGTCCAATCTGGCATTTACTCGCCTTTATGGTCAAGTGGGCTTTCTGAAGAGCCTGGAGCACAATCCCGAGGTGTTTCACATGGTCTTCCCAGGTGGCACTGAAAACTGCTATATCGTCCAGATATGCAAGACAGAATTCGTCCAACCCATTCAACACATGATTCACAAGCCTCTGGAAAGTGGCAGGTGCATTCTTCAATCCGAACGGCATTACCCGGAATTGGTAAAGCCCGTCGGGAGTTGAAAATGCTGTCTTCTCCTTGGCATGTTCTGCTAAAGCTATTTGCCAATAGCCCGCAGTCAGGTCAAACGTGCTGAGGTACTTGGAGGCACCCAAGGTATCCACCAGCTCGTCAGTTCGAGGCAAGGGGTGAGCGTCTGTCTTGGTGACAGCATTCAGAGCCCTGTAATCCACGCAGAACCTCAATTCAGAAGTGCCTGCTTTTGGAACCAACACCACAGGACTGGACCAAGGACTACTAGAGGGTTCAATCACCCCAAGGTCTAACATCTTGTTGACCTCGGTCTTAATATAAGACCGTACTTTATCCGACATCCTGTATCCCCTACTTTTGGTAGGTACACTGTCTCCTGTGTCAATGTTATGTTTGCACCAAGGTGTCAAACCAGGCGACTGTGAAAACAGGGGGGAAAACTGCCTAAGCAAATTTTTCACCTCAGCCTGCTGATCAGAAGTCAGGTGAGGGGCCACTCGGACACCCTCAACGGAGCTATCTGAAGGACCGCTTTGGAACAGGTCGGGAAGAGGTTCGGACTCCTCTTCCTCAACGTCTGACGCCAGTAGCAGTGCTGCGATTTCGACTCTTGGGACGAAAGCCTTCAGCCTATTTACGTGGAACACTTTTGGAGCCTGTCCAGGCCTTCCAAGGTCCACTAAATAGTTCACCTCACCCAGGGGCTCCACCACTGTGTAAGGGCCTGACCATTTGTCCTGTAAAGCGCGAGGCCTTATAGGGTTCATGATCAGGACTTGCTGACCAGGGGTAAAGTGAATTAAGGAAGCTTTCTGGTCGTACCAATGTTTCACCAGCGCTTGTCCTGCCTTCAACTTTTCACTAGCCAAGCCCATCAGGAGTACCATCCGTTTTCTGAGCCCTAGCACATAGTCAACTACATTGGTAGTAACAGGGGGAGTGGGCATCTCCCATCCCTCTTTGACGATGGCTAAGGGTCCCCGTACGGGATGACCGAACAGAAGTTCGAAGGGGCTGAAGCCAACACCCTCCTGTGGTACCTCTCTGTAGGCAAACAGCAAGCATGGTAAAAGAAGATCCCATTTTCTTCTCTGGGGCTCCTCCAGAGCCCCAATCATGCTCTTTAACGTTCTGTTGAAACGTTCCACCAGACCATTGGTCTGGGGGTGATATGCAGAAGAGAACTTGTAGGTGACCCCACATTCTTTCCACATAGCCTGCATATACTTCGACATAAAGTTGCTGCCACGATCTGACACAACTTCTTTAGGGAAGCCAACCCTAGTAAATATGCCGAGTAAAGCTTTTGCAACTGACTTGGCAGTTACAGTCTTTAATGGGATGGCCTCAGGATACCTGGTTGCATGGTCGACCAGCACCAGGATAAACCTATTGCCTGAGGATGTTTGCGGGTCAAGGGGACCAACGATGTCGATCCCTACCCTTTCAAATGGTACCCCCACAACTGGGAGCGGTACCAACGGAGCTTGGATTGTCGCGCCAACCTTACCAGACAACTGGCAGGAGGCACAACTCCTGCAGTGACTTTCTACTTGCACCCCCATCTTGGGCCAGTAGAAGTGCATAGATAACCTTTGCTTGGTCCTCTTCATTCCAAGGTGACCAGCAAGGGGAACTTCATGCGCCAACTGCAGGAGGAAGGGTCTAACAGAAAGGGGAACCACCAACCTCCTATGGTCTCCTTCTGTAGACTCTGTGGGCTCACTGTACAGGAGTCCACCTTCCCAATAAATCCGATGCTTCCCAGGAGGTTCACCCTCAAGCTGGGAGCAGGCCTGTCTCCTTAGGCCTTCCAGAGATGGGCACTCACGTTGGCCCTTACTGAAGTCGTCCCTATCAGGACCTCCTTCAACTAACAAGTCCTTTAGTTCAGGATGGTCGTTGGGGTCGAACACTTCAGGCATCGCCACCTCCTCGTCAGGCTCGGGCGATTGACCAACTCCCTCCACCGCAGTGGTAGGCGAGCTCGGGGGAATATTCTCTTTCCCCCGTCGGGACTTGTTGACTCCTTTCGCCTTGGGTTTCCCCTTCGGCTGGGGCGGCGTATTGGACTTGGCCAATGCTGCCCGTGCTTGAGACCGTGTGTAGGGTCTTTCGGCAGTGTCTCCTACGAGCCCTAGAGCTCTGAGATCATTGCCCAACAAGACCTTTCCCGGGACGTTTCTCTGAATGCTCACTGGAATCCTAACTGCTGTACCATTTAAAGTTAGATTAACAGGGATCACGGGAAACATACGGAGGGGGCCGTCAGCCAACTTAGTGGGCATCAGAGTAGCTCTGGCAACTTCCTCTGAGTCTACCAAGGTAGAATCCACTACAGTTCGACTGCACCCACTATCCCTAAGAGCTGGAGTATCCACTCCATTGATCAGCACACTGTCTTTAAAGTAGTGCTTGGTATTATCCGGAATCCTAGCATACGCCTCTGCGACTTTAGGCTCCCAGGAACCCAGGGACACTAAAACTACCTCAGCCTCGATCCCGCTGGGAAACGAGTCTGAGGAGAAGGATGCTCCTGTAATCTCTTCTTCCTCGTAGGAGGAGAAGGCCAGATTAGCGGAGTGGACCCCCAAAGGTTTAACCTTACAACGGGGATCCCCCTTCACATGGTCAGTTGCTCCACAAGAAAAACAAGCCCCATTGGGTCTGTTTACGTAGGGAGGCTTATTATAACCAGAGTTCTGTTTCGGAGGCGAACCTCCACTACCCTGTGAGTTCTCGTATGGCTTACCCTTATTTTTCTTTTTGTGGCCCTTATGGGAAGAAGATTTAGCAGATTCCCCACCCTCCACATCTTTGGACTTTTTCCCTTCCTCCTGCTTACCAGGATGAGTTTTGTCCTTATGGGACACTCGATGTGACACCCAGAAGTCTGCTGCAATGGCCAGCTTCTTAGGATCTATCTCCTTCGAATCGGCCAAATGCTGCTTAAGCTCCGGGGAAGAAGAAGCAAAAATGTGTTCCAGCATGACCAGATTGATCATGCCTTCGAAGGTAGAAACCTTATAACCTTCAACCCAGCCAGTCAAGTTTTTCAGGGACTCAGCTACATACGACACCCAAGTACCACCTTCCTTTTTCTTATACTCTCTAAACCTTTTCAAATATTGGGTCGGAGTCTTCCCAAACTTTAAAATGAGAGTCTGCTTCAACATTGCAAAATCAGCGCGCTCAGCCTTCGACATTTCCATAATGGCACTGCAACCAGAATGGGGCAGTCTGCTGAGTAACCATGCAATCTTATCCGCATTATCAACCTCTTGAACCTCGCATGCATACTCAAACGCATTTAACCAGTCCATAATGTCATTTCGTTCCTCATACACACTGAGCAGATCTTTTGGAAACCGTGGATGAGAGGAAGCCCCAGAACCATGTCCAGGACCCTTGGACCCATTTGCGAACTGAAGCTTGGCCAGTTCCAACTGGTGATCCCTGTATTTTTGTTTTTCTGCCTGGTCGATTTTCAGTTTGGCTATGCTGAATTCAAGCTCCTGCTGCCTAAACCGCAGCTCTTGCTTCTTGAATTCAAGCATAGCCTCCCCATCAACACTGGCAGAGGAAACGTTAGACATTACATCCTCCCTGTCCTCGTGGTCGTGATGGATCAGTGCAGCGGCAGAACCGTCGGTTCTGCCAGTGAGAGCAGCCCCACCACCTTCTGCACTGTCCTCGGAAGTTATAGCGTCAAGCTGCGCTTCTTGCCACGCCACGATTCTCTGGATCATTTCCAATTTAGTGCCTTGAGAGGAAACCCCTCTCTCCGCACACATCTTCTTCAATGTTTCAGATTTCGAAGCATTTAAGGTTAATAAAGTATTCGTTTCCATACTGTCGATAGGACTATGGCCTTTTTAACGTTATATTCAATACTTTACTGCGTGTCCTGGTTGGAATAACCTGAAAACGCCTTAGCTCGTGCGCAACACTGGATACCTTCAGTCGTATCCCACCGCTGTACACCAATTTGTTAAGACGGATTTCTGAACTCTGTCCTGGTGGCGCAGAAGTTCAGAAGGCCAACCTAATTACTTGGAACAGGGTAACCTCTGGACAAGCCAGACCAATCAAGGTAGCGATCGCGGCGGTCAAGACTAGGTCTCAAGAGGGGTGAGGGTGACTGAAAGCCCGCAATGAGCACACAAAGCAAGAGCGCGTACAAACTACTCCAAACAGTTGTTTATATCAAAAATAGATACACATTTATTATAAGGCCTTGAAACTAATAACCACAGTAAAAGCAGCGATATACAACGATATTAAACCAACACATACACTATCCACCCAATATATATACAGAATACTCAGTTTCACAGCATTAGCAGCACGAAATATGTTATCCACCTGCAGGGGAAGGAAAACAGGCAGTGCGAACCAATGCGTGTGATATGTCCGCCTTCTGAGGCCCCTAACTAGATGGTAGTCCAATCCCTACGAAGAGTGGAGCCTAGCGCTCAAAAGTACCTGCACACGCCGGTGCCAATGGGCAGAAGGTGAAGCTCTTCGGAGGACGTTGGACAGCTCTGTAGGGCGCCCTAATGAAGGAGAACACGGTCCGCGACTCTAGCGCAGCCTCCACTGTGAGGCAGAAGCAGGGCGCGAGTACGGACAAGGGGTGCTGTATTCACAGCGGGGAAAAGCAAAGGGCACTGCAGGAGGGCGACCAGATCCTAGCTAATCTACTCACCGGTCCCCGAAGCAAGCAGGCCCGAGCTTCTCCTCGATAGATGCAGCTTCTGGCAGGTTCTGAAGAGCAGGGAACGTCTCGTCGTCGTGCAGAGTAAAAAGACGTCCCGATCGAAGAAACAAGCACAGTTTTGTCGCCACAGCAGGGCAACGGAACGGCCGGGTGTATTCAAGCCAAACGAGCACCGTTCACCTCTAGCTTAGGGTTGCTAAGCAAACGAAGCGTGTGAGCGTGCCCCGGACTCAGAATACCACCCAACCTGTCGGCGATTACAGAGCAGGACTCCTTAGTAAGCTGGTCAGTCAACTGGATGGCCCAGAGACACTTCCGAAGGCTTACGGCAGGAGTTGATGAAGGTGCCGGGAATAGCTGGTCCTGCTATTCCAATAGGTCGAAGCGCCAGTACAGGCCTTCTTGTTCGATCTTAGGTGGAAAGGGCTTCACCGGACGACAGCAATGAGGAGCAGAAGTTCTTCAGGGGGTCACCAGCGATTCCTCGGTCCAGCCTCGTGTTCGCAGGATACTTGGCTCCTGTATCCCTGGGTTCGTAAGAACTCAGGAGATCGACATGGTAGTGGTGTTTCCAGCTCCCTCTTATCCACGGTTCCCTTCGCGCCAAAACGGAGGGGAGCCAATGGGAGATCCGCTCATCAACACACATACCATACGTGGACCAATCACGGACCACGGTGGTCCCAGGCATTCACACCACCCTAGACTCTCTGGCACCCAGGATGTGTATTGGGACCAGACAGCCCATCCCACATCCTGGGGGCACTCAAACGACATGTAGAAGCCCGCGAAAGCAACCGTGTTTCGCGGGAAACTACATGCCCAAATAAGGAAGGCCCCGGGTCGCCTGACCCGGGGGAAGGTAAAGGGAGCAAGACGGACAGTGGACTAGACAAAGGAGCCTCGTGGTCCGGCCATTTTGTGTAGCCGGGCCACCCTTTTGTGTTCGCGGCAAAAACGTGCTCAGAACGGCAAAAGGAGCTCAAAATAAACCAAATGATCGCTGCCACCAGCCCAGTCCCTGAATGACTTGCACCGATCCAAAAACCATCCTACAAGAGTGTCTAGGGTCTGTAGAAGGCTAGAGACCCAAGAGAGCTGTAACTTAGCTTACAGTGCTCTCTTGTGTCGTGTTGCACTAAAATGGCGACACGATAAAAGAAACTACGGGAAACAGCGTTCCCCGGTACTGACTGTCTTAAGGGCATGTCAGTTTCCCCGTAAGAAAGGAGCGAAAGCCCAGAGGAGTACGGCAGAAGGCTGCACTTCTCTGGCAAAGTCAAGAAAACAGGTAGAAAACAATAGCAAAAAGTTTAGGGGTTGCCACATGGAAGGAAAGTTCCCTACAATAACGAAATCTTTCCTAACACTTCCAAACCTGAGACCCTCCCTTTAGCATGAGATGTGATATCCAACTCCTTCCCATTCCAATCCTGAGACCCTTCTGATAGCATGAGATGTGATGTCTCAATGCTTCTAATACCAAACCTGAGATCCTTCCGATAGCATGAGATGTGATATCTCAATGCTTCTAATACCAAACCTGAGATCCTTCCTATAACATGAGATGTGATATCCAAATCCTTCCCCTTCCAAACCTGAGACCCTCCCTTTAGCGTGAGATGTGATATCCAACTCATTCCCATTCCAATCCTGAGACCCTTCTGATAGAATGAGATGTGATGTCTCAATGCCTCTAATACCAAACCTGAGATCCTACCTCTAACATGAAATGTGATATCCAACTCCTTCCCCTTCCAAACCTGAGAGCCGTCCTATAGCATGAGATGTGATATCCAACTCCTTCCCATTCCAATCCTGAGACTCTTCCTATAGCATGAGATGTGATATCTCAATGCTTCTACCAAACCTGAGACCCTTCCTATAGCATGAGATGTGATGTCCGACTCCTTCCCATTCCAATCCTCAGACACTTCCTATAGCATGAGATGTGATATCTCAATGCTTCTAATACCAAACCTGAGACCCTTCCTATAGCATGAGATGTGATATCAAACTCCGTCCCATTCCAATCCTGCGTCCCTTCCTATAGCATGAGATTTGATATCTCAATGTTTCTACTACCAAACCTGAGACCCTTCCTATAACATGAGACGTGATATCCAACTCCTTCCCATTCCAATCCTGAGACTCTTCCTATAGCATGAGATGTGATATCTCAATGCTTCTACCAAACCTGAGACCCTTCTATAGCATGAGATGTGATATCCGACTCTTTCCCATTCCAATCCTCAGACACTTCCTATAGCATGAGATGTGATATCTCAATGCTTCTAATACCAAACCTGAGACCTGTTAAGACGGATTTCTGAACTCTGTCCTGGTGGCGCAGAAGTTCAGAAGGCCAACCTAATTACTTGGAACAGGGTAACCTCTGGACGAGCCAGACCAATAGAGGTAGCGATCGCGGCTGTCAAGACTAGGTCTCAAGAGGGGTGAGGGTGACTGAAAGCCTGCAATGAGCACACAAAGCAAGAGCGCTTACAAACTACTCCAAACAGTTGTTATATCAAAAATATATACACATTTATTTTAAGGCCTTTAAAATAATGACCGTAGCGAGAAAATCACAATATCACAATATTAAGCCAACACATACCATACCAACACAATATATATACAAATACGACAGTCGCAAGCATTAGAGGCACGAAATGTGTAGTCCACCTGAAAGGGAAGGAAAACAGGCAGTGCGATAATGCTTTAGACTCAGTTCGCCTTCAGAGGCACCTAACTAGATGGAAGTCCGAGCCCTGCGAAGAGTGGAGCCTTGTGCTCAAAGTACCTGCACACGCTGGTGCCAACGGGCAAAAGGAGAAGCTCTTCGGAGGAAGTCAGGCAGTTCGGGTTAGTGCACAACAGAAGAAGAACAGGTTCCGCGACTCAAGCGCAGCCTCCACAGCGAGCAGAAGCAGAGCGCGAGTACGGACAAAAGGGTGCTGTTTTTACACAGCGGGGAAAAGCAATGGGCTACTGCAGGAGGGCGACCAGATCCTAGCTATACTACTCACCGGTCCCCGATGCAAGCAGACCCAGGCTTCTCCACGTTAGTTTCAGCAGCTCGCAGGTTCAGAACAGCCGGGAATGCCTCGTCGTCGTGTAGAGAGAAAAGACGTCCCAATCGAAGAAACCTGCACAGTTTTGTCACCACCGCAGGGCAACGGAGCGGCCGTGTGTATCCGAACCAAATGTACACTACTCACTTCAGACTTGGGAACGCCAAGTGTACGAAGCGTGTGAGAGTGACCAGGACTCGAAATACAACACAACCTGGCGGCGGTTACAGAGCAGGACTCCCTTGTAAGCTGGTCAGTCAACAGGATGGCCCAGAGACGCTTCCGAAGGCTTACTTGGCAGGAGATGATGAAGTCGCCGGGAATAGCTGTTCCTGCTATTCCAAAGGTCGAAGCACCAGTACAGGCCTTCTGGTTCGATCAAAGGAGGAAAGGGTGTCACAGGACGACAGCAGTGCAAAGGAGGAGTCCTTCAGCGGGTCACGCGCGATTCCTCGGTCCAGCCTCTTGGTTGCAGGATACTTGGCTCCTGTATTCCTTCGTTCGTGAGAACTCAGGAGATCGACATGGTAGTGGTGTTTCCAGCCCCCTCTTATCCACGGTTCCCTTCGCGCCAAAACGAAGGGGAGCCAATGGGAGATCCGCTCATCAACACACACACCATACGTGGACCAATCACGGACCACGGTGGTCCCAGGCATTCACACCACCCTAGACTCTCTGGCACCCAGGATGTGTATTGGGACCAGACATCCCAGCCCACACCCTGGAGGCACACAAAAGACATGTAGAAGCCCGCGAAAGCAACCACGTTTCGCGGGAAAGTACATGCCCAAATAAGGAAGGCCCCGGGTCGCTCGACCTGGGGAAGGTGAAGGGAGCAAGACGGTCAGTGGACAGGACAAAGGAGCCTCGTGGTCTGGCCATTTTGGGAGCCAGGCCACCATTTTGGGTTCAGTGCGAAAAACACGCTCAGAACGCCAAAAGGAGCTCAAAATACACAAATCGATCGCTGCCACCATTCCAGTCCCTGAATGACTTGCACCGATCAAATACAATCCTAAACGAGTATCTAGGTCCTGTAGAAGGCTAGAGACCCAAGAGAGCTGTAACTTAGCTTACAGTGCCCTCTTGTGTCATGTTGCATTCAAGCCGCAACATGATAAAAGAAACTACGGGAAACAGCGTTCCCCGGTACTGACTGTCTTAAGGGCATGTCAGTTTCCCCATAAGAAAAGGAGCGAAAGCCCAGAGGAGTGCAGCAGAAGGCTGCACTTCTCTGGCAAAGTCAAGAACAAGGTGAAAAACAACAGCAAAAAGTTTAGGGGTTGCCACATGGAAGGAAAATTACCTACAATTACGAAATCTTTCCTAACAAGACCCTTCCTATGGCATGAGATTTGATATCAAACTCCTTCCCAATCCAATCCTGAGACCCTTCCTATAGCGTGAGATGTGATATCCAACTCCTTCCCATTCCAATCCTGAAACCCTTCCTACACCATGAGATGTGATATCTTAATGCTTCTAATACCAAACCTGAGACCCGTCCTATAACATGAGATGTGATATCCAAATCCTTCCCCTTCCAAACCTGAGACCCTTCCTTTAGCATGAGATGTGATATCCAGCTCCTTCTCATTCCAATCCTGAGACCCTTCCGATAGCATGAGATGTGATATCTCAATGCTTCTAATATCAAAACTGAGACCCTCCCTATAGCATGAGATGTGATATCTAAGTCCTTCCCATTCCAATCCTGAGACCCTTCGGATAGCAGAGATGTGATATCTCAATGCTTATACCAAACCTGAGACCCTTCCTTTGGCATGAGATGTGATATCCAACTCCTTCCCATTCCAATCCTGAGACCCCTCCTATAGCATGAGATGGGATATCTCAATGCTTCTACCAAACCTGACACCCTTCCTTTAGCATGAGATGTGATATCCAACTCCTTCCCATTCCAAATCTGAGACCCTCCCTTTAGCATGAGATGTGATATCCAACTCCTTCCCATTCCAATCCTGAAACCCTTCTGATAGCATGAGATGTGATGTCTCAATGCTTCTAATACCAAACCTGAGATCCTTCCGATAGCATGAGATGTGATATCTCAATGCTTCTAATACCAAACCTGAGATCCTTCCTATAACATGAGATCTGATATCCAAATCCTTCCCCTTCCAAACCTGAGACCCTCCCTTTAGCATGAGATGTGATATCCAACTCCTTCCCATTCCAATCCTGAAACCCTTCTGATAGCATGAGATGTGATGTCTCAATGCTTCTAATACCAAACCTGAGATCCTTCCGATAGCATGAGATGTGATATCTCAATGCTTCTAATACCAAACCTGAGATCCTTTCTTAAACATGAGATGTGATATCCAAATTCTTCCCCTTCCAAACCTGAGACCCTCCCTTTAGCGTGAGATGTGATATCCAACTCCTTCCCATTCCAATCCTGAGACCCTTCTGATAGCACGAGATGTGATGTCTCAATGACTCTAATACCAAACCTGAGATCCTACCTCTAACATGAAATGTGATATCCAACTCCTTCCCCTTCCAAACCTGAGAGCCGTCCTATAGCATGAGATGTGATATCCAACTCCTTCCCATTCCAATCCTGAGACTCTTCCTATAGCATGAGATGTGATATCTCAATGCTTCTACCAAACCTGAGACCCTTCCTATAGCATGAGATGTGATATCCGACTCCTTCTCATTCCAATCCTCAGACACTTCCTATAGCATGAGATGTGATATCTCAATGCTTCTAATACCAAACCTGGGACCCTTCCTATGGCATGAGATTTGATATCCAACTTCTTCCCAATCCAATCCTGAGACCCTTCCTATAGCATGAGATATGATATCCAACTCCTTCCCATTCCAATCCTGAAACCATTCCTATACCATGAGATGTGATATCTTAATGCTTCTAATACCAAACGTGAGACCCGTCCTATAACATGAGATGTGATATCCAAATCCTTCCCCTTCCAAACCTGAGACCCTTCCTTTAGCATTAGATGTGATATCCAGCTCCTTCTCATTCCAATCCTGAGACCCTTCCGATAGCATGAGATGTGATATCTCAATGCTTCTAATATCAAAACTGAGACCCACCCTATAGCATGAGATGTGATATCTAAGTCCTTCCCATTCCAATCCTGAGACCCTTCGGATAGCAGAGATGCGATATCTCAATGCTTATACCAAACCTGAGACCCTTCAGTTGGCATGAGATGTGATATCCAACTCCTTCCCATTCCAATCCTGAGACCCTTCCTATAGCATGAGATGTGATATCTCAATGCTTCTACCAAACCTGAGACCCTTCCTTTAGCATGAGATGTGATATCCAACTCCTTCCCATTCCAATCCTGAGACCCTTACTATAGCATGAGATGTGATATCTCAATGCTTCTAATACCAAACCTGAGATCCTTCCTATAACATGAGATGTGATATCCAAATCCTTCCCCTTCCAAACCTGAGACCCTCCCTTTAGCATGAGATGTGATATCCAACTCCTTCCCATTCCAATCCTGAGACCCTTCTGATAGCATGAGATGTGATATCTCAATGCTTCTAATACCAAACCTGAGATCCTTCCGATAGCATGAGATGTGATATCTCAATGCTTCTAATACCAAACCTGAGATCCTTCCTATAACATGAGATGTGATATCCAAATCATTCCCCTTCCAAACCAGAGACCCTCCCTTTAGTGTGAGATGTGATATCCAACTCCTTCCCATTCCAATCCTTAGACCCTTCTGATAGCATGAGATGTGATGCCTCAATGCCTCTAATACCAAACCTGAGATCCTACATCTAACATGAAATGTGATATCCAACTCCTTCCCCTTCCAAACCTGAGACCCTTCCTATAACATGAGATGTGATATCGAAGTCCTTCCCATTCCAATCCTGAGACCGTTCCTATAACATGAGATGTGATATCCAACTCCTTCCCATTCCAACCTGAGACCCTTCCTATAGCATGAGATGGGATATCCAACTACTTCCAAATCCAATCCTGAGACCCTTCCTATAGCATGAGATGTGATATCCAACTCCTTCCCATTCCAATCCTCAGACACTTCCTATAGCATGAGATGTGATATCTCAATGCTTCTAATACCAAACCTGAGACCCTTCCTATGGCATGAGATTTGATATCAAACTCCTTCCCATTCCAATCCTGAGACCCTTCCTATAGCATGAGATATGATATCCTACTCCTTCCCATTCCAATCCTGAAACCCTTCCTATACCATAAGATGTGATATCTTAATGCTTCTAATACGAAACCTGAGACCCGTCCTATAACATGAGATGTGATATCCAAATCCTTCCCCTTCCAAACCTGAGACCCTTCCTTTAGCATGAGATGTGATATCCAGCTCCTTCCCATTCCAATCCTGAGACCCTTCCGATAGCAGAGATGCGATATCTCAATGCTTATACCAAACCTGAGACCCTTCCTATGGCATGAGATGTGATATCCAACTCCTTCCCATTTCAATCCTGAGACCCTTCCTATAGCATGAGATGTGATATCTCAATGCTTCTAATACCAAACCTGAGACCCTTCCTATAGCATGAGATGGGAAATGTGATATCCAACACCTTCCCCTTCCAAACCTGAGAGCCTTCCTATAGCATGAGATGTGATATTGAAGTATTTCCCATTTCAATCCTGAGACCCTTCCTATAACATGAGATGTGATACCCAACACCTTCCCATTCCAACCTGAGACCCTTCCTATAGCATGAGATGGGATATCCAACTACTTCCAAATCCAATCCTGATACCCTTCCGTTAGCATGAGATGTATCTCAATGCTTCTAATACCAAACCTGAGATCCTTCCTATAACATGAGATGTGATATCCAAATCCTTCCCCTTCCAAACCTGAGACCCTCCCTTTAGCATGAGATGTGATATCCAACTCCTTCCCATTCCAATCCTGAGACCCTTCCTATAGCATGAGATGTGACATCTCAATGCTTATACCAAACCTGAGAACCTTCCTATAGCATGAGATGTGATATCCAACTCCTTCCCATTCCAATCCTGAGACCCTTCCTATAACATGAGATGTGATATCCAACTCCTTCCCATTCAAATCCTGAGACCCTTCTGGGAGCATTAGATGTGATATCTCAATGCTTCTAATACCAAACCTGAGATCCTTCCGATAGCATGAGATGTGATATCTCAATTCTTCTAATACCAAACCTGAGATCCTTCCTATAACACGAGATGTGATATCCAAATCCTTCCCCTTCCAAACCTGAGACCCTCCCTATGGCATGAGATGTGATATCCAACTCCTTCCCATTTCAATCCTGAGACCCTTCCTATAGCATGAGATGTGATATCTCAATGTTTCTAATAAAAAACCTGAGACCCTTCCTATAGCAAGAGATGTGATATCCACATCCTTCCCATTCAAATCCTGAGACCCTTCCTATAGCTTGAGATGTGATATCCAACTCCTTCCCATTCCAATTCTGAGACCCTTCCTATATCATGAGATTTGTTATCTCAATGCTTCTAATATCAAACTTGAGACCCTCCCTATAGCATGAGATGTGATATCCAAGTCCTTCCCATTCCAATCCTGAGACCCTTCCTATGGCATGAGATGTGATATCCAACTCCTTCCCATTCCAATCCTGAGACACTTCCTATAGCATGAGATGTGATATCTCAATGCTTCTATCAAACCTGAGACCCTTCCTTTAGCATGAGATGTGATATCCAACTCCTTCCCATTCCAATCCTGAGACCCTTCCCATGGCATGAGTTGTGATATCTCAATGCTTCTAATACCAAACCTGGGACCCGTCCTATAACATGAGATGTGATATCCAAATCCTTCCCCTTCCAAACGTGAGACCCTTCCTTTAGCATGAGATGTGATATCCAAATCCTTCCCATTCCAATCCTGAAACCCTTCCTATAGCATGAGATGTGATATCTCAATGTTTCTAATAAAAAACCTGAGACCCTTCCTATAGCAAGAGATGTGATATCCACATCCTTCCCATTCAAATCCTGAGACCCTTCCTATAACATGAGATGTGATATCCAACTCCTTCCCATTCCAACCTGAGACCCTTCCTATAGCATTAGAAGGGATATCCAACTCCTTCCCATTGCAATCCTGAGATCCTTCCTATAACATGAGATGTGATATCCAATTATTTCCCATTCCAAACCTGAGACCCTTCCTATTGGATGAGATGTGATATCCAACTCCTTCCCATTCCAATCCTGAGACCCTTCCTATACCATGAGATGTGAACCGCAATGTTTCAAATACCAAACCTGGGACCCGTTCTATAACATGAGATATGATATCCAAATCCTTAACCTTCCAAACCTGAGACCCTTCCTTTAGCATGAGATGTGATATCCAAATCCTTCCCATTCCAATCCTGAGACGCTACCTATAACATGAGATGTGATATCCAACTCCTTCCCATTCCAACCTGAGACCCTTCCTATGGCATGAGATGTGATATCCAAATCCTTCCCATTCCAATCCTGAGACCCTTCCTATAGCATGAGATGTAATATCCCAATGCTTGTAATACCAAACCTGAGACCCTTCCTATAGCATAAGATGTGATATCTCAATGCTTCTAATTCCAAACCTGGGACCCGTCCTATAACATGAGATATGATATTCAAATCCTTCCCCTTCCAAACCTGAGACCCTTCCTTTAGCATGAGATGTGATATCCAAATCCTTCCCATTCCAATCCTGAAATCCTTCCTATAGCATGAGATGTGATATCTCAATGTTTCTAATAAAAAACTGAGACCCTTCCTATAGCAAGAGATGTGATATCCAAATCCTTCCCATTCCAATCCTGAGACCCTTCCTATAACATGAGATGTGATATCCAACTCCTTCCCATTCCAATCCTGAAACCCTTCCTATAGCTTCAGATGTGATATCAAACTCCTTCCCATTCCAATCCTGAGATAGCTTGAGATGTGCTATCCAACTCCTTCCCATTCCAATCCTGAGACCCTTCCTATACCATGAGATGTGATATCTCAATGCTTCTAATACCAAACCTGAGACCGTCCTAAAACATATGTGAGATCCAAATCCTTCCCCTTCCAAACCTGAGACCTTTCCTTTAGCATGAGATGTGATATCCAACTCCTTCCCATTCCAATCCTGAGAGCTTTCCTATAGCATGATATGTGATATCTCAATGTTTCTAATACCAAACCTGAGATCCTTCCTATAACATGAGATGTGTATCCAACTCCTTCCCATTCCAAACCTGAGACCCTTCCTATAGCATGAGATGTGATATCTTAATGCTTCTAAAACCAAACCTGAGAACCATCCTATAACATATGTGAAATCCAAATCCTTCCCTTTCCAAACCTGAGACCCTTCCGATAGCATGGGATGTGATATCTCAATGCTTCTAAAACCAAACATGAGAACCATCCTACAACATGAGAAGTGAAATCCAAATCCTTCCCTTTCCAAACCTGAGACCCTTCCTATAGCTTGAGATGTGATATCAAACTCCTTCCCATTCCAATCCTGAGATAGCTTGAGATGTGATATCCAACTCCTTCCCATTCCAATCCTGGGACCCTTCCTATACCATGAGATGTGCTATCTCAATGCTTCCAATACCAAACCTGAGACCCGTCCTAATACATGAGATGTGAGATCGAAATCCTTCCCCTTCCAAACCTGAGACCCTTCCTATGGCTTGAGATGTGATATGAAACTCCTTCCCATTCCAACCTGCGACCCTTCCTATGGCATGAGATGTGATATCCAAATCCTTCCCATTCCAATCCTGAGACCCTTCCTATAGCATGAGATGTAATATCACAATGCTTGTAATACCAAACCTGAGACCCTTCCTATAGCATAAGATGTGATATCCAACTCCTTCCCATTCCAATCCTTAGACCCTTCCTATAGCATGAGATGTGCTATCTCAATGCTTCTAATACCAAACCTGAGACCCTTCTTAAAGCATGAGATGGGATATCCAACTCCTTCCTATACCAATCCTGAGACCCTTACGAAAGCAGAGATGTGATATCTCAATGCTTATACCAAACCTGAGACCCTTCCTATGGCATGAGATGTGATATTCAACTCCTTCCCATTCCAATCCTGAGACCCTTCCTATAGCATGAGATGTGATAACTCAATGCTTTTACCAAACCTGAGACCCTTCCTATAGCATGAGATGTGATATCCAACTCCTCCCCATTCCAATCCTGAGACCCTTCCTATACCATGAGATGTGATATCTCAATGTTTCTAATACCAAACCTGAGACCCGTCCTAAAACATGAGATGTGAGATCCAAATCCTTCCCCTTCCAAACCTGAGACCCTTCCTATAGCTTGAGATGTGATATCAAACTCCTTCCCATTCTAATCCTGAGATAGCTTGAGATGTGATATCTCAATGCTTCTAATATCAAAACTGAGACCCTCCCTATAGCATGAGATGTGATATCTAAGTCCTTCCCATTCCTATCCTGAGACCCTTACGATAGCAGAGATGTGATATCTCAATGCTTATAGCAAACCTGAGACCCTTCCTATAGCATAAGATGTGATATCTCTATGCTTCTATCAAAACTGAGACCCTCCCTATAGCATGAGATGTGATATCTAAGTCCTTCCCATTCCTATCCTGAGACCCTTCCGATAGCAGAGATGTGATATCTCAATGCTTATACCAACCTGAGACCCTTCCTATAGCATGAGATGTGAAATCTCAATGCTTCTATCAAACCTGAGACTCTTCCTTTAGCATGAGATGTGATATCCAATTCCTTCCCATTCCAATCCTGAGACCCTTCCTATAGCATGAGATGTAATATCTCAATGCTTCTATCAAACCTGAGACCCTTCCTTTAGCATGAGATGTGATATCCAACTCCTTCCCCTTCCAAACCTGAGAACCTTCCTTTAGCATGAGATGTGATATCCAAATCCTTCCCATTCCAATCCTGAAACCCTTCCTATAGCATGAGATGTGATATCTCTGTTTCTAATAAAAAACATGAGACCCTTCCTATAGCAAGAGATATGATATCCAAATCCTTCCCATTCCAATACTGAGACCCTTCCTATAACATGAGATGTGATATCCAACTCCTTCCCATTCCAACCTGAGACCCTTCCTATAGCATGAGAAGGGATATCCAACTCCTTCCCATTACAATCCTGAAACCCTTCCTATACCATGAGATGTGATATCTTAATGCTTCTAATACCAAACGTGAGACCCGTCCTATAACATGAGATGTGATATCCAAATCCTTCCCCTTCCAAACCTGAGACCCTTCCTTTAGCATGAGATGTGATATCCAGCTCCTTCTCATTCCAATCCTGAGACCCTTCCGATAGCATGAGATGTGATATCTCAATGCTTCTAATATAAAAACTGAGACCCTCCCTATAGCATGAGATGTGATATCTAAGTCCTTCTCATTTCAATCCTGAGACCCTTCGGATAGCAGAGATGTGATATCTCAATGCTTATACCAAACCTGAGACCCTTCCTATGGCATGAGATGTGATATCCAACTCCTTCCCATTCCAATCCTGAGACCCTTCCTATAGCATGAGATGTGATATCTCAATGCTTCTACCAAACCTGAGACCCTTCCTTTAGCATGAGATGTGATATCCAACTCCTTCCCATTCCAATCCTGAGACCCTTACTATAGCATGAGATGTGATATCTCAATGCTTCTAATACCAAACCTGAGATCCTTCCTATAACATGAGATGTGATATCCAAATCCTTCCCCTTCCAAACCTGAGACCCTCCCTTTAGCATGAGATGTGATATCCAACTCCTTCCCATTCCAATCCTGAGACCCTTCTGATAGCATGAGATGTGATATCTCAATGCTTCTAATACCAAACCTGAGATCCTTCCGATAGCATGAGATGTGATATCTCAATGCTTCTAATACCAAACCTGAGATCCTTCCTATAACATGAGATGTGATATCCAAATCCTTCCCCTTCCAAACCAGAGACCCTCCCTTTAGCGTGAGATGTGATATCCAACTCCTTCCCATTCCAATCCTTAGACCCTTCTGATAGCATGAGATGTGATGTCTCAATGCCTCTAATACCAAACCTGAGATCCTACATCTAACATGAAATGTGATATCCAACTCCTTCCCCTTCCAAACCTGAGAGCCTTCCGATAACATGAGATGTGATATCGAAGCCCTTCCCATTCCAATCCTGAGACCCTTCCTATAACATGAGATGTGATATCCAACTCCTTCCCATTCCAACCTGAGACCCTTCCTATAGCATGAGATGGGATATCCAACTACTTCCAAATCCAATCCTGATACCCTTCCGATAGCATGAGATGTGATATCCCAATGCTTCTACCAAACCTGAGACCCATACTATGGCATGAGATGTGATATCAAACTCCTTCCCATTCCAATCCCGAGACCCTTCCTATAGCTTGAGATGTGATATCCAACTCCTTCCCATTCCAACCTGAGACCCTTCCTATAGCATGAGAAGGGATATCCAACTCCTTCCCATTACAATCCTGAAACCCTTCCTATACCATGAGATGTGATATCTTAATGCTTCTAATACCAAACGTGAGACCCGTCCTATAACATGAGATGTGATATCCAAATCCTTCCCCTTCCAAACCTGAGACCCTTCCTTTAGCATGAGATGTGATATCCAGCTCCTTCTCATTCCAATCCTGAGACCCTTCCGATAGCATGAGATGTGATATCTCAATGCTTCTAATATCAAAACTGAGACCCTCCCTATAGCATGAGATGTGATATCTAAGTCCTTCCCATTCCAATCCTGAGACCCTTCGGATAGCAGAGATATGATATCTCAATGCTTATACCAAACCTGAGACCCTTCCTATAGCATAAGATGTGATATCTCAATGCTTCTAATTCCAAACCTGGGACCCGTCCTATAACATGAGATATGATATTCAAATCCTTCCCCTTCCAAACCTGAGACCCTTCCTTTAGCATGAGATGTGATATCAAATCCTTCCAATTCCAATCCTGAAATCCTTCCTATAGCATGAGATGTGATATCCAACTCCTTCCCATTCCAATCCTGAGACCCTTCCTATAACATGAGATGTGATATCCAACTCCTTCCCATTCCAATCCTGAAACCCTTCCTATAGCTTCAGATGTGATATCAAACTCCTTCCCATTCCAATCCTGAGATAGCTTGAGATGTGCTATCCAACTCCTTCCCATTCCAATCCTGAGACCCTTCCTATACCATGAGATGTGATATCTCAATGCTTCTAATACCAAACCTGAGACCGTCCTAAAACATATGTGAGATCCAAATCCTTCCCCTTCCAAACCTGAGACCTTTCCTTTAGCATGAGATGTGATATCCAACTCCTTCCCATTCCAATCCTGAGACCTTTCCTATAGCATGATATGTGATATCTCAATGCTTCTAATACCAAACCTGAGATCCTTCCTATAACATGAGATGTGTATCCAACTCCTTCCCATTCCAAACCTGAGACCCTTCCTATAGCATGAGATGTGATATCTTAATGCTTCTAAAACCAAACCTGAGAACCATCCTATAACATATGTGAAATCCAAATCCTTCCCTTTCCAAACCTGAGACCCTTCCGATAGCATGGGATGTGATATCTCAATGCTTCTAAAACCAAACATGAGAACCATCCTACAACATGAGATGTGAAATCCAAATCCTTCCCTTTCCAAACCTGAGACCCTTCCTATAGCTTGAGATGTGATATCAAACTCCTTCCCATTCCAATCCTGAGATAGCTTGAGATGTGATATCCAACTCCTTCCCATTCCAATCCTGGGACCCTTCCTATACCATGAGATGTGCTATCTCAATGCTTCCAATACCAAACCTGAGACCCGTCCTAACACATGAGATGTGAGATCCAAATCCTTCCCCTTCCAAACCTGAGACCCTTCCTATGGCTTGAGATGTGATATGAAACTCCTTCCCATTCCAACCTGAGACCCTTCCTATGGCATGAGATGTGATATCCAAATCCTTCCCATTCCAATCCTGAGACCCTTCCTATAGCATGAGATGTAATATCACAATGCTTGTAATACCAAACCTGAGACACTTCCTATAGCACAAGATGTGATATCCAACTCCTTCCCATTCCAATCCTTAGACCCTTCCTATAGCATGAGATGTGTTATCTCAATGCTTCTAATACCAAACCTGAGACCCTTCTTAAAGCATGAGATGGGATATCCAACTCCTTCCTATACCAATCCTGAGACCCTTACGAAAGCAGAGATGTGATATCTCAATGCTTATACCAAACCTGAGACCCTTCCTATGGCATGAGATGTGATATTCAACTCCTTCCCATTCCAATCCTGAGACCCTTCCTATAGCATGAGATGTGATAACTCAATGCTTTTACCAAACCTGAGACCCTTCCTATAGCATGAGATGTGATATCCAACTCCTCCCCATTCCAATCCTGAGACCCTTCCTATAGCATGAGATGTGATATCTCAATGTTTCTAATACCAAACCTGAGACCCGTCCTAAAACATGAGATGTGAGATCCAAATCCTTCCCCTTCCAAACCTGAGACCCTTCCTATAGCTTGAGATGTGATATCAAACTCCTTCCCATTCTAATCCTGAGATAGCTTGAGATGTGATATCTCAATGCTTCTAATATCAAAACTGAGACCCTCCCTATAGCATGAGATGTGATATCTAAGTCCTTCCCATTCCTATCCTGAGACCCTTACGATAGCAGAGATGTGATATCTCAATGCTTATAGCAAACCTGAGACCCTTCCTATAGCATAAGATGTGATATCTCAATGCTTCTATCAAAACTGAGACCCTCCCTATAGCATGAGATGTGATATCTAAGTCCTTCCCATTCCTATCCTGAGACCCTTCCGATAGCAGAGATGTGATATCTCAATGCTTATACCAACCCGAGACCCTTCCTATAGCATGAGATGTAATATCTCAATGCTTCTATCAAACCTGAGACCCTTCCTTTAGCATGAGATGTGATATCCAACTCCTTCCCCTTCCAAACCTGAGAACCTTCCTTTAGCATGAAATGTGATATCCAAATCCTTCCCTTTCCAATCCTGAAACCCTTCCTATAGCATGAGATGTGATATCTCTGTTTCTAATAAAAAACATGAGACCCTTCCTATAGCAAGAGATATGATATCCAAATCCTTCCCATTCCAATACTGAGACCCTTCCTATAACATGAGATGTGATATCCAACTCCTTCCCATTCCAACCTGAGACCCTTCCTATAGCATGAGAAGGGATATCCAACTCCTTCCCATTACAATCCTGAAACCCTTCCTATACCATGAGATGTGATATCTTAATGCTTCTAATACCAAACGTGAGACCCGTCCTATAACATGAGATGTGATATCCAAATCCTTCCCCTTCCAAACCTGAGACCCTTCCTTTAGCATGAGATGTGATATCCAGCTCCTTCTCATTCCAATCCTGAGACCCTTCCGATAGCATGAGATGTGATATCTCAATGCTTCTAATATCAAAACTGAGACCCTCCCTATAGCATGAGATGTGATATCTAGGTCCTTCCCATTCCAATCCTGAGACCCTTCGGATAGCAGAGATGTGATATCTCAATGCTTATACCAAACCTGAGACCCTTCCTATGGCATGAGATGTGATATCCAACTCCTTCCCATTCCAATCCTGAGACCCTTCCTATAGCATGAGATGTGATATCTCAATGCTTCTACCAAACCTGAGACCCTTCCTTTAGCATGAGATGTGATATCCAACTCCTTCCCATTCCAATCCTGAGACCCTTACTATAGCATGAGATGTGATATCTCAATGCTTCTAATACCAAACCTGAGATCCTTCCTATAACATGAGATGTGATATCCAAATCCTTCCCCTTCCAAACCTGAGACCCTCCCTTTAGCATGAGATGTGATATCCAACTCCTTCCCATTCCAATCCTGAGACCCTTCTGATAGCATGAGATGTGATATCTCAATGCTTCTAATACCAAACCTGAGATCCTTCCGATAGCATGAGATGTGATATCTCAATGCTTCTAATACCAAACCTGAGATCCTTCCTATAACATGAGATGTGATATCCAAATCCTTCCCCTTCCAAACCAGAGACCCTCCCTTTAGCGTGAGATGTGATATCCAACTCCTTCCCATTCCAATCCTTAGACCCTTCTGATAGCATGAGATGTGATGTCTCAATGCCTCTAATACCAAACCTGAGATCCTACATCTAACATGAAATGTGATATCCAACTCCTTCCCCTTCCAAACCTGAGAGCCTTCCGATAACATGAGATGTGATATCGAAGTCCTTCCCATTCCAATCCTGAGACCCTTCCTATAACATGAGATGTGATATCCAACTCCTTCCCATTCCAACCTGAGACCCTTCCTATAGCATGAGATGGGATATCCAACTACTTCCAAATCCAATCCTGATACCCTTCCGATAGCATGAGATGTGATATCCCAATGCTTCTACCAAACCTGAGACCCATACTATGGCATGAGATGTGATATCAAACTCCTTCCCATTCCAATCCCGAGACCCTTCCTATAGCTTGAGATGTGATATCCAACTCCTTCCCATTCCAATTCTGAGACCGTTCCTATACCAGGAGACTTGCTATCTCAATGCTTCTAATACCAAACCTTACATCCGTCCTATAACATGAGTTGTGATATCCAAATCCTTCCCCTTCCAAACCTGAGACCCTTCCTTTATCATGAGATGTGATATCCAACTCCTTCCCATTCCAATCCTGAGACCCTTCCCATATCATGAGATTTGTTATCTCAATGCTTCTAATATCAAACTTGAGACCCTCCCTATAGCATGAGATGTGATATCCAAGTCCTTCCCATTCCAATCCTGAGACCCTTCCTATGGCATGAGATGTGATATCCAACTCCTTCCCATTCTAATCCTGAGACACTTCCTATAGCATGAGATGTGATATCTCAATGCTTCTATCAAACCTGAGACCCTTCCTTTAGCATGAGATGTGATATCCAACTCCTTCCCATTCCAATCCTGAGACCCTTCCTATGGCATGAGTTGTGATATCTCAATGCTTCTAATACCAAACCTGGGACCCGTCCTATAACATGAGATGTGATATCCAAATCCTTCCATTTCCAAACGTGAGACCCTTCCTTTAGCATGAGATGTGATATCCAAATCCTTCCCATTCCAAACCTGAAACCCTTCCTATAGCATGAGATGTGATATCTCAATGTTTCTAATAAAAAACCTGAGACCCTTCCTATAGCAAGAGATGTGATATCCACATCCTTCCCATTCAAATCCTGAGACCCTTCCTATAACATGAGATGTGATATCCAACTCCTTCCCATTCCAACCTGAGACCCTTCCTATAGCATGAGAAGGGATATCCAACTCCTTCCCATTGCAATCCTGAGATCCTTCCGATAACATGAGATGTGATATCCAATTATTTCCCATTCCAAAATTGAGACCCTTCCTATTGGATGAGATATGATATCCAACTCCTTCCCATTCCAATCCTGAGACCCTTCCTATACCATGAGATGTGAACCGCAATGTTTCAAATACCAAACCTGGGACCCGTTCTATAACATGAGATATGATATCCAAATCCTTCCCCTTCCAAACTTGAGACCCTTCCTTTAGCATGAGATGTGATATCCAAATCCTTCCCATTCCAATCCTGAGATGCTACCTATAACATGAGATGTGATATCCAACTCCTTCCCATTCCAACCTGAGACCCTTCCTATGGCATGAGATGTGATATCCAAATCCTTCCCATTCCAATCCTGAGACCCTTCCTATAGCATGAGATGTAATATAACAATGCTTGTAATACCAAACCTGAGACCCTTCCTATAGCATAAGATGTGATATCTCAATGCTTCTAATTCCAAACCTGGGACCCGTCCTATAACATGAGATATGATATTCAAATCCTTCCCCTTCCAAACCTGAGACCCTTCCTTTAGCATGAGATGTGATATCCAAATCCTTCCAATTCCAATCCTGAAATCCTTCCTATAGCATGAGATGTGATATCTCAATGTTTCTAATAAAAAACTGAGACCCTTCCTATAGCAAGAGATGTGATATCCAAATCCTTCCCATTCCAATCCTGAGACCCTTCCTATAACATGAGATGTGATATCCAACTCCTTCCCATTTCAATCCTGAAACCCTTCCTATAGCTTCAGATGTGATATCAAACTCCTTCCCATTCCAATCCTGAGATAGCTTGAGATGTGCTTTCCAACTCCTTCCCATTCCAATCCTGAGACCCTTCCTATACCATGAGATGTGATATCTCAATGCTTCTAATACCAAACCTGAGACCGTTCTAAAACATATGTGAGATCCAAATCCTTCCCCTTCCAATCCTGAGACCTTTCCTATAGCATGATATGTGATATCTCAATGCTCCCAATACCAAACCTGAGATCCTTCCTATAACATGAGATGTGTATCCAACTCCTTCCCATTCCAAACCTGAGACCCTTCCTATAGCATGAGATGTGATATCTTAATGCTTCTAAAACCAAACCTGAGAACCATCCTATAACATATGTGAAAACCAAATCCTTCCCTTTCCAAACCTGAGACCCTTCCGATAGCATGGGATGTGATATCTCAATGCTTCTAAAACCAAACATGAGAGCCATCCTACAACATGAGATGTGAAATCCAAATCCTTCCCTTTCCAAACCTGAGACCCTTCCTATAGCTTGAGATGTGATATCAAACTCCTTCCCATTCCAATCCTGAGATAGCTTGAGATGTGATATCCAACTCCTTCCCATTCCAATCCTGGGACCCTTCCTATACCATGAGATGTGCTATCTCAATGCTTCCAATACCAAACCTGAGACCCGTCCTAATACATGAGATGTGAGATCCAAATCCTTCCCCTTCCAAACCTGAGACCCTTCCTATGGCTTGAGATGTGATATGAAACTCCTTCCCATTCCAACCTGAGACCCTTCCTATGGCATGAGATGTGATATCCAAATCCTTCCCATTCCAATCCTGAGACCCTTCCTATAGCATGAGATGTAATATCACAATGCTTGTAATACCAAACCTGAGAACCTTCCTATAGCATAAGATGTGATATCCAACTCCTTCCCATTCCAATCCTTAGACCCTTCCTATAGCATGAGATGTGCTATCTCAATGCTTCTAATACCAAACCTGAGAACCATCCTATAACATATGTGAAAACCAAATCCTTCCCTTTCCAAACCTGAGACCCTTCCGATAGCATGGGATGTGATATCTCAATGCTTCTAAAACCAAACATGAGAGCCATCCTACAACATGAGATGTGAAATCCAAATCCTTCCCTTTCCAAACCTGAGACCCTTCCTATAGCTTGAGATGTGATATCAAACTCCTTCCCATTCCAATCCTGAGATAGCTTGAGATGTGATATCCAACTCCTTCCCATTCCAATCCTGGGACCCTTCCTATACCATGAGATGTGCTATCTCAATGCTTCCAATACCAAACCTGAGACCCGTCCTAATACATGAGATGTGAGATCCAAATCCTTCCCCTTCCAAACCTGAGACCCTTCCTATGGCTTGAGATGTGATATGAAACTCCTTCCCATTCCAACCTGAGACCCTTCCTATGGCATGAGATGTGATATCCAAATCCTTCCCATTCCAATCCTGAGACCCTTCCTATAGCATGAGATGTAATATCACAATGCTTGTAATACCAAACCTGAGAACCTTCCTATAGCATAAGATGTGATATCCAACTCCTTCCCATTCCAATCCTTAGACCCTTCCTATAGCATGAGATGTGCTATCTCAATGCTTCTAATACCAAACCTGAGACCCTTCTTAAAGCATGAGATGGGATATCCAACTCCTTCCTATACCAATCCTGAGACCCTTACGAAAGCAGAGATGTGATATCTCAATGCTTATACCAAACCTGAGACCCTTCCTATGGCATGAGATGTGATATCCAAGTCCTTCCCATTCCAATCCTGAGACCCTTCCTATAGCATGAGATGTGATAACTCAATGCTTTTACCAAACCTGAGACCCTTCCTATAGCATGAGATGTGATATCCAACTCCTCCCCATTCCAATCCTGAGACCCTTCCTATACCATGAGATGTGATATCTCAATGTTTCTAATACCAAACCTGAGACCCGTCCTAAAACATGAGATGTGAGATCCAAATCCTTCCCCTTCCAAACCTGAGACCCTTCCTATAGCTTGAGATGTGATATCAAACTCCTTCCCATTCTAATCCTGAGATAGCTTGAGATGTGATATCTCAATGCTTCTAATATCAAAACTGAGACCCTCCCTATAGCATGAGATGTGATATCTAAGTCCTTCCCATTCCTATCCTGAGACCCTTACGATAGCAGAGATGTGATATCTCAATGCTTATAGGAAACCTGAGACCCTTCCTATAGCATAAGATGTGATATCTCAATGCTTCTATCAAAACTGAGACCCTCCCTATAGCATGAGATGTGATATCTAAGTCCTTCCCATTCCTATCCTGAGACCCTTCCGATAACAGAGATGTGATATCTCAATGCTTATGCCAACCTGAGACCCTTCCTATAGCATGAGATGTGAAATCTCAATGCTTCTATCAAACCTGAGACCCTTCCTTTAGCATGAGATGTGATATCCAATTCCTTCCCATTCCAATCCTGAGACCCTTCCTATAGCATGAGATGTAATATCTCAATGCTTCTATCAAACCTGAGACCCTTCCTTTAGCATGAGATGTGATATCCAACTCCTTCCCCTTCCAAACCTGAGAACCTTCCTTTAGCATGAGATGTGATATCCAAATCCTTCCCATTCCAATCCTGAAACCCTTCCTATAGCATGAGATGCTGTTTCTAATAAAAAACAGCATGAGATGCTGTTTCTAATAAAAAACATGGGACCCTTCCTATAACATGATATGTGATATCCAAATCCTTCCCCTTCCAAACCTGAGACCCTCCCTTTAGCATGAGATGTGATATCCAACTCCTTCCCATTCCAATCCTGAGACCCTTCTGATAGCATGAGATGTGATATCTCAATGCTTCTAATACCAAACCTGAGATCCTTCCAATAGCATGAGATGTGATATCTCAGTGCTTCTAATACCAAACCTGAGATCCTTCCTATAACATGAGATGTGATATCCAAATCCTTCCCCTTCCAAACCAGAGACCCTCCCTTTAGCGTGAGATGTGATATCCAACTCCTTCCCATTCCAATCCTTAGACCCTTCTGATAGCATGAGATGTGATGTCTCAATGCCTCTAATACCAAACCTGAGATCCTACATCTAACATGAAATGTGATATCCAACTCCTTCCCCTTCCAAACCTGAGAGCCTTCCTATAACATGAGATGTGATATCGAAGTCCTTCCCATTCCAATCCTGAGACCCTTTCTATAACATGAGATGTGATATCCAACTCCTTCCCATTCCAACCTGAGACCCTTCCTATAGCATGAGATGGGATATCCAACTACTTCCAAATCCAATCCTGATATCCTTCCGATAGCATGAGATGTGATATCCCAATGCTTCTACCAAACCTGAGACCCATACTATGGCATGAGATGTGATATCAAACTCCTTCCCATTCCAATCCCGAGACCCTTCCTATAGCTTGAGATGTGATATCTCAATGCTTATACCAAACCTGAGAACCTTCCTATAGCATGAGATGTGATATCCAACTCCTTCCCATTCCAATCCTGAGACCCTTCCTATAACATGAGATGTGATATCCAACTCCTTCCCATTCCAATCCTGAGACCCTTCTGGGAGCATTAGATGTGATATCTCAATGCTTCTAATACCAAACCTGAGATCCTTCCGATAGCATGAGATGTGATATCTCAATTCTTCTAATACCAAACCTGAGATCCTTCCTATAACACGAGATGTGATATCCAACTCCTTCCCATTCCAATCCTGAGACCCTTCCTATACCATGAGATGTGAACCGCAATGTTTCAAATACCAAACCTGGGACCCATTCTATAACATGAGATATGATATCCAAATCCTTCCCCTTCCAAACCTGAGACCCTTCCTTTAGCATGAGATGTGATATCCAAATTCTTCCCATTCCAATCCTGAGACGCTACCTATAACATGAGATGTGATATCCAACTCCTTCCCATTCCAACCTGAGACCCTTCCTATGGCATGAGATGTGATATCCAAATCCTTCCCATTCCAATCCTGAGACCCTTCCTATAGCATGAGATGTAATATCACAATGCTTGTAATACCAAACCTGAGACCCTTCCTATAGCATAAGATGTGATATCTCAATGCTTCTAATTCCAAACCTGGGACCCGTCCTATAACATGAGATATGATATTCAAATCCTTCCCCTTCCAAACCTGAGACCCTTCCTTTAGCATGAGATGTGATATCCAAATCCTTCCAATTCCAATCCTGAAACCCTTCCTATAGCATGAGATGTGATATCTCAATGTTTCTAATAAAAAACCTGAGACCCTTCCTATAGCAAGATATGTGATATCCAAATCCTTCCCATTCCAATCCTGAGACCCTTCCTATAACATGAGATGTGATATCCAACTCCTTCCCATTCCAATCCTGAAACCCTTCCTATAGCATGAGATGTGATATCTGAATGCTTCTAATATCAAACCTGAGAACCTCCCTATAGCATGAGATGTGATATCCAACTCCTTCCCATTCCAATCCTGAGACTCAGACCTCCCCGTCTAACCTTCTCACCACACCTAGCTCCCGGATTGATCATGCTCTCCTTCTGTCTCTTCTCTCCCTTCTTCTGCTTCCTTTCCTCTCTCCTTCCTCATCTGCCCTAGTTCAGGCTCCTTCTACACCTCCGCAGGGATTACTGATTTGTATCCCTCCCCACTCTCAACTCTCACTCAGTTTCAAACACTCATCTGACATCTGCCATTTCCCGGAAGAACCCGACCTTGATGTCCTTGGTCTAACCGAGACATGGTTGACGGCCAGCGCTGTCTCGAGTTTTGACACTCTCCTCCCTGATGACAAGTTCCTCTCCATGCCCAGATCCAACCGTTCTTGAGGGGGAGTATCCTTGATTCCTGTAGTAAATTGCTCTCCTATGCAGGCCGACTCCTCTCACGAATGCCTTGTCTGCATGCATTCTCTCTTTCCTGCCCATTCTCTCACCGTGGCTATTTGCCTGCCCCCTTCCTCTCTCAGTGGATGGACTTCTCCATCCTGGCCTCCTACCACTCAACTCCGCCTACTTGGAGAATTCAACATGAACCTGTATGCTTTGTGACCTGGACTTTTACGAGATCGGCAACTCTTCATGTTGCTGGCCCTACAAACTGCTGGGAATACTCAGGATTTTCTGATCTCAGACCTCCCTCTCTGTAACCCTCTCAACAATCCTCTCCCGTGGTGATCAAGTTCTCATCTCCAAAGAAGGCTAACTACCAGCTGTTCCTCCTCAGAGGAGTTCTTCCTATCTGTCCCTGCTCCCTGCACCGTTTCGCGTTACAAACACTCGCTTCCCCGCTTTCTGGTTTAGACGTTTTTCCTTCTCAGAGGCCTTCTTCCTTTCTGTCCTTGTTCTCTGCATCGTTTCGCGTTGCAAGTACTCGCTTCCCAGCTCTCTGGTTTAGACGCGTTTTCCCTGCCTTCTCTCTGCTTCCCGCGGCCTTGAAATAAACAAATGAGCTTCAAAAGATACACGGTGCTCAGAATGCTTTATAACACCCATTATTCAAGATATAGCTGTAACCCGCTAGACGTATTGAAAAGTGCTAAAAACTAGCAAAAATAGCTAGAAGATGTACTTTCCTCGCGTTTTGGTAAATGCGAATTCTGGTGGATTCCCATTTTGTACTCGGTTCGTGCATTTGTTCAGTGGAATCCTGATGTTTTTAACCACTCGTCACCCATGCAAGGGGGGGGGGATCAAAATCTACTGTTCACAGGCTGAATGTATACTGCTGAAATCTTCAATGCATTATCGGGTAATCCGACTGTTCTGGAAAGTGTATTTGCCATCTGTTATTCCAGTCACCATGTTTTCATCGTCCCTTCTAGTTTCAAGGCTGCACTCCCGTGGTGATCACGTTCTCTTCTCCAAAGAAGGCTAACTAACAGCTGTTCCGCCTCAGAGGCGTTATTCCTTTCTGTCCCTGTCCCCTGCACAGTTTCGCGTTGCAAACACTCGCTTCCCTGCTCTCTGGTTTAGACGCTGTTCCTCCTCAGAGGCGGTCTTCCTTTCTGTCCCTGCTCCCTGCACAGTTTCGCTTTGCAAGTACTCGCTTCCCAACTCTCTGGTTTAGACGCGTATCCTTGCCCTCTCTCCTCTTCCCGCTGCCTTCAAATCAACAAATGAGCTCCAAAAGATACACAGTGCTCAGAATGCTTTATAACAACCCATTATTCAACATATAGCCATAACCCGCTAGATGTATTGAAACGTGCTAAAAACTAGCAAAAACAGCTAGAAAATGTACTTTCCTCGCGTTTTTGTAAATGCGAATTCTGGTGGGTTCCGATGTTGTTTGTAATGTGTCCGCGAGTTTGTTGTCGAATCCTGAAGTTTTTAACCACTGTTCTCCCATACAAGGGGGGTCAACATCTACTGCTGTTCACAGGCTGAATGTATACGGCTGAAATCTTCAATGCATTATCAGCTTTCCTGACTGTTTTGGAACGTGTATTTGCCATCTGTTAATGCAGTCGCCCTGTTTTCATCGTCCATTCTAGTTTACAGGCTGCACTCCCATGGTGATCACATTCTCCTCTCCAGAGCAAGCTAACTACCAGCTGCTCCTCCTCAGAGGCGTTCATCCTTTCTGTCCCTGCTCCCTTAACCATTTCGCGTTGCATGTACTCGCTTCCCAGCTCTCTGGTTTAGATGCGTGTTCCCTGCCTTCTCTCCTCTTCCTACAGCCTTCCAATGAGCTCCACAAGATAGTGTTCAGAATGCTTTATCACACCCATTATTCAACATATAGCTGTAACCCGCTAGAAGTATTGAAACGTGCTAAACAACTAACAAAACCAGCTAGAAAATGTACTTCCCTCGCGTTTTGGTAAATGCAGGGTACACACGTCTAAACCGGAGAGCAGGGAAGCGAGCATTTCAGCAGTATACATTCAGCCTGTGAACAACACATTTTGATCCTCCCTTGTATGGGAGAAGAGTGGTTCAAAAGAACAGGATTCAACTGAACAAACGCACGAACAGAGTACAAAATGGGAACCCACTAGAATTCGCATTTACAAAAAGCGAGGAAAGTACATTTTCTAGCTGTTTTTACTAGTTTTTAGCACGTTTCAATACGTCTAGCGGGTTACGGGTATATGTTGAATAATGGCATTCTGAGCACTGTGTATCTCGTGGAGCTCATTTGTTCATCTTTATCCCTATCCAGCGGTGGTAAATATGAAGGAAGAAGGCTGTAGGAAGAGGAGAGAAGGCAGGGAACACGCATCTAAACCAGAGAGCTGGGAAGCGAGTCCAAGCAACGCGAAACGGTGCAGGGAGCAGGGGTAGAAAGGATAAACGCCTCTGAGGAGGAGCAGCTGGTAGTTAGCCTGCTCTGGAGATGAGAATGTGATCACCAGGGGAGTGCAGCCTGTAAACTAGAAGGGACGATGAAAACAGGGCGACTGCATTAACAGATGGCAAATACACGTTCCAAAACAGTCAGGAAAGCTGATAATGCATTGAAGATTTCAGCCGTATACATTCAGCCTGTGAACAGCAGTAGATGTTAAACCCCCCTTGTATAGGAGAACAGTGGTGAAAATCTTCAGAATTGGACAACAAACGCACGGACACAGTACATACAACATGGGAACCCACCAGAATTCGCATTTACAAAAACGCGAGGAAAATACATTTTCTAGCTGTTTTTGCTAGTTTTTAGCACGTTTCAATACGTCTAGCGGGTTTACGGCTACATATTGAATAATGGGTGTTATAAAGCATTCTGAGCAACGTGTTTCTTTTGAAGCTCATTTGTTGGTTTGAAGGCAGCGGGAAGAGGAGAGAAGGCAGGAAACGCGTCTAAACCAGAGCTGTGAAGCGAGTACTTGCAACGCGAAACGATGCAGGGACCAGGGACAGAAAGGAAGAACGCCTCTGAGGAGGAACAGCTGGTAGTTATCCTTCTTTGGAGAGGAGAACGTGATCACCATGGGAGAGGATTGTTGAGAGGGTTACAGAGGGGGAGGTCTGAGATCAGAAAATCCAGAGTATTCCCTGCAGAGTGTGTAGGGCCAGCGGCATGAAGAGTTGCAGATCTCGTAAAAGTCCAGGTCAGGAAGCATACAGGTTCATGTTGAATTCTCAAAGTAGGCGGAGTTGAGTGGTAGGAGGCCAGGATGGAGAAGTCCATCCACTGAGAGATGAAGGGGGCAGGCAAATAGCCACGGCGAGAGAATGGCCAGGACAGAGAGAATGAATGCAAACAAGGCATTCGTAAGAGGAGTCGGCCTGCATAGGAAAGCAATCTACTACGGGAATCAAGGATACTGCCCCACAAGAACGGTTGGATCTGGGCATGGAGAGGAACTTGTCATCAGGAAGGAGAGTGTCAAAGCTCGAGACAGCACTAGCCGTCAACCATATCTCGGTTAGACCAAGGACATCATTGTCAGATTCTTCGAGGGAGTGTCAGATGTCAGATTGTTTGAAACTGAATGAGAGTTGAGAGTGGGGAGGGGAACAAATCAGGTACTCCCTGCGGAGGTGTAGAAGGAGCCTGAACTAGGGCAGATGAGGAAGGAGAGAGGCAAGGAAGCCGAAGAAGGGAGAGAAGAGACAGCAGGAGAGCAGGATCAATCCGGGAGCTAGGAGTGGTGAGAAGGTTAGACGGGGGATCTGAGTCTCAGGATTGGAATGGGAAGGAGTTGGATATCACTTCTCATGATAAAGAAAGGGTCTAAGGTTTGGAAGGGGAAGGATTTGGATATCTCATCTCATGTTATAGGAAGGTTCTCAGGATTGGAATTGGAAGGAGTTTGATATCACATCTCATGCAATAGTATAGTAGGTAGGTAGAAGCATTGAAATATCAAGTCTCATGGTATAGGAAGGGTCTCAGAATTGGAATGGGAAGGAGTTGGATATCACATCTCAAGCTATAGGAAGGGTCTCAAGATTGGAATGGGAAGCAGTTTGATATCACATCTGATGTCATAGTATGGGTCTCAGGTTTGGTAGAAGCATTGGGATATCACATCTCATGCAATCAGAAGGGTATCAGGATTGGATTTGGAAGGAGTTGGATATCCAATCTCATGCTATAGGAAGGGTCTCAGGTTGGAATCAGAAGGAGTTGGATATCACATCTCATGTTATAGGAAGGGTCTCCGGATTGGAATGAGAAGGACTTGGATATCACATCTCATGCTATAGGAAGGCTCTCAGGTTTGGAACGGGAAGGATTTGGATATCACATCTCATGTTATAGGAAGGATCTCAGGTTTGGTATTAGAAGCATTGAGATATCACATCTCATGCTATCGGAAGGATCTCAGGTTTGGTATTAGAGACATTGAGATATCACATCTCTGCTATCGAAAGTGTCTCAGGATTGGGATGGGAAGGAGTTGGATATCACATCTCATGCTATAGGACGGGTCTCGGGTTTGGTATTAGTAGAAGCATTGAGATATCACATCACATGCTGTAGGAAGGGTCTCCGGTTTGGCATGGGAAGGAATTGGATATCACATCTCATGTCATAGGAAGGATCACAGGTTTGCTATTAGAAGCATTGAGACATCACATCTCATGTTATAGGAAGGGTCTCATGTTTGAAATGGGAAGGAGTTGGATACCACATCTCATGTTAGAGGAAGGGTCTCAGGGTTGGTATAAGCATTGAGATATCACATCTCTGCTATCGGAAGTGTCTCAGGATTGAAATGGAAGGAGTTGGATATCCCATCTAATGTTATAGGACGGGTCTCAGGTTTGGTATTAGAATCATTGAGATATCACATCTCATGCTGTAGGAAGGGTCTAAGGATTGGAATGGGAAGGACTTGGATATCAGATCTCATGCTATAGGTAGGCTCTCAGGTTTGGAAAGGGAAGGAGTTGGATATCACATTTCATGTTAGAAAATGGATCTCATGTTTGGTATTAGAGGCATTGAGATATCACATCTGTTAGGAAAGATTTCGTTATTGTAGGGAACTTTCCTTCCATGTGGCAACCCCTAAACTTTTTGCTATTGTTTTCTACCTGTTTTCTTGACTTTGCCAGAGAAGTGCAGCCTTCTGCCGTACTCCTCTGGGCTTTCGCTCCTTTCTTACGGGGAAACTGACATGCCCTTAAGACAGTCAGTACCGGGGAACGCTGTTTCCCGTAGTTTCTTTTATCGTGTCGCCATTTTAGTGCAACACGACACAAGAGAGCACTGTAAGCTAAGTTACAGCTCTCTTGGGTCTCTAGCCTTCTACAGACCCTAGACACTCTTGTAGGATGGTTTTTGGATCGGTGCAAGTCATTCAGGGACTGGGCTGGTGGCAGCGATCATTTGGTTTATTTTGAGCTCCTTTTGCCGTTCTGAGCACGTTTTTGCCGCGAACACAAAAGGGTGGCCCGGCTACACAAAATGGCCGGACCACGAGGCTCCTTTGTCTAGTCCACTGTCCGTCTTGCTCCCTTTACCTTCCCCCGGGTCAGGCGACCCGGGGCCTTCCTTATTTGGGCATGTAGTTTCCCGCGAAACACGGTTGCTTTCGCGGGCTTCTACATGTCGTTTGAGTGCCCCCAGGATGTGGGATGGGCTGTCTGGTCCCAATACACATCCTGGGTGCCAGAGAGTCTAGGGTGGTGTGAATGCCTGGGACCACCGTGGTCCGTGATTGGTCCACGTATGGTATGTGTGTTGATGAGCGGATCTCCCATTGGCTCCCCTCCGTTTTGGCGCGAAGGGAACCGTGGATAAGAGGGAGCTGGAAACACCACTACCATGTCGATCTCCTGAGTTCTTACGAACCCAGGGATACAGGAGCCAAGTATCCTGCGAACACGAGGCTGGACCGAGGAATCGCTGGTGACCCCCTGAAGAACTTCTGCTCCTCATTGCTGTCGTCCGGTGAAGCCCTTTCCACCTAAGATCGAACAAGAAGGCCTGTACTGGCGCTTCGACCTATTGGAATAGCAGGACCAGCTATTCCCGGCACCTTCATCAACTCCTGCCGTAAGCCTTCGGAAGTGTCTCTGGGCCATCCAGTTGACTGACCAGCTTACTAAGGAGTCCTGCTCTGTAATCGCCGACAGGTTGGGTGGTATTCTGAGTCCGGGGCACGCTCACACGCTTCGTTTGCTTAGCAACCCTAAGCTAGAGGTGAACGGTGCTCGTTTGGCTTGAATACACCCGGCCGTTCCGTTGCCCTGCTGTGGCGACAAAACTGTGCTTGTTTCTTCGATCGGGACGTCTTTTTACTCTGCACGACGACGAGACGTTCCCTGCTCTTCAGAACCTGCCAGAAGCTGCATCTATCGAGGAGAAGCTCGGGCCTGCTTGCTTCGGGGACCGGTGAGTAGATTAGCTAGGATCTGGTCGCCCTCCTGCAGTGCCCTTTGCTTTTCCCCGCTGTGAATACAGCACCCCTTGTCCGTACTCGCGCCCTGCTTCTGCCTCACAGTGGAGGCTGCGCTAGAGTCGCGGACCGTGTTCTCCTTCATTAGGGCACCCTACAGAGCTGTCCAACGTCCTCCGAAGAGCTTCACCTTCTGCCCATTGGCACCGGCGTGTGCAGGTACTTTTGAGCGCTAGGCTCCACTCTTCGTAGGGATTGGACTACCATCTAGTTAGGGGCCTCAGAAGGCGGACATATCACACGCATTGGTTCGCACTGCCTGTTTTCCTTCCCCTGCAGGTGGATAACATATTTCGTGCTGCTAATGCTGTGAAACTGAGTATTCTGTATATATATTGGGTGGATAGTGTATGTGTTGGTTTAATATCGTTGTATATCGCTGCTTTTACTGTGGTTATTAGTTTCAAGGCCTTATAATAAATGTGTATCTATTTTTGATATAAACAACTGTTTGGAGTAGTTTGTACGCGCTCTTGCTTTGTGTGCTCATTGCGGGCTTTCAGTCACCCTCACCCCTCTTGAGACCTAGTCTTGACCGCCGCGATCGCTACCTTGATTGGTCTGGCTTGTCCAGAGGTTACCCTGTTCCAAGTAATTAGGTTGGCCTTCTGAACTTCTGCGCCACCAGGACAGAGTTCAGAAATCCGTCTTAACAAATTGGTGTACAGCGGTGGGATACGACTGAAGGTATCCAGTGTTGCGCACGAGCTAAGGCGTTTTCAGGTTATTCCAACCAGGACACGCAGTAAAGTATTGAATATAACGTTAAAAAGGCCATAGTCCTATCAACAGTATGGAAACGAATACTTTATTAACCTTAAATGCTTCGAAATCTGAAACATTGAAGAAGATGTGTGCGGAGAGAGGGGTTTCCTCTCAAGGCACTAAATTGGAAATGATCCAGAGAATCGTGGCGTGGCAAGAAGCGCAGCTTGACGCTATAACTTCCGAGGACAGTGCAGAAGGTGGTGGGGCTGCTCTCACTGGCAGAACCGACGGTTCTGCCGCTGCACTGATCCATCACGACCACGAGGACAGGGAGGATGTAATGTCTAACGTTTCCTCTGCCAGTGTTGATGGGGAGGCTATGCTTGAATTCAAGAAGCAAGAGCTGCGGTTTAGGCAGCAGGAGCTTGAATTCAGCATAGCCAAACTGAAAATCGACCAAGCAGAAAAACAAAAAGACAGGGATCACCAGTTGGAACTGGCCAAGCTTCAGTTCGCAAATGGGTCCAAGGGTCCTGGACATGGTTCTGGGGCTTCCTCTCATCCACGGTTTCCAAAAGATCTGCTCAGTGTGTATGAGGAACGAAATGACATTATGGACTGGTTAAATGCGTTTGAGTATGCATGCGAGGTTCAAGAGGTTGATAATGCGGATAAGATTGCATGGTTACTCAGCAGACTGCCCCATTCTGGTTGCAGTGCCATTATGGAAATGTCGAAGGCTGAGCGCGCTGATTTTGCAATGTTGAAGCAGACTCTCATTTTAAAGTTTGGGAAGACTCCGACCCAATATTTGAAAAGGTTTAGAGAGTATAAGAAAAAGGAAGGTGGTACTTGGGTGTCGTATGTAGCTGAGTCCCTGAAAAACTTGACTGGCTGGGTTGAAGGTTATAAGGTTTCTACCTTCGAAGGCATGATCAATCTGGTCATGCTGGAACACATTTTTGCTTCTTCTTCCCCGGAGCTTAAGCAGCATTTGGCCGATTCGAAGGAGATAGATCCTAAGAAGCTGGCCATTGCAGCAGACTTATGGGTGTCACATCGAGTGTCCCATAAGGACAAAACTCATCCTGGTAAGCAGGAGGAAGGGAAAAAGACCAAAGATATGGAGGGTGGGGAATCTGCTAAATCATCTTCCCATAAGGGCCACAAAAAGAAAAATAAGGGTAAGCCATCCGAGAACTCACAGGGTAGTGGAGGTTCGCCTCCGAAACAGAACTCTGGTTATAATAAGCCTCCCTACGTAAACAGACCCAATGGGGCTTGTTTTTCTTGTGGAGCAACTGACCATGTGAAGGGGGATCCCCGTTGTAAGGTTAGACCTTTGGGGGTCCACTCCGCTAATCTGGCCTTCTCCTCCTACGAGGAAGAAGAGATTACAGGAGCATCCTTCTCCTCAGACTCATTTCCCAGCGGAATAGAGGCTGAGGTAGTTTTAGTGTCCCTGGGTTCCTGGGAGCCTAAAGTCGCAGAGGCGTATGCTAGGATTCCGGATAATACCAAGCACTACTTTAAAGACAGTGTGCTGATCAATGGAGTGGATACTCCAGCTCTTAGGGATAGTGGGTGCAGTCGAACTGTAGTGGATTCTACCTTGGTAGACTCAGAGGAAGTTGCCAGAGCTACTCTGATGCCCACTAAGTTGGCTGACGGCCCCCTCCGTATGTTTCCCGTGATCCCTGTTAATCTAACTTTAAATGGTACAGCAGTTAGGATTCCAGTGAGCATTCAGAGAAACGTCCCGGGAAAGGTCTTGTTGGGCAATGATCTCAGAGCTCTAGGGCTCGTAGGAGACACTGCCGAAAGACCCTACACACGGTCTCAAGCACGGGCAGCATTGGCCAAGTCCAATACGCCGCCCCAGCCGAAGGGGAAACCCAAGGCGAAAGGAGTCAACAAGTCCCGACGGGGGAAAGAGAATATTCCCCCGAGCTCGCCTACCACTGCGGTGGAGGGAGTTGGTCAATCGCCCGAGCCTGACGAGGAGGTGGCGATGCCTGAAGTGTTCGACCCCAACGACCATCCTGAACTAAAAGACTTGTTAGTTGAAGGAGGTCCTGATAGGGACGACTTCAGTAAGGGCCAACGTGAGTGCCCATCTCTGGAAGGCCTAAGGAGACAGGCCTGCTCCCAGCTTGAGGGTGAACCTCCTGGGAAGCATAGGATTTATTGGGAAGGTGGACTCCTGTATAGTGAGCCCACAGAGTCTACAGAAGGAGACCATAGGAGGTTGGTGGTTCCCCTTGCTGTTAGGCCCTTCCTCCTGCAGTTGGCGCATGAAGTTCCCCTTGCTGGTCACCTTGGGATTAAGAGGACCAAGCAAAGGTTATCCATGCACTTCTACTGGCCCAAGATGGGGGTGCAAGTAGAAAGTCACTGCAGGAGTTGTGCCTCCTGCCAGTTGTCTGGTAAGGTTGGCGCGACAATCCAAGCTCCATTGGTACCGCTCCCAGTTGTGGGGGTACCATTTGAAAGGGTAGGGATCGACATCGTTGGTCCCCTTGACCCGCAAACATCCTCAGGCAATAGGTTTATCCTGGTGCTGGTCGACCATGCAACCAGGTATCCTGAGGCCATCCCATTAAAAACTGTAACTGCCAAGTCAGTTGCAAAAGCTTTTCTCGGCATATTTACTAGGGTTGGCTTCCCTAAAGAAGTTGTGTCAGATCGTGGCAGCAACTTTATGTCGAAGTATATGCAGGCTATGTGGAAGGAATGTGGGGTCACCTACAAGTTCTCTTCTGCATATCACCCCCAGACCAATGGTCTGGTGGAACGTTTCAACAGAACGTTAAAGAGCATGATTGGGGCTCTGGAGGAGCCCCAGAGAAGAAAATGGGATCTTCTTTTACCATGCTTGCTGTTTGCCTACAGAGAGGTACCACAGGAGGGTGTTGGCTTCAGCCCCTTCGAACTTCTGTTCGGTCATCCCGTACGGGGACCCTTAGCCATCGTCAAAGAGGGATGGGAGATGCCCACTCCCCCTGTTACTACCAATGTAGTTGACTATGTGCTAGGGCTCAGAAAACGGATGGTACTCCTGATGGGCTTGGCTAGTGAAAAGTTGAAGGCAGGACAAGCGCTGGTGAAACATTGGTACGACCAGAAAGCTTCCTTAATTCACTTTACCCCTGGTCAGCAAGTCCTGATCATGAACCCTATAAGGCCTCGCGCTTTACAGGACAAATGGTCAGGCCCTTACACAGTGGTGGAGCCCCTGGGTGAGGTGAACTATTTAGTGGACCTTGGAAGGCCTGGACAGGCTCCAAAAGTGTTCCACGTAAATAGGCTGAAGGCTTTCGTCCCAAGAGTCGAAATCGCAGCACTGCTACTGGCGTCAGACGTCGAGGAAGAGGAGTCAGAACCTCTCCCCGACCTGTTCCAAAGCGGTCCTTCAGATAGCTCCGTTGAGGGTGTCCGAGTGGCCCCTCACCTGACTTCTGATCAGCAGGCTGAGGTGAAAAGTTTGCTTAGGCAGTTTTCCCCCCTGTTTTCACAGTCGCCTGGTTTGACACCTTGGTGCAAACATAACATTGACACAGGAGACAGTGTACCTACCAAAAGTAGGGGATACAGGATGTCGGATAAAGTACGGTCTTATATTAAGACCGAGGTCAACAAGATGTTAGACCTTGGGGTGATTGAACCCTCTAGTAGTCCTTGGTCCAGTCCTGTGGTTCTGGTTCCAAAAGCAGGCACTTCTGAATTGAGGTTCTGCGTGGATTACAGGGCTCTGAATGCTGTCACCAAGACAGACGCTCACCCCTTGCCTCGAACTGACGAGCTGGTGGATACCTTGGGTGCCTCCAAGTACCTCAGCACGTTTGACCTGACTGCGGGCTATTGGCAAATAGCTTTAGCAGAACATGCCAAGGAGAAGACAGCATTTTCAACTCCCGACGGGCTTTACCAATTCCGGGTAATGCCGTTCGGATTGAAGAATGCACCTGCCACTTTCCAGAGGCTTGTGAATCATGTGTTGAATGGGTTGGACGAATTCTGTCTTGCATATCTGGACGATATAGCAGTTTTCAGTGCCACCTGGGAAGACCATGTGAAACACCTCGGGATTGTGCTCCAGGCTCTTCAGAAAGCCCACTTGACCATAAAGGCGAGTAAATGCCAGATTGGACAAGGCTCAGTGGTTTACCTTGGGCATGAAGTAGGTGGAGGAAGGATACAGCCTCTCCCCAGTAAAGTACAAGCAGTACAAGACTGGCCTACCCCCACTACACAAACCCAAGTGAGAGCCTTCTTAGGACTCACGGGTTATTACCGCAATTTTATGGCAGACTATGGCACCATAGCTGCTCCTCTGACTGCCCTCACAACTCCGAAGAAACCCAAGAAGGTAACTTGGACTGACGAGTGTGAGAAGGCCTTCAATGGCTTGAAAGACTCCTTGTGCCAGGCCCCTGTGCTCAGGGCCCCTGATTATCAAAGACCTTTTATCGTGCAGACGGATGCCTCTGACACTGGGATAGGAGCTGTACTATCACAAGTAGATGAGAAGGGTAAGGAACACCCTATCGGTTTTATTAGTCGCCAGCTTAAGGACAGAGAGCTCAGATGGTCCACGGTAGAGAAAGAATGTTTCTCTGTTGTGTGGGCCCTAAGGAAGCTGAGGCCCTACCTCTATGGGACCCACTTCACTGTGCAGACTGACCATAAGCCGTTAAAGTGGCTAATGAACATGAAGGGGGAGAATCCAAAGTTGCTTAGGTGGTCCATAAGTCTACAAGGCTTCGACTTCACTATTGAGCATAGGCCAGGTGTCCAACATAGCAATGCTGATGGGTTGTCCAGAATGTTTTACCGACCTGAACAAGAGACTCATCCAGGGGTGGATTAGTTCCCCCTGTCCATAGTCTGGGAGGGGCGAGTGTTAGGAAAGATTTCGTTATTGTAGGGAACTTTCCTTCCATGTGGCAACCCCTAAACTTTTTGCTATTGTTTTCTACCTGTTTTCTTGACTTTGCCAGAGAAGTGCAGCCTTCTGCCGTACTCCTCTGGGCTTTCGCTCCTTTCTTACGGGGAAACTGACATGCCCTTAAGACAGTCAGTACCGGGGAACGCTGTTTCCCGTAGTTTCTTTTATCGTGTCGCCATTTTAGTGCAACACGACACAAGAGAGCACTGTAAGCTAAGTTACAGCTCTCTTGGGTCTCTAGCCTTCTACAGACCCTAGACACTCTTGTAGGATGGTTTTTGGATCGGTGCAAGTCATTCAGGGACTGGGCTGGTGGCAGCGATCATTTGGTTTATTTTGAGCTCCTTTTGCCGTTCTGAGCACGTTTTTGCCGCGAACACAAAAGGGTGGCCCGGCTACACAAAATGGCCGGACCACGAGGCTCCTTTGTCTAGTCCACTGTCCGTCTTGCTCCCTTTACCTTCCCCCGGGTCAGGCGACCCGGGGCCTTCCTTATTTGGGCATGTAGTTTCCCGCGAAACACGGTTGCTTTCGCGGGCTTCTACATGTCGTTTGAGTGCCCCCAGGATGTGGGATGGGCTGTCTGGTCCCAATACACATCCTGGGTGCCAGAGAGTCTAGGGTGGTGTGAATGCCTGGGACCACCGTGGTCCGTGATTGGTCCACGTATGGTATGTGTGTTGATGAGCGGATCTCCCATTGGCTCCCCTCCGTTTTGGCGCGAAGGGAACCGTGGATAAGAGGGAGCTGGAAACACCACTACCATGTCGATCTCCTGAGTTCTTACGAACCCAGGGATACAGGAGCCAAGTATCCTGCGAACACGAGGCTGGACCGAGGAATCGCTGGTGACCCCCTGAAGAACTTCTGCTCCTCATTGCTGTCGTCCGGTGAAGCCCTTTCCACCTAAGATCGAACAAGAAGGCCTGTACTGGCGCTTCGACCTATTGGAATAGCAGGACCAGCTATTCCCGGCACCTTCATCAACTCCTGCCGTAAGCCTTCGGAAGTGTCTCTGGGCCATCCAGTTGACTGACCAGCTTACTAAGGAGTCCTGCTCTGTAATCGCCGACAGGTTGGGTGGTATTCTGAGTCCGGGGCACGCTCACACGCTTCGTTTGCTTAGCAACCCTAAGCTAGAGGTGAACGGTGCTCGTTTGGCTTGAATACACCCGGCCGTTCCGTTGCCCTGCTGTGGCGACAAAACTGTGCTTGTTTCTTCGATCGGGACGTCTTTTTACTCTGCACGACGACGAGACGTTCCCTGCTCTTCAGAACCTGCCAGAAGCTGCATCTATCGAGGAGAAGCTCGGGCCTGCTTGCTTCGGGGACCGGTGAGTAGATTAGCTAGGATCTGGTCGCCCTCCTGCCGTGCCCTTTGCTTTTCCCCGCTGTGAATACAGCACCCCTTGTCCGTACTCGCGCCCTGCTTCTGCCTCACAGTGGAGGCTGCGCTAGAGTCGCGGACCGTGTTCTCCTTCATTAGGGCACCCTACAGAGCTGTCCAACGTCCTCCGAAGAGCTTCACCTTCTGCCCATTGGCACCGGCGTGTGCAGGTACTTTTGAGCGCTAGGCTCCACTCTTCGTAGGGATTGGACTACCATCTAGTTAGGGGCCTCAGAAGGCGGACATATCACACGCATTGGTTCGCACTGCCTGTTTTCCTTCCCCTGCAGGTGGATAACATATTTCGTGCTGCTAATGCTGTGAAACTGAGTATTCTGTATATATATTGGGTGGATAGTGTATGTGTTGGTTTAATATCGTTGTATATCGCTGCTTTTACTGTGGTTATTAGTTTCAAGGCCTTATAATAAATGTGTATCTATTTTTGATATAAACAACTGTTTGGAGTAGTTTGTACGCGCTCTTGCTTTGTGTGCTCATTGCGGGCTTTCAGTCACCCTCACCCCTCTTGAGACCTAGTCTTGACCGCCGCGATCGCTACCTTGATTGGTCTGGCTTGTCCAGAGGTTACCCTGTTCCAAGTAATTAGGTTGGCCTTCTGAACTTCTGCGCCACCAGGACAGAGTTCAGAAATCCGTCTTAACAACATCTCATGCTATAGGAAGGGTCTCAGGTTTGGTATAAGCATTGAGATATCACATCTCATGCTATAGGAAGGGTCTCAGGATTGGAATGGGAAGGAGTTGGATATCCCATCTCATGTTATAGGACGGGTCTCGGGTTTGTTATTAGAATCATTGAGATATCACATCTCATGCTGTAGGAAGGGTCTCAGGATTGGAATGGGAAGGAGTTGGATATCACATCTCATGCCAAAGGGAGGGTCTCAGGTTTGGAAGGGGAAGGATTTTGATATCACATCTCGTGTTATAGGAAGGATCTCAGATTTGGTATTAGAAGCATTGAGACATCACATCTCATGCTACAGGAAGGGTCTCATTTTGGAATGGGAAGGAATGGGATATCACATCTCATGCTATAGGAAGGGTCTCAGATTTGGTATAAGCATTGAGATATCACATCTCATGCTTTAGGAAGGGTCTCAGGATTGGAATGGGAAGGAGTTGTATATGACATCTCATGCCATAGGAAGGGTCTCAGGTTTGGTATAAGCATTGAGATATCACATCTCTGCTATCGGAAGGGTTTTAGGATTGGAATGGGAAGGAGTTGGATATCCCATATCATGTTCTAGGAAGGGTCTCAGTTTTGGTATTAGAAGCATTGAGATATCACATCTCATGCTATAGGAAGGGTCTCAGGATTGGAATGGGAAGGACTTGGATATCACATCTCATGATAAAGGAAGGGTCTAAGGTTTGGAAGGGGAAGGATTTGGATATCACAACTCATGTTATAGGACGGGTGTCAGGTTTGGTATTAGAAGCATTGAGATAGCAAGTGTCCTGGTATAGGAAGGGTCTCAGAATTGGAATGGGAAGGAGTTGGATATCACATCTCAAGCTATAGGAAGGGTCTCGGGATTGGAATGGGAAGGAGGTTGATATCACATCTCATGCCACACTCCTTCCCATCCCAATCCTGAGACACTTCCGATAGCAGAGATGTTATATCTCAATGCTTATACCAAACCTGAGACCCTTCCTATAGCATGAGATGTGATATCAAACTCCGTCCCATTCCAATCCTGCGTCCCTTCCTATAGCATGAGATTTGATATCTCAATGTTTCTACTACCAAACCTGAGACCCTTCCTATAACATGAGACGTGATATCCAACTCCTTCCCATTCCAATCCTGAGACTCTTCCTATAGCATGAGATGTGATATCTCAATGCTTCTACCAAACCTGAGATCCTTCTATAGCATGAGATGTGATATCCGACTCCTTCCCATTCCAATCCTCAGACACTTCCTATAGCATGAGATGTGATATCTCAATGCTTCTAATACCAAACCTGAGACCCTTCCTATGGCATGAGATTTGATATCAAACTCCTTCCCAATCCAATCCTGAGACCCTTCCTATAGCATGAGATATGATATCCAACTCCTTCCCATTCCAATCCTGAAACCCTTCCTACACCATGAGATGTGATATCTTAATGCTTCTAATACCAAACCTGAGACCCGTCCTATAACATGAGATGTGATATCCAAATCCTTCCCCTTCCAAACCTGAGACCCTTCCTATAGCATGAGATGTGATATCAAACTCCGTCCCATTCCAATCCTGCGTCCCTTCCTATAGCATGAGATGTGATATCTCAATGCTTCTAATATCAAAACTGAGACCCTCCCTATAGCATGAGATGTGATATCTAAGTCCTTCCCATTCCAATCCTGAGACCCTTCGGATAGCAGAGATGTGATATCTCAATGCTTATACCAAACCTGAGACCCTTCCTATGGCATGAGATGTGATATCCAACTCCTTCCCATTCCAATCCTGAGACCCCTCCTATAGCATGAGATGGGATATCTCAATGCTTCTACCAAACCTGACACCCTTCCTTTAGCATGAGATGTGATATCCAACTCCTTCCCATTCCAATGCTGAGACCCTTACTATAGCATGAGATGTGATATCTCAATGCTTCTAATACCAAACCTGAGATCCTTCCTATAACATGAGATGTGATATCCAAATCCTTCCCCTTCCAAACCTGAGACCCTCCCTTTAGCATGAGATGTGATATCCAACTCCTTCCCATTCCAATCCTGAAACCCTTCTGATAGCATGAGATGTGATGTCTCAATGATTCTAATACCAAACCTGAGATCCTTCCGATAGCATGAGATGTGATATCACAATGCTTCTAATACCAAACCTGAGATCCTTCCTATAACATGAGATGTGATATCCAAATCCTTCCCCTTCCAAACCTGAGACCCTCCCTTTAGCGTGAGATGTGATATCCAACTCCTTCCCATTCAAATCCTGAGACCCTTCTGATAGCATGAGAAGTGATGTCTCAATGCCTCTAATACCAAACCTGAGATCCTACCTCTAACATGAAATGTGATATCCAACTCCTTCCCCTTCCAAACCTGAGAGCCGTCCTATAGCATGAGATGTGATATCCAACTCCTTCCCATTCCAATCCTGAGACTCTTCCTATAGCATGAGATGTGATATCTCAATGCTTCTACCAAACCTGAGACCCTTCCTATAGCATTAGATGATATCCTACTCCTTCCCATTCCAATCCTCAGACACTTCCTATAGCATGAGATGTGATATCTCAATGCTTCTAATACCAAACCTGAGACCCTTCCTATAGCATGAGATATGATATCCAACTCCTTCCCATTCCAATCCTGAAACCATTCCTATACCATGAGATGTGATATCTTAATGCTTCTAATACCAAACGTGAGACCCGTCCTATAACATGAGATGTGATATCCAAATCCTTCCCCTTCCAAACCTGAGACCCTTCCTTTAGCATGAGATGTGATATCCAGCTCCTTCTCATTCCAATCCTGAGACCCTTCCGATAGCATGAGATGTGATATCTCAATGCTTCTAATATCAAAACTGAGACCCTCCCTATAGCATGAGATGTGATATCTAAGTCCTTCCCATTCCAATCCTGAGACCCTTCGGATAGCAGAGATGTGATATCTCAATCCTTATACCAAACCTGAGACCCTTCCTATGGCATGAGATCTGATATCCAACTCCTTCCCATTCCAATCCTGAGACCCTTCCTATAGCATGAGATGTGATATCTCAATGCTTCTACCAAACCTGAGACCCTTCCTTTAGCATGAGATGTGATATCCAACTCCTTCCCATTCCAATCCTGAGACCCTCCCTTTAGCATGAGATGTGATATCCAACTCCTTCCCATTCCAATCCTGAGACCCTTCTGATAGCATGAGATGTGATATCTCAATGCTTCTAATACCAAACCTGAGATCCTTCCGATAGCATGAGATGTGATATCTCAATGCTTCTAATACCAAACCTGAGATCCTTCCTATAACATGAGATGTGATATCCAAATCCTTCCCCTTCCAAACCAGAGACCCTCCCTTTAGTGTGAGATGTGATATCCAACTCCTTCCCATTCCAATCCTTAGACCCTTCTGATAGCATGAGATGTGATGTCTCAATGCCTCTAATACCAAACCTGAGATCCTACATCTAACATGAAATGTGATATCCAACTCCTTCCCCTTCCAAACCTGAGAGCCTTCCTATAACATGAGATGTGATATCGAAGTCCTTCCCATTCCAATCCTGAGACCCTTCCTATAACATGAGATGTGATATCCAACTCCTTCCCATTCCAACCTGAGACCCTTCCTATAGCATGAGATGGGATATCCAACTACTTCCAAATCCAATCCTGAGACCCTTCCTATAGCATGAGATGTGATATCCAACTCCTTCCCATTCCAATCCTCAGACACTTCCTATAGCATGAGATGTGATATCTCAATGCTTCTAATACCAAACCTGAGACCCTTCCTATGGCATGAGATTTGATATCAAACTCCTTCCCATTCCAATCCTGAGACCCTTCCTATGGCATGAGATATGATATCCAACTCCTTCCCATTCCAATCCTGAAACCCTTACTATACCATAAGATGTGATATCTTAATGCTTCTAATACCAAACCTGAGACCCGTCCTATAACATGAGATGTGATATCCAAATCCTTCCCCTTCCAAACCTGAGACCCTTCCTTTAGCATGAGATGTGATATCCAGCTCCTTCCCATTCCAATCCTGAGACCCTTCCGATAGCAGAGATGCGATATCTCAATGCTTATACCAAACCTGAGACCCTTCCTATGGCATGAGATGTGGGTTCATAGACATAATTTCGAATACAAAATATTCGAAAGTCAAAAAGTCGAAAAAAAAACGTCGAAAAAAAAAATGTCGAATTTTTTTTTTAATTACGTTTTTTTTTCGAAATGGGGGGGTTCCCCCCCAACCCCCCTTTTTTTTATTTTTACCTATTTTTTTCACAGAAACTAGAGCCCAAAAAAAAATATCGAAAAAAAAACAATTCAACATTTTTTTTTCGACATTTTTGATTCGACTTTTTTGACTTTCGAAATTATGTTTTCGAAATTATGACTGGACACCTGAGATGTGATATCCAACTCCTTCCCATTTCAATCCTGAGACCCTTCCTATAGCATGAGATGGGAAATGTGATATCCAACTCCTTCCCCTTCCAAACCTGAGAGCCTTCCTATAGCATGAGATGTGATATTGAAGTATTTCCCATTTCAATCCTGAGACCCTTCCTATAACATGAGATGTGATACCCAACACCTTCCCATTCCAACCATGCTTCCTAAAGCATGAGATGGGATATCCAACTACTTCCAAATCCAATCCTGATACCCTTCCGTTAGCATGAGATGTATCTCAATGCTTCTAATACCAAACCTGAGATCCTTCCTATAACATGAGATGTGATATCCAAATCCTTCCCCTTCCAAACCTGAGACCCTCCCTTTAGCATGAGATGTGATATCCAACTCCTTCCCATTCCAATCCTGAGACCCTTCCTATAGCATGAGATGTGATATCTCAATGCTTATACCAAATCTGAGAACCTTCCTATAGCATGAGATGTGATATCCAACTCCTTCCCATTCCAATCCTGAGACCCTTCCTATAACATGAGATGTGATATCCAACTCCTTCCCATTCCAATCCTGAGACCCTTCTGAGAGCATGAGATGTGATATCTCAATGCTTCTAATACCAAACCTGAGATCCTTCCGATAGCATGAGATGTGATATCTCAATTCTTCTAATACCAAACCTGAGACCCTCCCTTTGGCATGAGATGTGATATCCAACTCCTTCCCATTCGAATCCTGAGACCCTTCTGATAGCATGAGATGTGATATCTCAATGCCTCTAACAAACCTGACATCCTACCTCTAACATGAAATGTGATATCCAACTCCTTCCCCTTCCAAACCTGAGAGCCTTCCTATAGCATGAGATGTGATATCGAAGTATTTCCCATTCCAATCCTGAGACCCTTCCTATAGCATGAGATGGGATATCCAACTACTTCCAAATCCAATCCTGATACCCTTTCGATAGCATGAGATGTGATATCTCAATGCCTCTAATACCAAACCTGAGATCCTTCCGATTGCATGAGATGCGATATCTCAATGCTTCTAATACCAAACCTGATTTCCTTCCTATAACATGAGATGTGATATCAAAATCCTTCGCCTTCCAAACCTGAGACCCTCCCTTTAGCATGAGATGTGATATCCAACTCCTTCCCATTCCATTCCTGAGACCCTTCTGATAGCATGAGATGGGATATCTCAATGCCTCTAATACCAAACCTGAGATCCTACCTCTAACATGAAATGTGATATCCTACTCCTTCCCTTTCCAAACGTGAGACCCTCCCTATAGCATGAGATGTGATGTCTCAGTGCTTCTAATACCAAACCTGAGATCCTTCCTATGGCATGAGATGTGATATCCAACTCCTTCCCATTCCAACCTGAGACCCTTCCTATAGCATGAGATGGGATATCCAACTCCTTCCCATTCCAATCCTGAGACCCTTCTGATAGCATGAGATGTGATATCTCAATGCTTCTAATACTAAACCTGAGATCCTTCCGATAACATGAGATGTGATATCTCAATTCTTCTAATACCAAACCTGAGATCCTTCCTATAACACGAGATGTGATATCCAAATACTTCCCCTTCCAAACCTGAGACCCTCCCTTTGGCATGAGATGTGATATCCAACTCCTTCCCATTCCAATCCTGAGAGCCTTCTGATAGCATGAGATGTGATATCTCAATGCCTCTAATACCAAACCTGAGATCCTACCTCTAACATGAAATGTGATATCCTACTCCTTCCCTTTCCAAATGTGAGACCCTCCCTATAGCATGAAATGTGATATCCAACTCCTTCCCATTCCAATCCTGAGACCCTTCCTATAGCATGAGATGTGATATCTCAATGCTTATACCAAACCTGAGACCCTTCCTATAGCATGAGATGTGATATCCAACTCCTTCCCATTCCAATCCTGAGACTCTTCCTATAGCATGAGATGTGATATCTCAATGTTTCTAACAAACCTGACACCCTAGCATGAGATGTGATATCCGACTCCTTCCCATTCCAATCCTCAGACACTTCCTATAGCATGAGATGTGATATCTCAATGCTTCTAATACCAAACCTGAGACCCTTCCTATGGCATGAGATGTGATATCCAACTCCTTCCCATTCCAAACCTGAGAGCCGTCCTATAGCATGAGATGTGATATCCAACTCCTTCCCATTCCAATCCTGAGACTCTTCCTATAGCATGAGATGTGATATCTCAATGCTTCTACCAAACCTGAGACCCTTCCTATAGCATTAGATGTGATATCCGACTCCTTCCCATTCCAATCCTCAGACACTTCCTATAGCATGAGATGTGATATCTCAATGCTTCTAATACCAAACCTGAGACCCGTCCTATAACATGAGATGTGATATCCAAATCCTTCCCCTTCCAAACCTGAGACCCTTCCTTTAGCATGAGATGTGATATCCAGCTCCTTCTCATTCCAATCCTGAGACCCTTCCGATAGCATGAGATGTGATATCTCAATGCTTCTAATATCAAAACTGAGACCCTCCCTATAGCATGAGATGTGATATCTAAGTCCTTCCCATTCCAATCCTGAGACCCTTCGGATAGCAGAGATGTGATATCTCAATCCTTATACCAAACCTGAGACCCTTCCTATGGCATGAGATGTGATATCCAACTCCTTCCCATTCCAATCCTGAGACCCTTCCTATAGCATGAGATGTGATATCTCAATGCTTCTACCAAACCTGAGACCCTTCCTTTAGCATGAGATGTGATATCCAACTCCTTCCCATTCCAATCCTGAGACCCTCCCTTTAGCATGAGATGTGATATCCAACTCCTTCCCATTCCAATCCTGAGACTCTTCTGATAGCATGAGATGTGATATCTCAATGCTTCTAATACCAAACCTGAGATCCTTCCGATAGCATGAGATGTGATATCTCAATGCTTCTAATACCAAACCTGAGATCCTTCCTATAACATGAGATGTGATATCCAAATCCTTCCCCTTCCAAACCAGAGACCCTCCCTTTAGTGTGAGATGTGATATCCAACTCCTTCCCATTCCAATCCTTAGACCCTTCTGATAGCATGAGATGTGATGTCTCAATGCCTCTAATACCAAACCTGAGATCCTACATCTAACATGAAATGTGATATCCAACTCCTTCCCCTTCCAAACCTGAGAGCCTTCCTTTAACATGAGATGTGATATCGAAGTCCTTCCCATTCCAATCCTGAGACCCTTCCTATAACATGAGATGTGATATCCAACTCCTTCCCATTCCAACCTGAGACCCTTCCTATAGCATGAGATGGGATATCCAACTACTTCCAAATCCAATCCTGAGACCCTTCCTATAGCATGAGATGTGATATCCAACTCCTTCCCATTCCAATCCTCAGACACTTCCTATAGCATGAGATGTGATATCTCAATGCTTCTAATACCAAACCTGAGACCCTTCCTATGGCATGAGATTTGATATCAAACTCCTTCCCATTCCAATCCTGAGACCCTTCCTATAGCATGAGATATGATATCCAACTCCTTCCCATTCCAATCCTGAAACCCTTACTATACCATAAGATGTGATATCTTAATGCTTCTAATACCAAACCTGAGACCCGTCCTATAACATGAGATGTGATATCCAAATCCTTCCCCTTCCAAACCTGAGACCCTTCCTTTAGCATGAGATGTGATATCCAGCTCCTTCCCATTCCAATCCTGAGACCCTTCCGATAGCAGAGATGCGATATCTCAATGCTTATACCAAACCTGAGACCCTACCTATGGCATGAGATGTGGGTTCATAGACATAATTTCGAATACAAAATATTCGAAAGTCAAAAAGTCGAAAAAAAAACGTCGAAAAAAAAAATGTCGAATTTTTTTTTAATTACGTTTTTTTTTCGAAATGGGGGGGGTTCCCCCCCAACCCCCCTTTTTTTTATTTTTACCTATTTTTTTCACAGAAACAAGAGCCCAAAAAAAAATATCGAAAAAAAAAACAATTCAACATTTTTTTTTCGACATTTTTGATTCGACTTTTTTGACTTTCGAAATTATGTTTTCGAAATTATGACTCGACACCTGAGATGTGATATCCAACTCCTTCCCATTTCAATCCTGAGACCCTTCCTATAGCATGAGATGTGATATCTCAATGCTTCTAATACCAAACCTGAGACCCTTCCTATAGCATGAGATGGGAAATGTGATATCCAACTCCTTCCCCATCCAAACCTGAGAGCCTTCCTATAGCATGAGATGTGATATTGAAGTATTTCCCATTTCAATCCTGAGACCCTTCCTATAACATGAGATGTGATACCCAACACCTTCCCATTCCAACCATGCTTCCTATAGCATGAGATGGGATATCCAACTACTTCCAAATCCAATCCTGATACCCTTCCGTTAGCATGAGATGTATCTCAATGCTTCTAATACCAAACCTGAGATCCTTCCTATAACATGAGATGTGATATCCAAATCCTTCCCCTTCCAAACCTGAGACCCTCCCTTTAGCATGAGATGTGATATCCAACTCCTTCCCATTCCAATCCTGAGACCCTTCCTATAGCATGAGATGTGATATCTCAATGCTTATACCAAATCTGAGAACCTTCCTATAGCATGAGATGTGATATCCAACTCCTTCCCATTCCAATCCTGAGACCCTTCCTATAACATGAGATGTGATATCCAACTCCTTCCCATTCCAATCCTGAGACCCTTCTGAGAGCATGAGATGTGATATCTCAATGCTTCTAATACCAAACCTGAGATCCTTCCGATAGCATGAGATGTGATATCTCAATTCTTCTAATACCAAACCTGAGACCCTCCCTTTGGCATGAGATGTGATATCCAACTCCTTCCCATTCGAATCCTGAGACCCTTCTGATAGCATGAGATGTGATATCTCAATGCCTCTAACAAACCTGACATCCTACCTCTAACATGAAATGTGATATCCAACTCCTTCCCCTTCCAAACCTGAGAGCCTTCCTATAGCATGAGATGTGATATCGAAGTATTTCCCATTCCAATCCTGAGACCCTTCCTATAGCATGAGATGGGATATCCAACTACTTCCAAATCCAATCCTGATACCCTTTCGATAGCATGAGATGTGATATCTCAATGCCTCTAATACCAAACCTGAGATCCTTCCGATTGCATGAGATGCGATATCTCAATGCTTCTAATACCAAACCTGATTTCCTTCCTATAACATGAGATGTGATATCAAAATCCTTCGCCTTCCAAACCTGAGACCCTCCCTTTAGCATGAGATGTGATATCCAACTCCTTCCCATTCCATTCCTGAGACCCTTCTGATAGCATGAGATGTGATATCTCAATGCCTCTAATACCAAACCTGAGATCCTACCTCTAACATGAAATGTGATATCCTACTCCTTCCCTTTCCAAACGTGAGACCCTCCCTATAGCATGAGATGTGATGTCTCAGTGCTTCTAATACCAAACCTGAGATCCTTCCTATGGCATGAGATGTGATATCCAACTCCTTCCCATTCCAACCTGAGACCCTTCCTATAGCATGAGATGGGATATCCAACTCCTTCCCATTCCAATCCTGAGACCCTTCTGATAGCATGAGATGTGATATCTCAATGCTTCTAATACTAAACCTGAGATTCTTCCGATAACATGAGATGTGATATCTCAATTCTTCTAATACCAAACCTGAGATCCTTCCTATAACACGAGATGTGATATCCAAATACTTCCCCTTCCAATCCTGAGACCCTCCCTTTGGCATGAGATGTGATATCCAACTCCTTCCCATTCCAATCCTGAGAGCCTTCTGATAGCATGAGATGTGATATCTCAATGCCTCTAATACCAAACCTGAGATCCTACCTCTAACATGAAATGTGATATCCTACTCCTTCCCTTTCCAAATGTGAGACCCTCCCTATAGCATGAGATGTGATATCCAACTCCTTCCCATTCCAATCCTGAGACCCTTCCTATAGCATGAAATGTGATATCTCAATGCTTATACCAAACCTGAGACCCTTCCTATAGCATGAGATGTGATATCCAACTCCTTCCCATTCCAATCCTGAGACTCTTCCTATAGCATGAGATGTGATATCTCAATGCTTCTAACAAACCTGAGACCCTAGCATGAGATGTGATATCCGACTCCTTCCCATTCCAATCCTCAGACACTTCCTATAGCATGAGATGTGATATCTCAATGCTTCTAATACCAAACCTGAGACCCTTCCTATGGCATGAGATGTGATATCCAACTCCTTCCCATTCCAATCCTGAGACCCCTCCTATAGCATGAGATGTGATGTCTCAATGCTTCTAATACCAAACCTGAGATCCTTCCTATGGCATGTGATGTCATATAAAACTCCTTCCCATTCCAATCCTGAGACCCTTCCTATAGCATGAGATGTGATATCCAACTCCTTCCCATTCCAATCCTGAGACCCTTCTGAGAGCATGAGATGTGATATCTCAATGCTTCTAATACCAAACCTGAGATCCTTCCGATAGCATGAGATGTGACATCTCAATTCTTCTAATACCAAACCTGAGATCCTTCCTATAACACGAGATGTGATATCCAAATCCTTCCCCTTCCAAACCTGAGACCCTCCCTTTGGCATGAGATGTGATATCCAACTCCTTCCCATTCCAACCCTGAGACCCTTCTGATAGCATGAGATGTGATATCTCAATGCCTCTAACAAACCTGAGATCCTACCTCTAACATGAAATGTGATATCCAACTCCTTCCCATTCCAATCCTGAGACCCTTCCTATAGCATGAGACGTGATATCTCAATGCTTCTAATACCAAACCTGAGACCCTTCCTATAGCATGATATGGGATATCCAACTCCTTCCCAATCCAATCCTGAGACCCTTCTGATAGCATGAGATGTGATATCTCAATGCTTCTACCAAACCTGAGACCCTTCCTATGGCATGAGATGTGATATCAAACTCCTTCCCATTCGAATCCTGAGACCCTTCCCATACCATGAGATGTGATATCTCAATGTTTCTCATACCAAACCTGAGGCCCTTCCTATAGCAAGAGATGTGGTATACAAATCCTTCCCATTCCAAACCTGAAACCCTTCCTATAGCATGAGATGTGATATCCGAATCCGTCCCAATCCAATCCTGAGACCCTTCCTATAGCATGAGATGAAATATCACAATGCTTGTAATACCAAATCTGAGTCCCTTCATATAGTATGAGATGTGATATCCAACTCCTTCCCATTCCAATCTGAGACCATGCCTATAGCATGAGATGTGATATCTCAATGCTTCTAATACCAAACCTGAGATCCTTGCTATGACATGAGATGTGATATCCAATTCCTTCCAATTCCAAACCTGAAATCCTTCCTACAGCATGCGATGTGATATCTCAATGCTTCTAATACCAAACCTGAGACCCGTCCTATAACATGAGATGGGATATCCAACTCCTTCCCGTTCCAAACCTGAGACCCTTCCTATAGTATGAGATGTGATATCCAACTCCTTCCCATCCCAATCCTGAGACACTTCCGATAGCAGAGATGTTATATCTCAATGCTTATACCAAACCTGAGACCCTTCCTATGGCATGAGATGTGATATCCAACTCCTTCCCATTCCAATCCTGAGACCCTTCCTATAGCATGAGATGTGATATCTCAATGCTTCTAATACTAAACCTGGACCCTTCCTATAGCATGAAATGTGATATCAAACTCCGTCCCATTCCAATCCTGCATCCCTTCCTATGGTATGAGATTTGATATCTCAATGTTTCTACTACCAAACCTGAGACCCTTCCTATAACATGAGACGTGATATCCAACTCCTTCCCATTCCAATCCTGAGACTCTTCCTTTAGCATGAGATGTGATATCTCAATGCTTCTACCAAACCTGAGAACCTTCTATAGCATGAGATGTGATATCAGACTCCTTCCCATTCCAATCCTCAGACACTTCCTATAGCATGAGATGTGATATCTCAATGCTTCTAATACCAAACCTGAGACCCTTCCTATGGCATGAGATTTGATATCAAACTCCTTCCCAATCCAATCCTGAGACCCTTCCTATAGCATGAGATATGATATCCAACTCCTTCCCATTCCAATCCTGAAACCCTTCCTACACCATGAGATGTGATATCTTAATGCTTCTAATACCAAACCTGAGACCCGTCCTATAACATGAGATGTGATATCCAAATCCTTCCCCTTCCAAACCTGAGACCCCTCCTTTAGCATGAGATGTGATATCCAGCTCCTTCTCATTCCAATCCTGAGACCCTTCCGATAGCATGAGATGTGATATCTCAATGCTTCTAATAACAAAACTGAGACCCTCCCAATAGCATGAGATGTGATATCTAAGTCCTTCCCATTCCAATCCTGAGACCCTTCGGATAGCAGAGATGTGATATCTCAATGCTTATACCAAACCTGAGACCCTTCCTATGGCATGAGATGTGATATCCAACTCCTTCCCATTCCAATCCTGAGACCCCTCCTATAGCATGAGATGGGATATCTCAATGCTTCTACCAAACCTGACACCCTTCCTTTAGCATGAGATGTGATATCCAACTCCTTCCCATTCCAATGCTGAGACCCTTACTATAGCATGAGATGTGATATCTCAATGCTTCTAATACCAAACCTGAGATCCTTCCGATAGCATGAGATGTGATATCTCAATGTTTCTAATAAAAAACCCGAGACCCTTCCTATAGCAAGAGATGTGATAACCAAATCCTTCCCATTCCAATCCTGAGACCCTTCCTATAACATGAGATGTGATATCCAACTCCTTCCCATTCCAACCTGAGACCCTTCCTATAGCATGAGAAGGGATATCCAATTATTTCCCATTCTAAACCTGAGACCCATCCTATAACATGAGATGTGCAATCCAAATCCTTCCCTTCCCAAACCTGAGACCCTTCCTATAGCTTGAGATGTGATATCAAACTCCTTCCCATTCCAATCCTGAGACCCTTCCTATAGCATGAGAAGGGATATCCAATTATTTCCCATTCTAAACCTGAGACCCATCCTATAACATGAGATGTGCAATCCAAATCCTTCCCTTCCCAAACCTGAGACCCTTCCTATAGCTTGAGATGTGATATCAAACTCCTTCCCATTCCAATCCTGAGATAGCTTGAGATGTGATATCCTACTTCTTCCCATTCCAATCCTGAGACCCTTATACCATGAGATGTGATATCTCAATGCTTCTAATACCATACCTGAGACCCGTCCTAAAACATGAGATGTGAGATCCAAATCGTTCCCCTTACAAACCTGAGACCTTTCCTTTAGCATGAGATGTGATATCCAACTCCTTCCCATTCCAATCCTGAGACCCTTCCGATAGCATGAGATGTGATATCTCAATGCTTCTAGTATCAAACCTGAGAACCTCCCTATAGCATGAGATGTGATATCCAACTCCTTCCCATTCCAATCCTGAGACTCAGACCTCCCCGTCTAACCTTCTCACCACACCTAGCTCCCGGATTGATCATGCTCTCCTTCTGTCTCTTCTCTCCCTTCTTCTGCTTCCTTTCCTCTCTCCTTCCTCATCTGCCCTAGTTCAGGCTCCTTCTACACCTCCGCAGGGATTACTGATTTGTACCCCTCCCCACTCTCAACTCTCACTCAGTTTCAAACACTCATCTGACATCTGCCATTTCCCGGAAGAACCCGACCTTGATGTCCTTGGTCTAACCGAGACATGGTCGACGGCCAGCGCTGTCTCGAGCTTTGACACTCTCCTCCCTGATGACAAGTTCCTCTCCATGCCCAGATCCATCAGTTCTTGAGGGGGAGTATCCTTGATTCCTGTAGTAAATTGCTTTCCTATGCAGGCCGACTCCTCTCACGAATGCCTTGTCTGCATGCATTCTCTCTTTCCTGCCCATTCTCTCACCGTGGCTATTTGCCTGCCCCTTCCTCTCTCAGTGGATGGACTTCTCCATCCTGGCCTCCTACCACTCAACTCCGCCTACTTGGAGAATTCAACATGAACCTGTATGCTTCCTGACCTGGACTTTTACGAGATCGGCAACTCTTCATGTCGTTGGCCCTACAAACTGCTGAGAATACTCAGGATTTTCTGATCTCAGACCTCCCCCTCTGTAACCCTCTCAACAATCCTCTCCCGTGGTGATCAAGTTCTCATCTCCAAAGAAGGCTAACTACCAGCTGTTCCTCCTCAGAGGAGTTCTTCCTATCTGTCCCTGCTCCCTGTGGTGATCGGGGGGGGCCGCTGGTGTAATGCGGGCCCCTCCGGCGTATGGGCCCTGCGCGCTGCAACGCCGCGCAGGAACAGACACGGAGACATCTGCTTGCTCCGGCGCTCCGGCTCCAACTGCCGGGCGCCGCCTTTATTACTAACTGCGCATGCGCCGGCTTGTAGGCCGCGCATGTGCATTCTGTGTACTACGTACACAACATCCCTCCTTTTCCCCTTGTTAGGAAAGATTTCGTTCTTGTAGGGAACTTTCCTTCCATGTGGCAACCCCTAAACTTTTTGCTATTGTTTTCAACCTGTTTTCTTGACTTTGCCAGAGAAGTGCAGCCTTCTGCCGTACTCCTCTGGGCTTTCGCTCCTTTCTTACGGGGAAACTGACATGCCCTTAAGACAGTCAGTACCGGGGAACGCTGTTTCCTGTAGTTTCTTTTATCGTGTCGCCATTTTAGTGCAACACGACACAAGAGGGCACTGTAAGCTAAGTTACAGCTCTCTTGGGTCTCTAGCCTTCTACAGACCCTAGACACTCTTGTAGGATGGTTTTTGGATCGGTGCAAGTCATTCAGGGACTGGGCTGGTGGCAGCGATCATTTGGTTTATTTTGAGCTCCTTTTGCCGTTCTGAGCACCTTTTTGCCGCGAACACAAAAGGGTGGCCCGGCTACCCAAAATGGCCGGACCACGAGGCTCCTTTGTCTCGTCCACTGTCCGTCTTGCTCCCTTTACCTTCCCCCGGGTCAGGCGACCCGGGGCCTTCCTTATTTGGGCATGTAGTTTCCCGCGAAACACGGTTGCTTTCGCGGGCTTCTACATGTCGTTTGAGTGCCCCCAGGATGTGGGCTGGGCTGTCTGGTCCCAATACACATCCTGGGTGCCAGAGAGTCTAGGGTGGTGTGAATGCCTGGGACCACTGTGGTCCGTGATTGGTCCACGTATGGTATGTGTGTTGATGAGCGGATCTCCCATTGGCTCCCCTCCGTTTTGGCGCGAAGGGAACCGTGGATAAGAGGGAGCTGGAAACACCACTACCATGTCGATCTCCTGAGTTCTTACGAACCCAGGGATACAGGAGCCAAGTATCCTGCGAACACGAGGCTGGACCGAGGAATCGCTGGTGACCCCCTGAAGAACTTCTGCTCCTCATTGCTGTCGTCCGGTGAAGCCCTTTCCACCTGAGATCGAACAAGAAGGCCTGTACTGGCGCTTCGACCTATTGGAATAGCAGGACCAGCTATTCCCGGCACCTTCATCAACTCCTGCCGTAAGCCTTCGGAAGTGTCTCTGGGCCATCCAGTTGACTGACCAGCTTACTAAGGAGTCCTGCTCTGTAATCGCCGACAGGTTGGGTGGTATTCTGAGTCCGGGGCACGCTCACACGCTTCGTTTGCTTAGCAACCCTAAGCTAGAGGTGAACGGTGCTCGTTTGGCTTGAATACACCCGGCCGTTCCGTTGCCCTGCCGTGGCGACAAAACTGTGCTTGTTTCTTCGATCGGGACGTCTTTTTACTCTGCACGACGACGAGACGTTCCCTGCTCTTCAGAACCTGCCAGAAGCTGCATCTATCGAGGAGAAGCTCGGGCCTGCTTGCTTCGGGGACCGGTGAGTAGATTAGCTAGGATCTGGTCGCCCTCCTGCAGTGCCCCTTGCTTTTCCCCGCTGTAAATACAGCACCCCTTGTCCGTACTCGCGCCCTGCTTCTGCCTCACAGTGGAGGCTGCGCTAGAGTCGCGGACCGTGTTCTCCTTCATTAGGGCGCCCTACAGAGCTGTCCAACGTCCTCCGAAGAGCTTCACCTTCTGCCCATTGGCACCGGCGTGTGCAGGTACTTTTGAGCGCTAGGCTCCACTCTTCGTAGGGATTGGACTACCATCCAGTTAGGGGCCTCCGAAGGCGGACATATCACACGCATTGGTTCGCACTGCCTGTTTTCCTTCCCCTGCAGGTGGATAACATATTTCGTGCTGCTAATGCTGTGAAACTGTGTATTCTGTATATATATTGGGTGGATAGTGTATGTGTTGGTTTAATATCGTTGTATATTGCTGCTTTTACTGTGGTTATTAGTTTTAAGGCCTTATAATAAATGTGTATCTATTTTTGATATAAACAACTGTTTGGAGTAGTTTGTACGCGCTCTTGCTTTGTGTGCTCATTGCGGGCTTTCAGTCACCCTCACCCCTCTTGAGACCTAGTCTTGACCGCCGCGATCGCTACCTTGATTGGTCTGGCTTGTCCAGAGGTTACCCTGTTCCAAGTAATTAGGTTGGCCTTCTGAACTTCTGCGCCACCAGGACAGAGTTCAGAAATCCGTCTTAACACCCCTCAAACAACAAAACCATTAAACATGGGGCCAACGTGGCTCAAACATTATATACTTAACAGACTTTTGTTGCTCAGGTCGCTGAGTCCATAATAAAGTCTTGGAACCTTTGTGGAGGGCGGCGTCCCTCTCTGCGGGGGTACCTGGGCGGTCCCCTTTCGACATTCTCTGTCTCCGCAGGGTCTCCGGGCGTGTCGACGTTCTCCGGTGGTGCTTCTGCCGCCTGCCTTTGGCCAGGATCCGGTTCTTCTTCAGAGGTTGCTGGTCCTATGCGTTTGAAGAAAGACACATTTCTGGTCACTGTCCCACGCGCGTTCGCCGCCGTGACCATGGATCCCTTGACGTGGGTAACTCCCATCGGGTGTGGTTCATATGTCATTGAGAGTTTCCCCTCTGGTTTCCTGTTCCGGACCAGGACGGTGTCCCCTACCGCTATCTCTTTTTCCGGCAGCCTTCGCCTCATTGTCTCCTTCTCGTTCCTCGCGGCCCTGTCCGCTGCCACTTGTGTGTCATCAATCACCCCCGGGCGTAGCTCTCCCGCTTCCGGTATCAAGCCTCTGGGTATGCGCTTAAACAGTGCCTCGGCGGGCGCGATTCCGGTGGACTGATGTGGGGTGGACCGGTACTCACGGAGGAATTCGATCAGATTATGGCGCAGGTCTTCCCCTCCATTGACGGAGATGCGAAAAATTTTGTTAAGTGTCCGCATGAACCGTTCAACCTCTCCATTGGCTCTCGGCCACAGTGGGGTCACTTTACGGTGCTTGATGCCTCGTTCTGCGCAGTATCTGGCTGCCCTTGGAATGGAGCGCCGTTGTCCGAACAGATCTCGAGCGGGAAGCCGTGGGTGGCGAAAATTTTGTCCATGGCCAGGATGGTGTGATCGCTGGCGGTGGATTCTACGAGTTCCACCTCCGGGTACCTTGACCACTGGTCTGTTACCACTACGAAGTGTAGGCCTCTGCCGGTCGAGCCGAAGTCTGCGTGGACGGTACCCCACGGCACGTCGCTCCGTGACATGGCTTGGATGGGAGGGCTCTTTTCTGCTGGACTCGCGGCTTGGCAAGGGATGCAGGCCTTTACGAACTCGGTCACCCGGTGTTCCAGGTCGGGGAACCAGACTTTCAGCCTCAGGCGCGCCTTCATCTTAGCCATGCCATGATGTCCTGTGTGGGCTAGCTGGAGAACTCTTGTGACCAGGGACCTGGGGATCACGATCTGGTCTCCCCGCAGTAGTAGGCCGTCCGTGAACACCGAGAGCTCGTGTCGAGCCTTCCACAACAGTTGCAGGTCTCTCTGCACCTCTGGGTTTCTTCTGGCGTTGTTCAGGAGGACGTCTCGCCATTCCCCTGTGGCAACCGCTCTTTTCACTCGCAAGAATGCCTCGTCAGAGTTCGAGTCATCTGCAATGTTCTCCCTCGACAGGGCTACTGGCAGGGCTGATTCAACGACGAGATGCACAGCGTCCCCCGCGTCAGATAACTCTACCGGATTCTGGGCGTCCCTCGTGCCGGGGTGGCGGGACAGGTAGTCTGCGGGGTTGTGGGTGCCTGGGCGGTACACCAACTTGACGCTATCCGTTACCACTACGATGGGTGAAACCCACGGGGTGGGCCCTTCTACCCGTTCGATGATGTCTCGGTCCATTAGCTGTTGACATTCTGCTTCTACTTGTGCCCTCAGGTGAAATGGAATTCGGCGGTGTTTGAGGGCTGGGTGATCGGGGGGGGCCGCTGGTGTAATGCGGGCCCCTCCGGCGTATGGGCCCTGCGCGCTGCAACGCCGCGCAGGAACAGACACGGAGATGTCTGCTTGCTCCGGCGCTCCGGCTCCAACTGCCGGGCGCCGCCTTTATTACTAACTGCGCATGCGCCGGCTTGTAGGCCGCGCATGCGCATTCTGTGTACTGCGTAACACTCCCTGCACCGTTTCGCGTTGCAAGTACTCGCTGCCCAGCTCTCTGGTTTAGACGCGTGTTCCCTGCCTTCTCTCCGCTTCCCGCGGCCTTGAAATAAACAAATGAGCTTCAAAAGATACACGGTGCTCAGAATGCTTTATAACACCCATTATTCAAGATATAGCTGTAACCCGCTAGACGTATTGAAAAGTGCTAAAAAACTAGCAAAAATAGCTAGAAAATGTACTTTCCTCGCATTTTGGTAAATGCAAATTCTGGTGGATTCCCATTTTGTACTCGGTTCGTGCATTTGTTCAGTGGAATCCTGATGCTTTTAACCACTCGTCACCCATGCAAGGGGGGGGGGGATCAAAATCTACTGTTCACAGGCTGAATGTATACTGCTGAAATCTTCAATGCATTATCGGGTAATCCGACTGTTCTGGAAAGTGTATTTGCCATCTGTTATTCCAGTCACCATGTTTTCATCGTCCCTTCTAGTTTCAAGGCTGCACTCCCGTGGTGATCACGTTCTCTTCTCCAAAGAAGGCTAACTAACAGCTGTTCCGCCTCAGAGGCGTTATTCCTTTCTGTCCCTGTCCCCTGCACCGTTTCGCGTTGCAAACACTCGCTTCCCTGCTCTCTGGTTTAGACGCGTATCCCTGCCTTCTCTCCTCTTCCCGCTGCCTTCAAATCAACAAATGAGCTCCAAAAGATACACAGTGCTCAGAATGCTTTATAACACCCATTATTCAACATATAGCCATAACCCGCTAGATGTATTGAAACGTGCTAAAAACTAGCAAAAACAGCTAGAAAATGTACTTTCCTCGCGTTTTTGTAAATGCGAATTCTGGTGGGTTCCGATGTTGTATGTACTGTGTCCGCGCGTTTGTTGTCGAATCCTGAAGTTTTTAACCACTGTTCTCCCATACAAGGGGGGTCAACATCTACTGCTGTTCACAGGCTGAATGTATACGGCTGAAATCTTCAATGCATTATCAGCTTTCCTGACTGTTTTGGAACGTGTATTTGCCATCTGTTAATGCAGTCGCCCTGTTTTCATCGTCCCTTCTAGTTTACAGGCTGCACTCCCATGGTGATCACATTCTCCTCTCCAGAGCAGGCTAACTACCAGCTGCTCCTCCTCAGAGGCATTCATCCTTTCTGTCCCTGCTCCCTACACCGTTTCGCGTTGCCTGTACTCGCTTCCCAGCTCTCTGGTTTAGATGCGTGTTCCCTGCCTTCTCTCCTCTTCCTACAGCCTTCCAATGAGCTCCACAAGATAGTGTTCAGAATGCTTTATCACACCCATTATTCAACATATAGCTGTAACCCGCTAGAAGTATTGAAACGTGCTAAACAACTAACAAAACCAGCTAGAAAATGTACTTCCCTCGCGTTTTGGTAAATGCAGGGTACACGCGTCTAAACCGGAAGCGAGCATTTCAGCAGTATAAATTCAGCCTGTGAACAACACATTTTGATCCTCCCTTGTATGGGAGAAGAGTGGTTCAAAAGAACAGGATTCGACTGAACAAACGCACGAACAGAGTACAAAATGGGAACCCACTAGAATTCGCATTTACAAAAAGCGAGGAAAGTACATTTTCTAGCTGTTTTTAATAGTTTTTAGCACGTTTCAATACGTCTAGCGGGTTACGGGTATATGTTGAATAATGGCATTCTGAGCACTGTGTATCTCGTGGAGCTCATTTGTTCATCTTTATCCCTATCCAGCGGTGGTAAATATGAAGGAAGAAGGCTGTAGGAAGAGGAGAGAAGGCAGGGAACACGCATCTAAACCAGAGAGCTGGGAAGCGAGTCCAAGCAGCGCGAAACGGTGCAGGGAGCAGGGATAGAAAGGATAAACGCCTCTGAGGAGGAGTAGCTGGTAGTTAGCCTGCTCTGGAGAGGAGAATGTGATCACCAGGGTAGTGCAGCCTGTAAACTAGAAGGGACGATGAACACAGGGCGACTGCATTAACAGATGGCAAATACACGTTCCAAAACAGGAAAGCTGATAATGCATTGAAGATTTCAGCCGTATACATTCAGCCTGTGAACAGCAGTAGATGTTGAACCCCCCTTGTATAGGAGAACAGTGGTTAAAATCTTCATGATTGGACAACAAACGCACGGACACAGTACATACAACATGGGAACCCACCAGAATTCGCATTTACAAAAACGCGAGGAAAATACATTTTCTAGCTGTTTTTGCTAGTTTTTAGCACGTTTCAATACGTCTAGCGGGTTACGGCTACATGTTGAATAATGGGTGTTATAAAGCATTCTGAGCAACGTGTTTCTTTTGAAGCTCATTTGTTGGTTTGAAGGCAGCGGGAAGAGGAGAGAAGGCAGGAAACGCGTCTAAACCAGAGAGCTGGGAAGCGAGTACTTGCAACGCGAAACGATGCAGAGAACAAGGACAGAAAGGAAGAAGGCCTCTGAGAAGGAACAGCTTCTAAACCAGAGAGCAGGGAAGCGAGTGTTTGCAAGGCGAAACGGTGCAGGGACCAGGGACAGAAAGGAAGAACGCCTCTGAGGAGGAACAGCTGGTAGTTATCCTTCTTTGGAGAGGAGAACGTGATCACCATGGGAGAGGATTGTTGAGAGGGTTACAGAGGGGGAGGTCTGAGATCAGAAAATCCAGAGTATTCCCTGCAGAGTGTGTAGGGCCAGCGGCATGAAGAGTTGCAGATCTCGTAAAAGTCCAGGTCAGGAAGCATACAGGTTCATGTTGAATTCTCAAAGTAGGCGGAGTTGAGTGGTAGGAGGCCAGGATGGAGAAGCCCATCCACTGAGAGATGAAGGGGGCAGGTAAATAGCCACGGTGAGAGAATGGCCAGGACAGAGAGAATGAATGCAGACAAGGCATTCGTAAGAGGAGTCGGCCTGCATAGGAAAGCAATCTACTACGGGAATCAAGGATACTGCCCCACAAGAACGGTTGGATCTGGGCATGGAGAGGAACTTGTCATCAGGAAGGAGAGTGTCAAAGCTCGAGACAGCGCTAGCCGTCAACCATATCTCGGTTAGACCAAGGACATCATTGTCAGATTCTTCGAGGAAGTGTCAGATGTCAGATTGTTTGAAACTGAATGAGAGTTGAGAGTGGGGAGGGGAACAAATCAGGTACTCCCTGCGGAGGTGTAGAAGGAGCCTGAACTAGGGCAGATGAGGAAGGAGAGAGGCAAGGAAGCCGAAGAAGGGAGAAAAGAGACAGCAGGAGAGCAGGATCAATCCGGGAGCTAGGAGTGGTGAGAAGGTTAGACGGGGGATCTGAGTCTCAGGATTGGAATGGGAAGGAGTTTGATATCACATGTCATGCTATAGGAAGGGTCTCAGGTTTGGTATTAGAAGCATTGGGATATCACATCTCATACTATCGGAAGGGTCTCAGGATTGGAATGGGAAGGAGTTGGATATCACTTCTCATGATAAAGAAAGGGTCTAAGGTTTGGAAGGGGAAGGATTTGGATATCTCATCTCATGTTATAGGAAGGTTCTCAGGATTGGAATTGGAAGGAGTTTGATATCACATCTCATGCAATATTATGGTAGGTAGGTAGAAGCATTGATATATCAAGTCTCATGGTATAGGAAGGGTCTCAGAATTGGAATGGAAAGGAGTTGGATATCACATCTCAAGCTATAGGAAGGGTCTCAAGATTGGAATGGGAAGCAGTTTGATATCACATCTGATGTCATAGTATGGGTCTAAGGTTTGGTAGAAGCATTGGGATATCACATCTCATGCAATCAGAAGGGTGTCAGGATTGGATTTGGAAGGAGTTGGATATCCAATCTCATGCTATAGGAAGGGTCTCAGGTTGGACTCAGAAGGAGTTGGATATAACATCTCATGTTATAGGAAGGGTCTCCGGATTGGAATGAGAAGGACTTGGATATCACATCTCATGCTATAGGAAGGCTCTCAGGTTTGGAAAGGGAAGGAGTTGGATATCACATTTCATGTTAGAGGTAGGATCTCAGGTTTGGTATTAGAAGCATTGAGATATCACATCTCATGCTATCGGAAGGATCTCAGGTTTGGTATTAGAGGCATTGAGATATCACATCTCATGCTATCGGAAGGGTCTCAGGTTTGGAACGGGAAGGATTTGGATATCACATCTCATGTTATAGGAAGGATCTCAGGTTTGGTATTAGAAGCATTGAGATATCACATCTCATGCTATCGGAAGGATCTCAGGTTTGGTATTAGAGGCATTGAGATATCACATCTCTGCTATCGGAAGGGTCTCAGGTTTGGAATGGGAAGGAGTTGGATATCCCATTTCATGTTATAGGAAGGGTCTCAGGTTTGGTATAAGAATTGAGATATCACATCTCTGCTATCGAAAGTGTCTCAGGATTGGGATGGGAAGGAGTTGGATATCACATCTCATGCTATAGGACGGGTCTCGGGTTTGGTATTAGTAGAAGCATTGAGATATCACATCACATGCTGTAGGAAGAGTCTCTGGTTTGGCATGGGAAAGAATTGGATATCACATCTCATGTCATAGGAAGGATCACAGGTTTGCTATTAGAAGCATTGAGATATCACATCTCATGCTATAGGAATGGTCTCAGGATTGGAATGTGAAGGAGATGGATATTACATTCTTGCTATAGGAAGGGTCTCATGTTTGGAATGCGAAGGAGTTGGATACCACATCTTATGTTAGAGGAAGGGTCTCAGGGTTGGTATAAGCATTGAGATATCACATCTCTGCTATCGGAAGTGTCTCAGGATTGAAATGGAAGGAGTTGGATATCCCATCTCATGTTATAGGAAGGGTCTCAGATTTGGTATGAGCATTGAGATATCACATCTCATGCTTTAGGAAGGGTCTCAGGATTGGAATGGGAAGGAGTTGTATATGACATCTCATGCCATAGGAAGGGTCTCAGGTTTGGTATAAGCATTGAGATATCACATCTCTGCTATCGGAAGGGTTTTAGGATTGGAATGGGAAGGAGTTGGATATCCCATATCATGTTATAGGAAGGGTCTCAGTTTTGGTATTAGAAGCATTGAGATATCACATCTCATGTGTTAGGAAAGATTTTGTAATTGTAGGTAATTTTCCTTCCATGTGGCAACCCCTAAACTTTTTGCTGTTGTTTTTCACCTTGTCCTTGACTTTGCCAGAGAAGTGCAGCCTTCTGCCGCACTCCTCTGGGCTTTCGCTCCTTTCTTACGGGGAAACTGACATGCCCTTAAGACAGTCAGTACCGGGGAACGCTGTTTCCCGTAGTTTCTTTTATCGTGTTGCGGCTTTAGTGCAACATGATACAAGAGGGCACTGTAAGCTAAGTTACAGCTCTCTTGGGTCTCTAGCCTTCTACAGGCCCTAGATACTCTTTTAGGATGGTATTTGATCGGTGCAAGTCATTCAGGGACTCGAATGGTGGCAGCGATCGTTTTGTTTATTTTGAGCTCCTTTTGGCGTTCTGAGCACATTTTTCGCACTGAACCCAAAATGGTGGCCTGGCTCCCAAAATGGCCAGACCACGAGGCTCCTTTGTCCTGTCCACTGACCATCTTGCTCCCTTCACCTTCCCCAGGTCGGGCGACCCGGGGCCTTCCTTATTTGGGCATGTACTTTCCCGCGAGACGTGGTTGCTTTCGCGGGCTTCTACATGTCGTTTGTGTGCCTCCAGGGTGTGGGCTGGGATGTCTGGTCCCAATACACATCCTGGGTGCCAGAGAGTCTAGGGTGGTGAGAATGCCTGGGACCACCGTGGTCCGTGATTGGTCCACGTATGGTATGTGTGTTGATGAGCGGATCTCCCATTGGCTCCCCTCCGTTTTGGCGCGAAGGGAACCGTGGATAAGAGGGAGCTGGAAACACCACTACCATGTCGATCTCCTGAGTTCTCACGAACGAAGGAATACAGGAGTCAAGTATCCTGCAACCAAGAGGCTGGACCGAGGAATCGCTGGTGACCCGCTGAAGGAATCCTCCTTTGCACTGCTGTCGTCCTGTGAAACCCTTTCCTCCTTTGATCGAACCAGAAGGCCTGTACTGGTGCTTCGACCTTTGGAATAGCAGGAACAGCTATTCCCGGCGACTTCATCATCTCCTGCCAAGTAAGCCTTCGGAAGTGTCTCTGGGCCATCCAGTTGACTGACCAGCTTACAAGGGAGTCCTGCTCTGTAACTGCCGCCAGGTTGTGTTGTATTTCGAGTCCTTGTCACTCTCCCACGCTTCGTACACTTGGCGTTCCCAAGTCTGAAGGGAGGAGTGTTCATTTGGCTCGAATACACACGGCCGCTCCGTTGTCCTGCTGCGGCAACAAACTGTGCTGGTTTTGTCGATTGGATATCCAATCTCATGCTATAGGAAGGGTCTCAGGTTGGACTCAGAAGGAGTTGGATATAACATCTCATGTTATAGGAAGGGTCTCCGGATTGGAATGAGAAGGACTTGGATATCACATCTCATGCTATAGGAAGGCTCTCAGGTTTGGAAAGGGAAGGAGTTGGATATCACATTTCATGTTAGAGGTAGGATCTCAGGTTTGGTATTAGAAGCATTGAGATATCACATCTCATGCTATCGGAAGGATCTCAGGTTTGGTATTAGAGGCATTGAGATATCACATCTCATGCTATCGGAAGGGTCTCAGGTTTGGAACGGGAAGGATTTGGATATCACATCTCATGTTATAGGAAGGATCTCAGGTTTGGTATTAGAAGCATTGAGATATCACATCTCATGCTATCGGAAGGATCTCAGGTTTGGTATTAGAGGCATTGAGATATCACATCTCTGCTATCGGAAGGGTCTCAGGTTTGGAATGGGAAGGAGTTGGATATCCCATTTCATGTTATAGGAAGGGTCTCAGGTTTGGTATAAGAATTGAGATATCACATCTCTGCTATCGAAAGTGTCTCAGGATTGGGATGGGAAGGAGTTGGATATCACATCTCATGCTATAGGACGGGTCTCGGGTTTGGTATTAGTAGAAGCATTGAGATATCACATCACATGCTGTAGGAAGAGTCTCTGGTTTGGCATGGGAAAGAATTGGATATCACATCTCATGTCATAGGAAGGATCACAGGTTTGCTATTAGAAGCATTGAGATATCACATCTCATGCTATAGGAATGGTCTCAGGATTGGAATGTGAAGGAGATGGATATTACATTCTTGCTTTAGGAAGGGTCTCATGTTTGGAATGCGAAGGAGTTGGATACCACATCTTATGTTAGAGGAAGGGTCTCAGGGTTGGTATAAGCATTGAGATATCACATCTCTGCTATCGGAAGTGTCTCAGGATTGAAATGGAAGGAGTTGGATATCCCATCTCATGTTATAGGAAGGGTCTCAGATTTGGTATGAGCATTGAGATATCACATCTCATGCTTTAGGAAGGGTCTCAGGATTGGAATGGGAAGGAGTTGTATATGACATCTCATGCCATAGGAAGGGTCTCAGGTTTGGTATAAGCATTGAGATATCACATCTCT